>NC_141005.1:60066247-60398747 GCF_052327205.1 Somniosus microcephalus
GGTGCTACTAATGAATTTCCGACAGAGGGGCGATAACTTTTTTGGGGCGCTAAAATTAGCGCCCTGGTGATGTTAGCGCCCGAAAAGGGGCGCCACCCAATTTTTCCCCCAAGACAAGCAGAATCACCTCAAATGTCCCAAAATTCCAATTCAAATCATTAAACATTTAAGAAATTCAAAACTGCCAAAGTGAAAATCTGTCCGGAACTAGAAACCGTCACATAATTTAAGATAATAACCAGAATTTCACTGTGGCTGCCATGAAAGTCAGGTTTTCACTATTTAATAGTTAGTTAACCTCCATTATTTCCAATTTAATTCAGATCAATATTTAAAAAAAGAACTAAACACGATACAGAACATGTTAAGTCTGTGTGTTCCAGTTGTATTAAGATTAATTACTGACACAGACTACAAGAATAAAGTTCAACAGGTCTTTACTAGTTGGAGGTCAGGACTATACTAAATACAATATCACTACACAGTACTTATATACCGGTGGTCACCACCGGTATTACGTATACAGCAGCCAGAGAAAGTAATACATCTCTTAAGGTGGAACAGGCTTAAGTTCTCTTAAGGTGGAACAGGTTACATACACCACAATCCTCCCTTTTTAGCTTAACAGTCATATCCCCATTTAACATAACATAATAACATATATACATATATAACTTCATATATAAACAGTTCAAAGGTTCAGTCTCTCAGGAGGCCTTCTGATTCGGTTTGGATAACGCCTTTCAGTGGTCTCTGATTCTTGTTGCTGAGGTGACTCTTCTTGTTGGTTTCCTATGTATTGGACGTCATCATCAGGTACAGTCCCTGCCGAGGTAGATGCTTCAGGTTCATTAACGTCTTCCACAGTTGTCTCTGTCGCAACCATGGGTTCGACCCTTGCTCTTGATTCTACCAGTTGATCCGCATGACGCCTTATCACATTGTTACCAATATCTACTGTGTACATCAGAGGTCCTTGTCTGGCCCGAATTGTTCCGGACTGCCATTTTTCGTTTCCATAGCCCCTTGCCAACACTGGTTGTCCTACGTTGAAACTTCGAGTGGACTTGTTATTAATATGCCGGAACTGTTTGTTTTCCACTTCCCTCCGCACATTTGGTTTTAACAAGTCCAACCTGGACCGCAACCTCCTGTTATAAAACATCATGGCAGGACTTTGGTTAGTCACTGCATGAGCGGCGTTTCGATATGCCATTAGGAAATTGTCCACCTTGTGTTGTAACGGAATCTGATCATCGTTCATGGCCTTTATTGCCTTTTTGAATGTTTGGACAAATCTCTCGGCCAACCTGTTTGTCGCCGGATGATATGGGGCAGAGGTATAATGTTTCACCCCATTCTTCTTTAAGAATTTTTGGAATTCTTCCGACACGAACTGTGGTCCGTTGTCCGAACATATCTGTTCTGGCAATCCGTTCCTTGCGAATATTGTTCTTAACACCGCAATTGTCTTTTCTGAAGTAGTGGTATTCATCTTGATCACTTCTGGCCATTTGGAATGTGCGTCCACCGCAATTAGGAACATGGAGTCCATGAATGGACCAGCAAAGTCAATATGTACGCGTTGCCATGGGGCTGAAGGCCATTCCCATGGGTGTAGCGGTGCGATCGGAGGTGCATTTTGCACTTTTTGGCACCCAGCGCAGCTTTTCGTCAACTCCTCTATCTGTTGGTCAATGCCCGGCCACCATACATAAGCCCTAGCAAGACTTTTCATCTTAACTCCCCCCAGATGACCTTCATGCAGTTCCTTTAGAACTCTTTCCTGTAACTTGGGAGGAATAATCACTCTTGTCCCGTTAATTAAAGTACCATGGCAGACGGACAGCTGGTCTCGCCTTGCCGAGAATGCCGGTAACAGAGGATCACCATGTGTTGGCCATCCCTTCACTGTCACCTCGTAAACTCGGGACAGTGTCGGGTCGTTCCTGGTTTCTCTTTCAATACTTGCATTGGTGACTGGTAAACACTCGATGATGGTCGAATGAAATAACTCAACAAGGTCAACTTTCGTCGTCTCTTCTGCTTCAGGTAGTGGCAGGCGCGACAGCCCATCAGCATTGCCATGCTGCTTTGTACCTTTGAATTCTATTTGATATTGATGTGCCCCTAGGAAAAGGGACCATCTCTAGAGTCGCTGTGCTGTCATCACCGAAACACCCTTCTTAGGGTTAAAAATGGATACCAACTGCTGATGGTCTGTCAGAAGTGTGAATTTTTGGCCCTGCAGGTAATGATTAAACTTCTTCACTCCCCATACAAGGCTGAGAGCCTCCCTATCGATCTGCGCATAGTTGCGCTCAGCGGAGGTCAATGATCTGGATGCAAACGCGACTGGCCTTTCCGTGCCATTTGGCAACTTGTGTGAGAGTACTGCCCCAATACCATATGGAGAAGCATCACAAGCCAACCGAATAGGCAGTGTCGGGTTGAAGTGAGCCAACACTTCCTCTGAGGTGATCAATTCTTTGCTTTTGCGAAATGCCTTCTTACAGTTTTCGCTCCATTCCCATGGTACCCCCTTCTGTAAAAGAGCGTTCAGCGGGTGCAGTACCGTGGATAGATTCGGTAGAAACTTATGGTAATAGTTAATCAATCCCAGAAACGACCTCAACTGAGAGACATTATCCGGAGCGGGAGCCTTTACAACTGCCTCTATCTTGTCAGGAGACTTATGAAGCCCCTCCCGGTCAATGACATGACCACAGTACGAGATCCGCTTCTGAAAGAACTCACATTTCTGCCGATTAACTCTAAGTCCATACTCTTCCAGTCTGTTGAGCACCAGTTCCAAGTTTGCGAGGTGTTCTTCATCACCATCACCTGTAATCAGAATATTGTCCAGGTAACATTGTGTGCCTGGAATTCCCTGTAATACCTGCTCCATGGCCCTCTGCCAAATTGCCGGAGCCGATGCCATTCCAAAAACCAGCCTATTATACCGGTACAAACCTCTATGCGTGTTGATCGTGAGGTACTGGCGTGACTCTTCTTCAACCTCCATCTGCAAGTACGCCTGCGCCAGGTCTATCTTGGTGAAGTGTTTCCCGCCAGACAACGAAGCAAAAATATCCTCAATCCGCGGAAGCGGATACTGCACCGTGTGAAGCACCGGATTAACGGTGATCTTGAAATCTCCACGGATGCGAACCTTCCCTGGTTCTCCTGGCTTGTTGCTCGAAGGACGTTTCATAATGGGAACAATGGGCGTAGCCCACTCACTCCAATCTACCTTAGACAGTACACCTGAACGTTCTAGTGCTTCCAGTTCCGCTTCTACAGTAGGTCGTATTGCATAGGGTACCGGTCTGGCTTTGAAAAATTTTGGTTGTGCATGTTCATCAATCTTGATGTTTGCCGTAATTCCTTTCAGTGTTCCCAGTCCTTGCTGGAACACCTCTTTAGTATCATCCAATATTTTGGACAATCGTTTAGGTTTGACATCTGTTTCCCCGGAATCTACCGTTAGTGCTTTTAAGGAGTGCCAGTCCATATTCATTTTCCTAATCCACTCCCATCCCAGTAGTGGTGGACCTCCTTCAGGTAGCAGATATAAGTCCATTACTTGGCTTTCTTCGCCCTTGTGGACCACTTTTACCTCTATCTTTCCGATGGGGTACACTCTTTGCCCCGTGTATGTTTTCAATATAATCTCCATATCCCGTAGGGGAATATGTTGGAATAACCTTTTGTAATCTTTCTTATTCATGACCGTCAATGCCGATCCAGTGTCCAATTCCATCTTTACTTGGACTCCTATCTGAAGAGTGACCCAAATTGTCTGGAGATCTGCATCCTTACCAACGTTGTGTACTCTTAAGCTACCCAGTTCATTACTGCTAGCATCTGAATCTGACTTCTGTTCGTTCGAACTGGTCTTTGTCACCTTGTGCACCTTTATGTATTTTCCTTGCGGTGACTTTTTGTTGCTGGTCTTCGTTCCTGACCGGCATACTTTAGCTATGTGGCCAAGCCTGCCACACGTTCTGCATTCTTGGTTTTTAAACCAACACTGGTTCTGATCGTGTGTTGTCTTTCCACAACGATAACATTTTACAGTACTCAAACCCAATTTATTTGTACTGAGTTCCGGTGACCATAGCTGCATTACTGCCGTGCCTCTCGCTGCGGCTTCGTGTGCTGCTGCCATAGTGACCGCTTTCTCAAGCGTCAGCTCATTCTCCTCGAGCAGTCGCTTTTGTGTATCTTCTTTTAATAATCCACACACAAATTTATATCTTAGCGCATCTGTTAGTCCCGTTCCAAACTGACAGTACTTTGCTAGCTTACGCAATTCCATTAAATATTCAGCATTGCTTTCATCCTTCAGCTGCCTTCTGCTGTAAAATTTAAATCGTTCCGCTAGCATCAGCGGCGTGGGGTTTAGATGATTTTTCAGGACAGTAACAATCTCCTCAAACGTCTTATCCGCCGGTTCATCTGGTGATAAAAGGTGTTTCAATTGCCCGTATGTCTTCGCACCCATTAAGTTTAATAAAGTTAGTGCTTTCTCTGCATCTGGGATTTTATTTGCTTTACAATAATTTTGTATGCGTTCTACATACATGGCCCAATCTTCGATGTCGCTATCAAAGGTATTAATGTTCCCATGTTTAGGCATCGTTGCAATTTATTTTATCCCAAGATGGCGGCTTCCCGCTCTTGTCTTCATCCTCCGCCTACAAAATGGCGGTTTTCCCGCGCTTGGCGGTCTTCACCCACTGGCTGCAATGGCGTTTGGCGTGCCGCTGCTGCTCCCCTTTCCCAGCGGTTAGTAACTCCCCCGACGCTGTCTCCGCTTCACCGTGGCTCCCTCGGGCATTCGCGCTTCCCCGATGTCGCGCCTCGCAGCCCTTCTTGCAGCCTGGTTATTAGCACCGGCTGCGTTCGCCTTCACCGCGGCTCTCGCGCCTTCAGTCGCCCCAGACGCTGTGCCTTTCGGCCTGAATGCGGCCCGGCCCTTATCTCCGGTCGCGATCGATCTCACCGCCCTTATTCCTCCGTCTTCCTCCCCCCGTCTGTACAGCCAACGCGGCCGACTTTCTGCTCGCGTCGCTGACCGGCTTACCCACCACCGAGGTAGAAAGAAGATAGCTGACTGCCGCTGATGGAGGCTTCGAGTTCAGGATGTCTTCTGCACTCCGGGTTCTCGATGCCTGCCGCGCGACGTGTCTTCCAGCAGGGTGATGAGGGTGGATGCCTCTCTTCGACGCCCGTTCTGTGGACGAAGCCGCCGTGGATATAAACTGCCGCAGGGTAAGAATCGGACTCGTCGCCACTGTTAAGTCTGTGTGTTCCAGTTGTATTAAGATTAATTACTAACACAGACTACAAGAATAACGTTCAACAGGTCTTTACTAGTTGGAGGTCAGGACTATACTAAATACAATATCACTACACAGTACTTATATACCGGTGGTCACCACCGGTATTACGTATACAGCAGCCAGAGAAAGTAGTACATCTCTTAAGGTGGAACAGGCTTAAGTTCTCTTAAGGTGGAACAGGTTACATACACCACAGAACAGATAAAACAAAACAAAACAGCACATGCTTACAGAAAACAGTAAATTACAGCATCTTTCTCTTTTTTTCTTCAGGCGCCTTTCCAAATGACTGTAAAAATACTGGAACGTAACTGGAAAAAAATTAGTTTTCACATTTAAACAAAAATCAAATCAAAGTGCTTTGGAAATTTCAAATTAAGTACCAGGCTTCATGGCAACAGTCCAAGGTTAAATCTTAGACTGAAACTTATCTTTTGTTAAACAAACATTTTTGATTTTGCTTTTCTCAGCCTTTCCACACCAGCATTTTTAACTTAAATTGTAGTTCAAAGTTTTTTTTAAATTCTGGGTGCACAATTTTAAATTAAAATGAACATACTCAGCATATTCACACATTCACACAAATTAGAAATATTGATCCCTGTAATGGATTATGAACTCATAGAGTACTAAATTTTAGGTGATATTCCCCGGTTGCGAGCCCAAAAATATTCAGTTTAAACCGGTTTAAAAGCCAAAAACATGACTCAAGTATCTCAAAAATAATACACATATATATATACAATAGAGCAGACAATTGACAAACTTAAAACAACACACGCTTGCAGGAAAGACATCAATTAAAAATGCTTCCAAATGCTTCCAATGTCCAAGACAAGACTACAAAGGGTTAAACGGCTTTTAGTCTGTGTACAGAAAACTGGGTGGAGCTAAAACAAACATAACAGACACTTCCTTTAAAGACAGACTTTCATACAAAAGAAATGCTGTCACTTCTTAAACATTCATAGTCAGGAAAACTTCCACACTTTGACACACACTTTCACACAACTGAAATTCCATCATCCTTTAAAGGTTCCTTTCACTCAGTAATTTTGTGCTTTATTTTTCTCAGTACAGAAGCTGGCAGCATGTACCATCAGCTTCAGAGACGGTTTCAATTTTGTGTTTCTTTTTTTCCGCCTTTTAAACTGTCGTCTCAGCAGCTTATTCCCATCTTCCCTGGTTTTTCCCTTCCTTTGCTGAGTTCCCAGAGTCCTGGTTTCTAGCTGCTGCCATTCTTTTTCCCTCTCTATTATCTTCTGCGTTTCCCTTCTCTTATTCTCTGTGCTTCTAAATGTTTCCCTTTTCTTACTTCACCGCGCTGTGCACAGAATTGGGCTGCATAGCCTAACAAGCGCTTCCATTTGTCTAATTCGACCTTTGCCAGAGAGACCCTTGGTTCTGGATCCTCTCTATCATCTTCTGATATGAGTCTGCTTCTGGACTCGTCGGAAACTATACTAAATCAGTTGCAAATAATTTTCTGAACCTTTATCCGTGGCATGTTCAATTTCTGTCAAGGCTGCCATTTCTATTAACTTGTTGCTATTACTACTGGCAGGTTGCAGTGTCCTACACCCCCCGAAGGTTTTCCTTCTTTAACTAACGCGGTCGCGCTAACCACGCCAGTCCGAGGATCTTGCTAGACTCGAATAGTTTATAAAAGAATCAGCTGTTAATCAACCTCCTGGCTCGGCTCACCAATTTATAAGATCCCAGAGGGACCTTAGTTCCAAATGATTTGAGGTTGACCCGTACTGGGGACAGTGATTTAACTTTATTCAGCACAAGCAAGACTTAATATATTACAGTATTTGAGCAGCAGTTTACAGAGTATAATTGAGACTTATATTATCACTTATACTCTGGGTAGAAGCTGCAACCACGAGTAAGCTGTACCCTGTGTCTCTTGTCTCTCGTCTCTCTTCATCTCCCTGGTGTCTCCTCGATTCTTCCTGAAATCTTCTACTGTGTCTCTGAAATCTTCTACTCCTGAAATCTTCTACAATTTGTGGCTGTTAAGACCTCCTTCTTATACCCTTACTCTCATTCAAAACCTACGGAGTCCTCCTGAACCAATCACTGGCCGATACCCAAACCCAAAATCTAACCGTAAAGCTGCCATGTTGGTAGCACCCTGGCTTACGCAGGTTTTTGGTCTGATTACACTCTTACATCATCTGTTTTTGAGCATCAAAACTCATATCTGGGGTAGTTATGGCAACACAAAAAGGAACATGCCTCCATAGGTTGAGACACGGCCCCTGCTGTGGGCCTTTGTTTTTATCATTCACTGCGGATGTTATAACATTCCAATACAGTGGCAACTGCAGCTAACCTTGGCTCCCTGGCTAACTGTAGTCTGTCTCATCATTACTGTTGGCTAATATTCAACTTTCACTCACAGCCTCACTATTCGACTATAGCAATCATCTTACTCAACCCAGGTTGTCTGGTTACAGCTTACTCACAGACTTTTAATTATAAGCAAAAGGGTTACATGTCATATATAATTCAGCTTACCATTGCATACAGTTGATGATTACAGACTTTTATATTTAATTCTTACACACAATTATAAATCCATTACTGACGATACTAAAGCAAGTATTCTAAAATCCAACTAATCCATGATAATCTTACAGCATGGCTGTCATTATATGATTGCTGGCCACAAGTGGTGGTTTTGCAGAGGGGAGTCATCAGCCATAGAGCATCTAGCCCTTGTTGCCTAGCAGCCACCCTTGGGTTCGACGTGGTGGCTGGAAGACTGCTGACACAGCGGACTGGCGCAGGATGAAGGTATCATGACTGCTGCCAGGATACTGGGCATTCACCATCATGATGTGCTGGGCATGGTCGCATACCAACTGCACATTAAGTGAGTTTGCAGTTATGGTACAACTCAGCATTGATATGTGTGCAGTCAGTGGCGCCCTGCACCATGGGGAAGCCCGATATCCTGACAAAGCCACGTGCGTGCTCTTCCTGCTTCTCACTGTTTAGAGAGAAGACAATGAAGTCCCTTCTCCTAGAGTACAGAGCCTCTGTAACCTCCCGGATGCAGTTATGGATGGCGAACTGCAAGATGTTTGCTACTTTGCCTGGAAGGATCCACTGGCGAAAAAATTCAGGGCCATGGTCACCTTGAGGGCCACTGGCAGCGCTGTCGTCACACAATGCTCTGAGGCTGTAGGTCTGGTTCCAGGAGGTGGCATGGTTCTGTGACCATCTCCTTGGTGAAGCGGAGCCACTGAACACACTGCTCCTGGCTTAAGTACAGGTAGGAGAAGTGTTCTCGGAAGACCCTAGGTGGGTAAGGCCTCCCACTGACAGCCCCCCTCCCTGTGCGAGCAGCTTGTCCTCTTTGCTGCCTCTGCTCCATATCCCTGTGCTGCTGCAGCGCGAGGAGGACTGTAAGTAGAGCCCCGATAACTGGGAGCAAGTAGTATAGCCAGAGGCCTTCCAGTAGCACCCAATGTCTTCCTAACATCCAGTAGCACTCACTGCACACTTTAAAAACTTTATAAATGTCTTCCAACAAGCCAGTATTCATATATACTCCTCCAAGAGCCAGTACAAGTGCAATAATCAACTTACCTGCAAGTTGGATGTATTCCTTTAAATAGCGCTGGTGGGGGATCCCACGTGCTGCTGAACGCATGGTCAGCTGTGCATGTTTAGGAGAGGGTGTTGATTGGAGCAGCGATGCCCAAAATGGCAGGCAGTGTGTCAAATCAGCATTACACGCTAACTGACATCACGATCTGCCTATTCTGTATACTGCCGGCGTACACACGTCCCACCTACGCCTACTGCCCTCACCAAGATGGCAAACAGCGTGTCCGGGCCAGAATTGGGCAGAAGCGAGGCAGCCACCATTTTCTTCTCCAAACTGGCCTTAACTGCCTGCGCTAAGGTGCTGAATTTCGCGGCCTGAGTTTGATATTGGTTTGTTTAATTCTATGAAGGAGTAAAAGAAAAACAGCTTTACTCACAGAAATCATAACCCAGTTTAATCTGACACAATGTTGCAACAATAGCTCAGTTGCTTGCTGGGCAGCTTTGCTTGAGGGAGGAAATAAGTCACTCAATTCAAATACAAGTGTGTTGTGTGATTGTTCAGATTGCCTCTGGTTGGCAGTTTTATGAATTGAACATACAGTTATGTAAATCCTGCTTAGCTCCAGATATTTGTCTCATCAACCTGCTTCTTTTCAAATCCTTTTGCGGTTGATCTGTGGCCTTCAAAGAGAGGCTATCTGACTGGAACGTCTGAAGAGGATACAATAAGACAGACAACTTCCAGAGTTGGTGGGGAAAGGATTAATAAGTTCTGATTGGCCTTCTGGTTACCAATATCATCGACCTTTCCATTTCCACAGCGTTAAGGAGATTACGTGGGGAGGTCGACCTCACCGCTGAAATAGATGAAATGTTGGAGGAGCAAACTGCGCTCGAAGGTCAAAGGGTAAAGAGACCGTGGGACCTGTTCCGAGACCGCTCCGTCCGATGGCAGCTGATCATCACTGTCGTGCTGGGCAGTGCCATACAGTTATGTGGGAACGACGCCGTAAGTAGGACTGAGATCCACTGGAAACCTAGCTCCTAAAAATTAAGAATAAACCCCACTGGTGTAAACCTTGAGCAGAGTATGCGGTGACTCAGCCCTGAGTTTGGCGATCTTAAGCTGGTAGCTGAAAGGCTGTGTTGTGCTTTTAGCCTTGTGGCCATCAACAGGCACAAAACCAGTCGAGCAGTGTCAACAGGCTATCAGCCAGGTGCTGCACACAGGATAGCAGGAAATACTAGACCCACCTCGTGCATATTGTATAACACATTGCAAGTCACGTGATGGCAGACCCTGTCTGTATAGAAATCTATCTATAAAAGTCCTCCCTGTTCCAAATGTTCATGCCTTTACCCCCTTCACCACTCCCTGCTCATTCCTGCCACCTCTTGCTGCTCTCACCCCCACCCTTTCCCCCACTGCCAAGTCATCCCACTGCCACCCCAGAAAAACCCTACTGCTGTGTACCTGAGCAGCATCTGTGAACTGGCTTTAAGATCGTTAAGTCTCACTGTGAGCAATGCCACAGGATGTCCACTAATTGAATGTATACAAACAACCACCACATTGCAGGAAATATCAGACCCTGTATAATCTTATAGAATAAAATAATGTCCCAGTGGATTAACGGATACTTGTGTAGATTCTAGTTAGACTCCGAATTGTATATGTATTAAGTACTGCATACCCAGTGTATTAACAGCCCCTGGCCTAGAAATTGGTTTGCCCAGAAAATGGGCACCAGATCACGATGCGCAATCCACCTGTGCCCATTTGGAGGACTGGAGTCAGCACGCAAACTTTGTGCTGCCTGCTCATTTCCATGATTGTGGCATTCAGCCCACCGCTGAACCCGCTGCTGAGTGGCTGAATGCTCAGCAGGGGGCCCAAGTTTGTGCGAGGCTAGCACCAATTAAAGCTAGCCTGCACTACTTAAAGGCAGTCTGCACCACTTAAAGGGGAGGTGCATTCTGCCTGTCTTCCCCAGCCAGATCACTGAACTGGCTGGGGCAGACAGTGGAAAAGAACAATTAATGATGACACAACAGGGGAGAGAGCATGCAATAAGGTTCTCCGATGCAGCACTGGAGGCTTTGGTGCAGGAGGTCAATAGGAGGAGAGAAGTTCTCTTTCCACAGTGGGGCCAGGAGGCCCTCCAGGCAACAGAGCAAAGTGCAGTGGGAGCAGATAGCTGCTGTGGTGAATGCCAGCAGTGTAGCCCTGAGAACACTGACACAGTGCAGGAGGAAGCTTAATGACATCACACGAGTGGTCAAGGTCAGTCAATTCATCTTCAAATGCTAAATCCCACATCTGTACCACTAGCCTCACACACTGCTCAATGCACCACACCTCCATCACTCACCTACCAACAATCTCTATTAATCACGACTCATACCTCACAATCATAGCTTCATCTCACCCTCACACACTTACCACTGTTGCAAGCCTCACACCCACATCTCACACCTTGTAGACAATGCCAGCTATTCATCCATGGCAGGCACATCACCCAAACACATTACACCACACTCACTGACACACTTCCCTTATTCTTGAAGGAAAAGGTGGTGCATAACGGTGCCAGCAGAACCTAACCGGCGGGGGACAGGCTTGCCTGCATCACCTCACCCCCATGGAGGAGACAGTGTTGGCCATTCTTGGATGGGGCATGGCTGAGCCCATGGCCAGGCTGAAAGAATACAAGATGTCGGTATCCTCATACGTTATCCTCCTTCTCACATCCTACATCCCCCTCATCCCACAATCTCTTCTGATTTACAAGCTGCACATGGTGTAAGGATGCACCACTTGCTTTCCTCCCTCCCCTCATCACAACACTATTCTTGTGCCTTTCTCATTTCAGAGCCCCAAGAAATCCAACCTGCCCAGCCAGTGGTTCAAGAAGAACAGGGAGAGGAGAGTGATGAAGAAGAAGAAACACCGTCACTCGATCTGACACTCACAGGCACTAGCTCAGATACTGGCACTGCGCAGAGTTTAGAGGGTAGCTTGGAGGCGGGATCTGCACGTGGTGAGTCACCAGGCACAAGTGGCCTGCAGTCAGGGCAGTAGGAAAGAATAGCGCAGGTGCCAGCTCCCCAGAGGGCGAGGTCACACACGTGTTCTACTGCACAGGACTCAGATGAAGACTTCAATTGGGCGGCCTACAGAAGAAGACTGACGGGTATGCACAATGAAATGCTTGATGCATTGGCAGGCCTGCCAGAAAGCCTGAATGCAATGTCAAGGAGCATGCAGGAGTCCACCACCAACCTTGCACAGGGCTATGCGCAGAGGTTGGAGCCCATGATTCCCAGCATGGAAGGAGTGGGCAGATCTATTAGAGCACTTGTGGACCCAACCATCATGCAGTGTCTGATGGCTGATGTCTCAGTTTCCATTGCAACAAACCCCTAGGCCCAGATGAAATGTATCCCAGGCTGTTAAGAGAAGCAAAAGAGGAAATAGCAGAGGCTCTGACCATCATTTTCTAATCCTCTCTGGCTACAGGTGTGGTGCCGGTCTATTATGTTCCTTAATAATAGACATTCTTATTATGAACACAGCTAGCTTTCGCTAGACACTTTATTGAGCACATGTGGACTAGGTACAGTATCTGTAGAGGCATCCATCTTGACTGCTGCCTTGTGGGTAGCCTAGTGCCTCATGGGTAATGTAGTCTTAATATACATACAGCTGGGTAGTGTAGTCTTATATACATACAGCTATATACAGCTCTACACAGCTCTACGGCTCCACCTAGTGTCCACTATAGAATGACATGTTATTGATCATTACATCCCCCTTTCTTTGAGGTTTAACAAAATTAATATCAATCAACTTTCAAGAAAACAAAGATAATATCAGTAACACTTTTGTTAGTGCTCTATAAACATAAACATTTTCAAAATAGTCAACACATTTTCAAAGCATTACATTGTACTCAAAGATTAAGTCTATCAGGCTTTTTTACTTCACGTGTGGATCTTCTCAACACGGGTAAGTCTGATGTGTCTTCATGAGATTGTTCTGGCGGTGAATGACAAGATGCAGTTGCGGCATTGTCATCAATCTGGCCTTGAATAGTCTCTTGTGTTTTTAGGAGGGAACGGCGGCTCCTCCTGAGAATCTGTCCTTCCTCAGTTCTAACAGTGTATGACCTTGGTCCTACTTCCTCAAGAACTGTAGCTTTCCTGTTCCATGCATCTGGATCCTCAATCCTGACAACATCATCCCTTGTCAATGGTTTTAGAGTTTTGGATGACTTGTCATCGTATGATTTCTGTTTCAGCTTTAACAGTTGAAGTCTCTGTCTCAGTTCCTCACTTTGCTGTTCTTTTGCACAGCAGGGTAGCGTGGTGCGCAACTTGCGACCCATTAGTAGTTCAGCAGGTGAAGAACCACAGTCTAAAGGTGAGGCTCGGTAGCTCAGCAGGGCGAGATAAGGATCAGACTTGCTTTCTGTCGCTTTCTTCAGTAGCTGCTTGAGAACTTGAACACCTTTCTCTGCCTTACCATTTGACTGAGCATACAAAGGACTGGATGTGATGTGCTGAAAGTCATAATGTGCTGCAAACTGTTGCCACTCCTTACAGTTGAAGCACGGACCATTGTCGCTAACGGCAATCCTCATTAATTCCATGTCTGGCGAAGATGGATTTCACATGCATTATGACACTGCTTGCTGTGGTGCTTGAGAGCAGCGCCATCTCAGGATAGTTAGAATAGTAGTCAATCACTATTATATAGTCTTTACCATTTAAATGAACAAGGTCCATACCAACCTTTTGCCATGGTGCTGTTGGTATGTCAGCTACTATCATTGGTTCCTTTGCTTGTTTGTTTTGTTGTTTCTGACATGTCTCACATTTGCCTATTATGTTCTCAATGTCCTTATTTATGCCAGGCCAATAAACAGTGTCTCTTGCCCTCCTTTTGCATTTTTCAATTCCGAGGTGTCCCTCATGAATCCTTTTGAGCATGTCTTGACGTAGAGCCTGTGGAATGACTATTCTGTTCTGTTTTAGTAATAGTCCACTTGCGACACTCAATTCTGACCTTATGTGAAAATATTTTGGACAGGAACCTTTTGGCCAACCATGATGAATGTTCTCTATTACTGTTTGTAATACTGTATCTTTTACTGTTTCTTCTGCTATTTGCTTTGATTTTGTGTCTGACACGGGCAGCGCAGCAGTGACCATACTCACATGAACATCCACGTCTTCTTCAGTAGAGCTCACATGACTCATTGTGGGTGCTCGGGATAGTGCATCTGCTAACACTATGTATTTGCCTGGTGTGTAGATCAGTTCAAAGTCATATCTTTGCAGCTTCATCATGAGTCGTTGAATCCTTGGAGACATCTCATTCAGGTTTTTTTTAATGATGGCAAACAGAGGGCTGTGGTCTGTCTCAACTGTGAAGGTGGGAAGTCCATATATGTAGCCATGAAACTTTTCTAGTCCAACTACCAAGCCTAGACATTCCTTTTCAATCTGGGCGTATCGACACTCAGTATCAGTCATAGACCTGGAGGCATAGGCAACAGGCTTCCAATCTTCACCCTCTGCTTGTAGCAAGACCGCACCTAGGCCATCTTTTGATGCATCCGTTGACACTTTGATTCTTTTTGTTGGGTCAAAGAAGGTGAGTACAGGTGTGGTTGTCAGCACTGTTTTGAGGTTTATCCACTCTTGTTCATGTCTTTCTGTCCATGCGAACTCATTTGTTTTATGTAGCTGGTCTCGCAGACAGGCTGTCTTGGCTGACAAGTTAGGAATGAACTTTCCAATGAAGTTTATCATCCCCATGATGCGTAGCACTCCTTTTTTGTCAGTGGGTCGGGGCATTTTGAGTATGGCGTTTACTTTTTCCATATCTGGCTCTATTCCTTTACCAGATAGATTATCTCCTAGGAAAGTGACTTCCTGGATGCCAAACTGACACCTGGCTTTGTTGAGCTTCAGTCCATTCCGGCGTATGCTCTGTAGCACTTTAGTCAGTCTCTCATTATGTTCTTTCAGTGTGGAGCCCCAGATGATGATGTCATCAACATAGACCCGAACTCCTTCCAGACCTTCAATTATGTGTTCCATCGCTCTATGAAAGATTTCAGATGCAGATATTATCCCGAAAGGCATTCTGAGGAAACAATACCTGCCAAATGGTGTGTTGAAGGTACAGTATTTGGTGCTCCCTTCATCCAGTTTTAGTTGCCAAAATCCTTGTGAGGCATCGAAACTTTGTAAAGTATCTGGCACCTGACATTTCACTGGTGATTTCTTCTCGCTTGGGAATCTGGTAGTGTTCACGTTTTATGTTTGCATTTAAGTCCTTTGGATCCATGCATATTCTTAGATCATTGTTCTTTTTCTTTACACATACCATGGAGTTAACCCAGTCTGTTGGCTCTTCGACTTTCCTGACGACTCCTAGTGTGGTCATTCTGTCCAGTTCATTCTTGAGCCGGTCACGCAGGGGTGCTGGAACTCTTCGTGGAGCATGTACCACTGGCTGAGCATCCTCCTTTAGCTGGATCTTGTAAGTGAATGGTAGAACTCCAAATCCTTTGAACACATCCTGGAAATTATTCACTACAGAATCCACCGAGTCATCTGGTCTGCTTATGGCACAGTTTATACGGTAGACTCTCTTGACCAGTTCTAAGTCCTCACAAGCTTTGTCACCCAGTAGTGAATCAAGTCTTTCAGCCACAACAGAAAACATGAGATGATGCACTTTGTCTTTGACTGTCACTTTAAGTGTGCATACACCTAAGCTATCTATTTTCTGTCCATTATAGTCCTTCAGTAGTACTGACTTTTTCTGTTTTTTGGGCTTTTCTTTCATATTGTTAATGTCACTCATACTGATTAAGTTTGCTTTTGCCCCAGTGTCTAGTTTCAAGGTAACTAATGCTCCATTTACCTGCAGTGGGATCATCCATTTGTCCTCTTTTACTGCATTAACTTTATGTTCAGCATTGTCCATTTCTGAGGGCTGCACATTTTCTGTATCCTTTTTGATATTGTCACATGACACCATTCCTACAAAAAATGTCTCACTTAAATCAGTGTCCTCAATTACATTAACTCGTTGCCCTTTCTTAGTTTTTACTTTTGAAATGCATTGTTTGGCAAAGTGATTCTTTCCCTTACACTTTGTGCACATTTTTCTAAACGCTGGGCATTGTCTTAACTGGTGTTTGTAACCACAGCATTTACAATTAAAAATTTCATCCTCCGATTGCTTTTCATTTCTGTTCTGCCCACGTTTCTTCCCCTTGTAGGACACAGCACCGACAGCAGCATTATCACTCATTACAATCGCATCATTATTGATTTCACTGAAAGTCTTCGCGTGCTTTCGAGCTAGCTCGCTGGCTTGGCATATTTTCACAGCATTTTCCAAATTTAGTTCGGTTTCTCTCAACAGACATTCCCTGACTTTTTTATCATGAATACCAAACACAATCTGGTCATGAATCATGGATGCTTTGAGCTCAGAGAAATTACATGTCTGTGCTTTCAGTTTCAGATCAGTTATAAAGCTATCAAAAGTCTCATTTTGCTGCTGTGTCCGAGAACGGAAGATGTATCTTTCATAGGTCTCATTCTTTTTGGGAGAGCAATGTGCATCAAATTTTTTTAGCACATCTTCTAATTTTTCTCTGTTCTCCTCTGGATTAAATACAAATGTATTTAAATACCTCTATCGCCTGTGGGCCTGCAACCGTAAGCAGCAACGCTATCTTCCTTGCATCTGGCTTCATACCGAATCCGATGGCTGCAATGTGGAGTTCGAATTGTTGTTTAAAAGTCTGCCAATTGTAGTCGATATTTCCTGTGAGTTTCAAACGCTCTGGTGGCTTCAAATTCTCCATGTCGCTTTTCACAATTTTCAGCAGATCTTCCACTCCTGGTACCATATTATGTTCATTAATAATAGACATTCTTATTATGAACACAGCTAGCTTTTGCTAGACACTTTATTGAGCACATGTGGACTAGGTACAGTATCTGTAGAGGCATCCATCTTGACTGCTGCCTTGTGGGTAGCCTAGTGCCTCATGGGTAATGTAGTCTTAATATACATACAGCTGGGTAGTGTAGTCTTATATACATACAGCTATATACAGCTCTACACAGCTCTACGGCTCCACCTAGTGTCCACTATAGAATGACATGTTATTGATCATTGCACAGGAGTCCACCACCAACCTTGCACAGGGCTATGCGCAGAGGTTGGAGCCCATGATTCCCAGCATGGAAGGAGTGGGCAGATCCATTAGAGCACTTGTGGACCCAACCATCATGCAGTGTCTGACGGCTGATGTCTCAGTTTCCATTGCAACAAATCCCTAGGCCCAGATGAAATGTATCCCAGGCTGTTAAGAGAAGCAAAAGAGGAAATAGCAGAGGCTCTGACCATCATTTTCTAATCCTCTCTGGCTACAGGTGTGGTGCCGGAGGACTGCTGACGTGGTACCTTTGTTTAAAAAGGGAGAAAGGGATAGACCGAGTAATTGCAGGCCAGTCAGCCTAACCTCGGTGGTGGGAAAATTATTGGAAAAAGTTCTGAGGGACAGGATAAATCTTCATTTAGACAGCCACGGATTAATCAAGGGCATCCAGCATGGATTTGTTAAGGGAGGGTCATGTCTGACTAACTTGATTGAATTTTTTGAGGCGGTAACAAGGAGGGTCGATGAGGGTACTGCATTTGATGTGGTGTATATGGATTTTAACAAGGCTTTTAATAAGGTCCCACATGGCAGATTGGTCACGAAAGTGAATGCCTATGGGATCCAGGGCAAAGTGGGAAGTTGAACCCAAAATTGGCTCAGAGGCAGGAAGCAAAGGGTAATGGTTGATGGGTGTTTTTGTGACTGGAAGGCTGTTTCCAGTGGGGTTCTACAAGGCTCAGTACTAGGTCCCTTGCTTTTTGTGGTATATATCAATGATGATTTGGACTTGAATGTAGGGGGTACAATTAAGAAGTTTGCAGATGATACTAAAATCGGCTGTGTGGTTGATAATGAAGAAGAAAGCTGTAGACTGCAGGAAGATATCAATGAACTTGTCAGGTGGGCAGAACTGTGGCAAATGGAATTCAATCTGGAGAAGTGTGAGGTAATGCATTTGGGGAGGGCTAACAAGGCAAGGGAATACACATTAAATGGTAGGACACTGAGAAATGTAGAGGAACAAAGGGACCTTGGAGTGCATGTCCACAGATCCCTGAAGGTAGCAGGCCAAGTAGATAAGGTGGTTAAGAAGGCATACGGAATACTTGCCTTTATTAGCAGAGGCATAGAATACAAGAGCAGGGGGGTTATGCTTGAACTGTATAAAACACTAGTTAGGCCACAGCAGTTCTGGTCACATTACAGGAAAGATGTGATTGCACTGGAGAGGGTACAGAAGAGATTTACGAGGATGTTGCCTGGAATGGAGAATTTTAGCTACAAGAAAAGATTGTATAGGCTGGGTTTGTTTTCTTTGGAACAGAGGAGGCTGAGAGGAGAGCTTATTGAGGTGTATAAAATTATGAGGGGCCTAGATAAAGTGGATAGGAAGGACCTATTTCCCTTAGCAGAGGGGTCAACAATCAGGGGGCATAATTTAAAGTAATTGGTGGAAGGTTTAGAGGGTATTTGAGGGGAAATTTCTTCACCCAAAGGGTTGTGGGGGTTTGGAACTCACTGCCTTAAAGGGTGGTAGAGGCAGAAACCCTCACCACATTTAAAAAGTGCTTGGATGTGCACTTGAAGTGCCGTAAACTACAGGACTATGGACCAAGAGCTGGAAAGTGGGATTAGGCTGGATAGCTCTTTATCGGCCAGCGCGGACACGATGGGCCGAAATGGCCTCCTTCCGTGCTGTAAATTTCTATGATTCTATGATTTTAAGCACAAGCCACCCTATGTCTGAGTGCTGCAGTGGAAGCAGACTGATCTCATGCAGGCTCAGCTTGCTGCCACGCAAACTCAGACTGTTGTAATCATGGCTGGGTTTACCATTGTGGAAAGGGGCTTGCAGTGTGTCACAACGGTGCAGAAATCTGTCCCCCAACAGATGGCTAGGAATGCGCCATCCCAGGACAGTGGCATGGAGCAAGAATCTGCTGTTCTCTCTCAGGATGACAGCATTCGTTCTCCCACCACTGCCACTCTACCAGTGCCCTTGCTGTTGCCTGTCAGCTAGCCAGCCCAGACTGCTGCTGTCCATGCCGACATAGCACTTCGTAGTAGCACTAGGACAAGTAAAGGCACACTGAAGTCGGGCAATAAGGGAATGCACAAGGGTGATTAATTCACTTTATTCATCAATCCATCCAATATTACATAACAAAGTTGGATTGGAATGTATGTTTTGTGTGTAAGGAGCTCATGGACTTCATTGCCTCTAAGATTGAGACCATCCGTTCAGTTGCCTCTGCCACTTCCCTTCCTTCCCCATACCCACCGAGCCAAACTTCCTCTAAGGTTCCCCCCTGTCCTAGCCCTGAACTCACATCTTTCTCCAGTTTCTCTCCGATCTCCCATCATGACCTCTCTGCGCTCATCTTGTCCATGAGACCCACTTCCTGCAACCTCGACCCTGTTCCCACTAAACTGCTGACCACCCAGCTTCCTTTCCTGGCTCCCGTGTTAGCTGACATTGTTAACTCTTCTCTCCCCTCAGGTACTGTCCCCCTCCCATTCAAATCTGCCGTCATCACCCCTCTCCTCAAAAATCCAACCCTTGACCCCTCCGTCCTTGCAAACTATTGCCCCATTTCCAACCCCCCTTTCCTCTCCAAAGTCCTTGAACGTGTTGTCGCCTCCCAAATCCGTGCCCATCCTTCCCGCAACTCCATGTTTGAATCCCTCCAATCCGGTTTCCGCCCCTCCACAGTACTGAAACGGCTCTCATCAAAGTCACAATTGACACCCTTTGTGACTGTGACAAAGGTAAACTATCCCTCCTTGTCCATCTTGACTTGTATGCAGCCTTTAACACGGTTGACCACTCCATCCTTCTCCAATGCCTCTCCACCGTCGTCCAGCTGGGTGTGACTGCACTCGCCTGGTTCCATTGTTATCTATCTAATCGTAGTCAGAGAAGCACCTGCAATGGCTTCTCTTCCCGCTCCCGCATCGTTACCTCTGGTGTCCTCCAAGGATCTATCCTTGGCCCCCTCCTATTTCTTATCTACATGCTGCCCCTTGGGGACATCATCCGAAAACACGACGTCAGTTTCCACATGTATGCTGATGACACCCAGCTCTACCTCACCGTCACTTCTCTCGACCCCTCCACGGTCTCTAAATTGTCACCCAGTACTGGATGAGCAGAAATTTTCTCCAGTAAATTATTGGGAAGACCGAAGCCATTGTTTTTGGTCCCCACCACAAATTCCGTTCCCTAGCCACTGACCCCATCCCTCTCCCTAGCATCTGCCTGAGGCTGAACCACAACCTTGGTATCATATCTGACTCAAATGAGCTTCCGACCACACAACTAAGTCTGCCTATTTCCACCTCCGTAACATCGCCTGTCTCCGCCCTTGCCTCAACTCACCCGCTGCTGAAACTCTCATCCATGCCTTTGTTACCTCCAGACTGGACTATTCCAATGCACTCCTGGCTGGCCTCCCACATCCTACCCTATGTAAACTTGAGGTCATCCAAAACTCGGCTGCCCGTGTCCTAATTCGCACCAAGTCCTGTTCACCCATCACCCCTGTGCTCGCTGACCTACATTGGCTCCCAGTTAAGCAACGCCTCGATTACAAAATTCTCATCCTTTTTTTCAAATCCCTCCCTATCTCTGTAATCTCCTCCAGCCCCACAACCCCCCGAAATATCTGTGCTCCTCTAATTCTGCCCTCCTGAGCATCCCTGATTATAATCGCTCAACCATTGGTGGCTGTGCCTTCTGTTGCCTAGGCCGTAAGCTCTGGAATTCCCTGCCTAAACCTCTCCGCCTCTCTTTCCTCCTTTAAGACGCTCCTTAAAACCTACCTCTTTGACCGAGCTTTTGTTCACCTGCCCTAATTTCTCCTTATGTGGCTCAGTGTCAAATGTTAGTTTTATAACACACCTGTGAAGTGCCTTGGGACAATTTACTACATTAAAGGTGCTATGTAAATACAAGTCGTTGTTGTGGCTTTCATTTCAGCATTGTGGCCAAGAGGACACTGTGATGGTCAGTAACAGAAGGAAGGTAAGGTGTGGGACTGTTGTTGAATGGGGAATTGGGGTTGCATTCACTCGTACTGCAGTCGGATGTGTTGATCATGGACAGCCCGGGCAGAAAGAGGCTGTCTGGGTTGCCTCCTCCTCAGCTGGTCGTTGTATGCCTGGTGGCAAGGGGTGTGCCCTCATGATGGCGAGGTTGTGGCGCATGCAGCACACCAGTGTTCCCGTTAACCTGTCTGGAGCTCCCACGAGCTTTTAAATAGAAAAAAACCATGCATGCGCGGACGCCTGTTAAAGGGGCCGCATACCGAAAACAAATTAAAGGGAACATTGCAGCAGACCACGACGAATCTTGAGACATGCTCTGGTGAGTACTGCAGGGCTCCTCCAAGCAGCAGAAGCATTATTTAAGGACACCAATGGTCTGCTTTATCCGATTCCGTGTGGCAGCATGGCTCTCACTGTACGCAAGCTTCCCACGTGTGGTTGGGTTGCAGAGCAGAGTCAGCAGATAACCTTGCTGCCCAGTAGCCAGTCTCTGGTTTGACATGGTGGCTCAAAGACTGAGGGAACAGCAGACTGGTGCAGAATAAAAGCATCGTGAGCGCTGCCAGGATACCGGGCATTCACCATCATGCTGTGCTGAACATGGGCGCACACCAACTGTACATTCAGCAAGTGGTAACCTTTGCAGTTGTGGTACATCTCAGCATTTAGGTGGGGTTCCCGCAAAACTACGTGCCTACAGTCGATGGCCCAAAGCACCATGGGGAAGCCCGCTATCCTGGCAGAGCCACGTGCACGCTCCGCCTGCTTCTCTCTGTCAGAGAGAAGCCAATGAAGTTCCCTCTCCTGGCATAAAGAGTGTCTGTCACCTCTCTTATGCAGCAGTGGATGGTGAACTGGGAGATGTTACAGAAGTCGCCTGCTCCAGCCTGGAAGGATCGCGACGTGAAGAAATTCAGGGCTACGGTCACCTTCACAGCCACCGGCAGCGCTGTCCTTGCCCTGGTGTGAGGCTGCAGGTCTGGTTGCAAGAGGTGGCAGAGTTCTGTGAGCACCTCCTTCGTAAAGTGCAGATGTGTTACACACTGCTCCTGGCTCACGCTGAGGTAAGAGAATTGCTCTCGGAAGACCCTAGGTGGGTAAGGCCTCCTGCTGAGAGCCCTTCCCCTTCTCCCCCTCTGCGAGCAGTTTGTCCTCTTCTTCACTACCTCTGCTCCATCTGCCTGTCATGCTGCAGGTCAAGGGAGATGACAACTAGAGCATCCATGATTGGGAGCAATTGGTCTGACCAGAATCCTTGAAGTCAGAAGCAAGGCCTGCTCCACTTCCAGCACCACTCCCTGTCACCTCACCAAATTTAAACAACTCTGGAAAGCTCCAAACACTTCCACAAACTTCAGAGAATCATAGAATGGTTACAGCACAGAAGGAGGCCATTTGGCCTGTTGAACCCGTGCCGGAGAGCTTACTTACACAGAGCCAGTAGAAATTAATTAGCAACTCAGCTGAGAGTGGTTGATGATCCCTTTAAATATCGCTGGCGGGGGGTCCTTGCAGCTGTTGAACACATGTTCAGCTGTGCGAGGTTTACACAGGGCGTTAGCTCCAGCGTCGAGGACGAAAGTGGCAGTTCTGACATCAAATCAGCGTGATGACACGATCAACCTACTCTACATACTTCTGGCGCACACTCCCAGCGCTGACGCTAATGCCCTCACCAAGATAGCATCCGGTGCAGCCCTCACTAGGAGTGTGCGCACGCGGTACGGACTCTATTTTTGTCTCAAAACGGCACCTGTAATGCCCAAACAACGAGCGCTACACAATCAAATTTTTAGCCCCCTGTGTATATTTTGTTGGACTCAGAGTTTAATGCCTTTTTTCCCCACCAGACATATTTCTACGCTGTGTATGTGTTTGGTGCTGCAGGAATACCCAATGAAAAGATCCAGTATGCCACTATTGCAACTGGGTGCTGTGAGTTCACCACCTCATTAACAAGTGTACGTACTGTTTTAATTCTCTTTTGTTTCACTGTGAAACAATTTGATTTATTTGTTATGTTTACTTGATTATTATTCATTTATTTTATCCTAACTCCCTTCTCTTCTCACATGAATCGCAGGAGAGCAGGACTGCTCCAGTGTCTCACCATCTTTCATTTTGGCCCATGATCTGTCAGTGTATCTAGTAACAACTTTACATTACTCAGTCACCCTCCCCTTCTCAGTGTCAAAAGGATAATGCACAGCCTAAAGCATGTAATGCACAGGCTGAAGGATGTTATCTGAAAGATAATGCACAGGCTGGATACATACGGTATAATAGCAAAATACTGCAGATGTTGGAAATCCGAAATAACAACAGAAAATGCTGGAAAAACTCAGCAGGTCAGGCAACATCTGTGGAGAGAAATTTGAGTTGATGTTTCGGGTCAAACCCTTCTTCAAAACTGGAAAGAAAATAAATGAGATCGAAGGCAGGGCTGCGATCGGACAAAAGAAGTGAAAGAAACAAAAGAGCTAGACGAGATGGTAATAGGCTGAGATTAGGTGTAAAGTGTACTGGCAGGGCAAGAGATAGCTGCCAGGTGTGAGAGAGAAACAAAAGGAAAGGGGGGGGGGGCGAAAAGGAGTGGAAAAATTACAAGAAAAAATGTGTAATGGGGCCGAGGTTATGATCTGAAATTGTTGAACTCGATATTGAGTCCACAAGGCTGCAGATTGCCTAATCGCAGTCTAGGTACATACAGGATAATACACAACCTGGGTGTTGGATAGTTCCTGCCTCATCCTTTTAACAGATTTGAAAAGCTAGAGACAGTAATATGTCTGACAATTAACTTCGTTTATTATTTTATTATTGTTTCAAAACATTCATCTTAAGGCTTCATACCGAGCAGTACACATTAACCTTACGTCAAAAACCTACGTGTAGGGAACCTCGCAGCAGTCATGAGCGTGGCTTATCCAAGCCTGTTCACGTTACCTTACCTTGAAGGTAGTCAAAAGTTCCGACTGAGTGAAACATTGTGGGGGAAAAATTGAGTCGCGCTCCCTTTGGGGCGCTAACTTCAGCAGGGTACTACTTTTAGCGCCCCGAAAAAATTAGCGCCCCTGCGGCCGAAATTCACCGGTAGCGCCCCAAGAGGGAGGCGGGGCGCTACTGGAAGCGCCCCGCCTCCCTCTTAGGGCGCTGCAAGTAAATATCGCGGCGCTACATGCCGCAGCGCCACGCTCTGCAGCACGTCGCATCGCGGTTCTGCAGGCCTTCCTCCCCTTATTAAAAGAGCCCGGCACTCAAGAGTATTGGGCTCACGGAGGGCAGCTGGCACTCCGTGGGGGGGCTACAGAGGAGGCCGGGGACGGCAGAGGGGGCAGATGCTGGCAGGCGGCTAGCAACAAAAATTGACGCCCGGCACCTCCCCTTTAATTTGCGCGGCCCAGCTGCAGGTAGGCCCCCTGACCTAGTCGGACATAGCGTCCGGCGGTAAGTCAGGGGGCGCTACCGAGGATCGCGGCCAGGGCGCGAGTGGGGTGCTGCGCACGGCAATGATGTCATCGCCAGCGGCGCAGCGCCACAGGGCGCTAACGATTACCGCCGCCGCTAACCTCCCGCTGAATTTCGCAGGAGGCGTTAGCGGCGCTGTGCCAGGCGCTAGTTGCTTTGCGCCCCATTAGCCCCCTCTTAGGGCGCTAACAGGAGGCGCAAAGCAACCGAATTTTTAGGCCTGTATCTCTTTTTATACCATTTTCTTTCATTGTCTAGTTCTTGATGGATTCAACTTTATTGGGTGTTTTGTGACCCTTAGATCTTTGAACAGATTACTGGACAATTCTGGGTGGGCCTTATGTCCAGTTACATTGTACCATTTCTTCCTATCTTTGCTCTTCCTGAATTGTAGCCTTTGTTGTACAAGTTTTTGATGTCTTAGCTCTTGTAATCGCTGTAGTAAAAGGAACTGATTCCTTCACTTATACTGCAGTAATTTCCTTCTTTAGCACGCCCCCTGCTGTGATCAAAAGCTTGTTTTTTTAAAAGCCTATGGCCTAGAAATTCACTGGCCTTAGCGCCGCTTTTGAGGCGCTAGAAGGCCTAGCGCCGAAGTTATGGCCAGTTTAGAAATTGACAGGGGCCCTAAATCGGCGTTAGGCCGGTAGCGCTGCGCCGGCACCGATGACGTCATCGGTGTGCGCAGCGTCCCGGTTGCCATGGTAACCCGCCCGAACTCGGAAATTGAGTTGCGGCCGCCTCGCCCGTGGCAGCCGCAAGCAACGTTCTGGCAGAGGTGCCTTACAGAACTTTGCGCCGGCGCATTAAAGGCCCCGCGGCGGCCGGCCGCCTGGCCGCAGCTCCCTCCCCGGACTTCCCCCCCCCCCCCGGAACAGAAGCAAGCGCCGGCAGCCGTTTGGGCGCGGCGCTACTGAATTTTTGGCGCGCGCAGGGGGACTTAGCGCCGGCACTAACTTCCGGCGCTAAAGCCCTCGCTGCGCCAAAACCGAATTTCTAGGCCACAGTGTTTTAACCTAACGACCCTTTTAGCTCCATCTTATATCATTAATGCTAACTAGCTTATTTATTTGATAATCTATATGTGCCTATCCTTATAGTACAATGTCTTTGGCCCTGAAATTCATCCTTCTCCAATGTTATCAGTGTCATTGAGGGGGAAAAATAGGATTTGTGAGCACACATTTTAAACCAATTCTGTCTACATTAGCTGTTCTGTCTTTGTTCTGTATTAGAACAATGTAAAAACATTTCTATATTCTTACACTGGGTACATACAGGATAACATACAACCTGCAGAGTGTCTGTTGACACCACTGTGTCAGTCAATGAGTTGGAGGCGGGGCGGGATTTGTCAGGATTCACGGCAAAACTGCATTTTACCGCAAACAAAGTCTGTTTACTCAGCAAACGACTGCTAATTAAACTGTGCACTACCGCAAACAGTCTACAGAGTCTGTTTAAAAAGAGTTTCTACATGCTAGAGGAAACAGAACTCATGACCGAAACTGCAGTAACGCCTCCCAATAAAAGCAGGGTGATTTCTCCAGGAAAATGCAGTTAGAGGAGGATAGATACATTATACAAATTATGTGCGTAAAAACAATCCCAAATTATGTGCATAAAAACAATCCCAGTCATTCGCAGCAGTAATTGATCCAGAACCTGGGTACATACAGGATAACACAGAGTCTAGGTATATACAGGATAACACACAAGCTGGATACATACAGGGTAACACTATTGCGTTTGCAAAGATAATCCAGAGGCCGTATGCAGAGCTCAATTCATGTTGCTTTTAATGGCTGATCCAAACACACTCTCCCAGCCAAAAGCAATCGAATACCTATATCCAATGTCAGACACAATACAACGATAACAGCACTATCAAACTCCATGTGCTCAGGCCAAGACAATCGAGTACCTATCACCAATGTCAGACATAACATTTCCTCCCCCCTCACAGAATTTCAAACATGAAATGTAGTGACAAAGTCCTGTAGGTGGCCAGGGCGAGAATGTGTACGAACAGGCCAAGGTGCGGACTGGTGAAGAGCAGGCCGAAGTGGGGACTGGTGAGGAGCAGGCTGAGGCACAATATCTGCTTGAGGGTTGGCTGGCTGAGCCACATGTGCATCCCGCCACTCTGGGGGTAAGGCTTGGGGATTAGGTCCGTATAATCCCGCATCAGTGGGTGCTGGCACCTTCCGAAGGCAGCTGGCATGCCACCGAGAGCCATCAGTGAGGCAGAAAGTGGCTGGTCCAAGTTGGCGGCTGATTTGGAGAGGGGAGGCCCAGAATGAGGCCATCTTATTGTTGCGGTGAGGCTTGCGGACTCTGACCCAATCGGAGACTGAGATGTTGGGTGCCTTGGCCCTCTTCGACTGGTCGAAGCGGAATTTCATCTTCTCCTGCTGTCGAGCGACTGTGGCTTGAGCCCATGGAGCAGGGCTCTGAGCTAGCGAGGGGCGGAGCCTGCCAAGGGGCAGCATGAGCTCACGGCCTAGCATGAGGGATGCGGGTGAGACCCCTGTAGTGGAATGCTGGGAGGCTCTGTAGTGCAGCAGTGTGTGGAGGAGGGCCTTGTCAAATGCACACCCCTGGGATAGGTGTGCTCTGAGGCCATTTTTCAGTGTCTGGTTAAAACGCTCCACCCCCCCCATTTGACTCGGGGTGGTAGTACGTGACGGATGCCCTTGCTCTCAAGGTAAGAGGAGAGTTCCAAAGGGACCATTTGGGGGCCATTGTCTGTGGTGATGGCCTTTGGATGCCCCCAGCGGGAGAAGAGGGACTCAAGGATATCGATGATGACCCGAGAGGTGATGAAGCCCACGGCAGTGACCTCTGGCCATTTTGAGTGCAGGTCATAGGTCACCACTAGGAACCGTCGATGGTGGGGGACACCATGGATCTCCCTGCAGACGTCCAGCTGCAGGTGCTCCCAGGGCTGAGAGGGCCAGGCAAGGGGTTGCAGGGGTGGAGGAGCTTGGTGGCCAGTCTTGCCACTTACAAGGCAGGCTGCACAGTCCTTGACCAGGGCTTCGATTTCCCTGTCGATACCCGGCCACCACACTAGGTCTCGGCATCGTTGTTTGAGCTTCACTATGCCCTCATGCGCCATGGATAAAACACGCGCACGAAGGGCACTTGGGTCCACAGTGCAGAGCCCACGTGCAACACAGGAGTCATTCCAGCAGGAGAGCTCCTCTTTAACTCTGGAGTAGGCAGACAGTTCCTCAGGCACCTTGCGAGGCCAGCCATCTCTGATGAAGGTGCACAGCTGGGAGAGGGCCGGATCCTGTTCAGAGGCCTCTTTGAGCTCCTGGAGAGAGACTGTGGTTTGGAGAGGCGTGTGCAGCATCTGGACGATATCCTGTTCCACATGTTCAGACCCGACGAGTGGGGCTGGGGCAAAGACAGTGCGGGAGAGCAGATCTGCAACAACATTGTCACGTCCTGGTGTGAACTGGAGACTGAAATTGTATTGGCGGAGGCGGTCAGACCAGCGGTGTAGACGCAGTGGTCTGTGGCCTGTGCCGGATGTCGACAGCAGGGCAGTGAGAGCCTGGTGATCGGTTCGCAGGGTGAAGGCACGGCCATACGTGTACAGGTGCCAACGCTCACATGCCCAGACGCACGCCAGCGCCTCATGCTCGCCTACTGAGTACTTTTGTTCAGTGGGGCTAAGGGCTCGGGAGGCAAAGGCGATTGGTTTCTCCACTCCATTCTGTATCTGCGATAACACTGCCCCCACAGCTGCAGCGGACGCATCACAGGTGACGAGGGTGGGGCTGGTGACGTCAAAGTGAGCCAACAACTGGAGGCGACGTGAGCTGCGATTTGAGGAGGCGAACAGCTTCCGTACAGGCTTGTGACCACACCCAGGGCTCATCCTTTCGCAGGAGCTGGCGCAGTGGGGCTGTGGTGGCTGAGTACAGGAAACTTTGTGCTATCCGGAGGTGAGCTATCCGGCAATCTGGAGCCACCGGCAAAAATCAGCAGCCGTTTTTTATTCTTTTTGTTTGTTTTTTTTGTTTTGTTTGAACAGTCAAGCTGTGCAAGGTCTGTAGCTATAGCAACAGCTTCAGCTACAGAGCTTTAGGGCCACACCCGAGTGTTTAGAAGCTGTTGCTAAGCAACAGTGTTTGTTGTCAAATACGGAGATAAGAATCTCCGTATCTCTCAACATTAACTCTGGAGAGTACGGCACTTTTTAGGCAACGGCAGCAGCTCGGTCCCGTGGGTGCCGGATAGCACAAAGTTTCCTGTACTGGGGCAAAAACTTCAGGTAGTACCCAGTCATGCCAAGGAAGGAGGCAACCTGTGCTGCAGAGCTGGGTTCTGGGACTCCATGTGCTCAGGCCAAGGCAATCGAGTACCTATCACCAATGTCAGACATAACAAACACATAGGCTGGAATGTTTTACTCACAGGGTGGAGTGTGTTCAGCACAGGAAAACGTGCAAGCTAGGGAGTGTTGCACTGGGCTGGAATACATTATGTACAGGGTAGGGTGTGTTGCATGCAGAATAACAAACAGCATTGAGTGTAGGATAATGCACAGGCTCAAACATAGGAAGAGCAGGAGTAGGCCATTCAGCCCCTCCAGTCTGTTTTGCCATTCAATGAGATCATGGCTGATCTGTATCCTAACTTCATCCACCCGCCTTGGCTCCATATCCTTTAATACCCTTGGCTAGCATACAGGAGAACACATAGGAGAATGTTACATACAGGGTAATGCAGTGTTAAACATTCTAGTCAGATAATATAAACCCCGAAATTCCCCTCAAATTATTACACATTAGATAACACATCACTCATTATTAAAAACTCTTATTACAGATAGCTTATTATTTTTCTTTTGTAATTACGAAACTCCATGTCCCATGTGAAAGCTTTCAGACTTCAGTACATTGCATTCTTCATAATGATTAATACTTGGTCAGTCTCCATCAGACTGCAATAATTCTGAATCCTGTGTTATGGATAATTTTGTGATTGGATTACTGAACTGTTCTGGGCCAGGCTGTGATAGGATTACTGTTCTGGGCCAGGCTGTGATTGGAATATTGTACTGTTCGGGGCCAGGCTGTGATTGAATTACTGTTCTGGGCCAGGCTGTGATTGGATCACTGTTCTGGGCCAGGCTGTGATTGGATTACTGTTCTGGGCCAGGCTGTGATTGGATCACTGTTCTGGGCCAGGCTGTGATTGGATTATTGTTCTGGGCCAGGCTGTGATTGGATTACTGTTCTGGGCCAGGCTGTGATTGGATCACTGTTCTGGGCCAGGCTGTGATTGGATTACTGTTCTGGGCCAGGCTGTGATTGGATTACTGTTCTGGGCCAGGCTGTGATTGGATCACTGTTCTGGGCCAGGCTGTGATTGGATTACTGTTCTGGGCCAGGCTGTGATTGGATTACTGTTCTGGGCCAGGCTGTGATTGGATTACTGTTCTGGGCCAGGCTGTGATTGGAATATTGTACTGTTCGGGCCAGGCTGTGATTGGATTACTGTTCTGGGCCAGGCTGTGATTGAATTACTGTTCTGGGCCAGGCTGTGATTGGATTACTGTTCTGGGCCAGGCTGTGATTGGATTACTGTTCTGGGCCAGGCTGTGATTGGATTACTGTTCTGGGCCAGGCTGTGATTGGATTACTGTACTGTTCTGGGCCAGGCTGTGATTGGATTACTGTACTGTTCTGGGCCAGGCTGTGATTGGATTACTGTTTTGGGCCAGGCTGTGATTGGATCACTGTTCTGGGCCAGGCTGTGATTGGATTACTGTTCTGGGCCAGGCTGTGATTGGATTACTGTTCTGGGCCAGGCTGTGATTGGATTACTGTTCTGGGCCAGGCTGTGATTGGATCACTGTTCTGGGCCAGGCTGTGATTGGATTATTGTTCTGGGCCAGGCTGTGATTGGATTACTGTTCTGGGCCAGGCTGTGATTGGATCACTGTTCTGGGCCAGGCTGTGATTGGATTACTGTTCTGGGCCAGGCTGTGATTGGATTACTGTTCTGGGCCAGGCTGTGATTGGATTACTGTTCTGGGCCAGGCTGTGATTGGAATATTGTACTGTTCGGGCCAGGCTGTGATTGGATTACTGTTCTGGGCCAGGCTGTGATTGGATTACTGTTCTGGGCAAGGCTGTGATTGGATTACTGTTCTGGGCCAGGCTGTGATTGGATTACTGTACTGTTCTGGGCCAGGCTGTGATTGGATTACTGTACTGTTCTGGGCCAGGCTGTGATTGGATTACTGTTCTGGGCCAGGCTGTGATTGGATCACTGTTCTGGGCCAGGCTGTGATTGGATCACTGTTCTGGGCCAGGCTGTGATTGGATCACTGTTCTGGGCCAGGCTGTGATTGGATTACTGTACCGTTCTGGGCCAGGCTGTGACTGGATCACTGTTCTGGGCCAGGCTGTGATTGCGATTTTGTACTGTTCTGGGGCAGGCTGTGATTGGATTACTGTACTGTTCTGGGCCAGGCTGTGATTGGATCACTGTTGTGGGCCAGGCTGTAATTGGATTACTGTACTGTTCTGGGCCAGGCTGTGATTGGATTACTGTTGTGGGCCAGGCTGTGATTGGATTACTGTACGTTCTGGGCCAGGCTGTGACTGGATCACTGTTCTGGGCCAGGCTGTGATTGCAATTTTGTACTGTTCTGGGCCAGGCTGTGATTGGATTATTGTACTGTTCTGAGCCAGGCTGTGATTGGATTACTGTACTGTTCTGGGCCAGGCTGTGATTGAATTACTGTTCTGGGCCAGGCTGTGATTGGATTACTGTTCTGGGCCAGGCTGTGATTGGATTACTGTTCTGGGCCAGGCTATGATTGGATTACTGTTCTGGGCCAGGCTGTGATTGGATTACTGTTCTGGGCCAGGCTGTGATTGGATTACTGTTCTGGGCCAGGCTGTGATTGAATTACTGTTCTGGGCCAGGCTATGATTGGATTACTGTTCTGGGCCAGGCTGTGATTGAATTAATGTTCTGGGCCAGGCTATGATTGGATTACTGTTCTGGGCCAGGCTGTGATTGAATTACTGTTCTGGGCGAGGCTGTGATTGGATTACTGTTCTGGGCCAGGCTGTGATTGGATCACTTTTCTGGGCCAGGCTGTGATTGGATTACTGTTCTGGGCCAGGCTGTGATTGGATTACTGTTCTGGGCCAGGCTGTGATTGAATTACTGTTCTGGGCCAGGCTGTGATTGGATCACTGTTGTGGGCCAGGCTGTGATTGGATTACTGTACGTTCTGGGCCAGGCTGTGACTGGATCACTGTTCTGGGCCAGGCTGTGATTGCAATTTTGTACTGTTCTGGGCCAGGCTGTGATTGGATTATTGTACTGTTCTGAGCCAGGCTGTCATTGGATTACTGTACTGTTCTGGGCCAGGCTGTGATCCTCTTTTTAAGAATCAAATAAATTAAACAAATAAAACTGTAAATAAACCCTTAAAACTTCAAATAAACCTTAAGAATCAAATTTAAATTTGGTTTTCCAGCCCAATTATGCACTCCAGTCCCCGCGGTGCCCACCGGTCACGGAAGTGATCGAGCGCGCCGGCGGACAGCACGTGCTCCATCTCCAGGGCCACCCGGGCACGAACATGGCTGCGGAAGAGAGGGAGGCAATCTGGCTGGACGACCCCCTCGACCGCCCGCTGCCTGGACCAATTAATGGCTTTCTTAGCCAGGTCCAGGAGCATACCCACGAGGAGGTCCTCCAACCCGCCTGCTCCCCTCCGCACCGGGTGACCGTAGATCAAGAGCGTGGGACTGAAGTGCAACCAAAACTTGAGGAGCAGCCCCTTCAAATAATGGAAGAGGGGCTGCAACCTCTCACATTCGGTGTACATATGAAAAACGGACTCCTCCAGACCGCAGAACAAACAGGCGGTCTGGGAGTCCGTGAACCTACTTAAGAACCTATTGCACGGGACTGCCCTGTGCAACACCCTCCAGGCCAAGTCCCCAATAGAACAAGGGAGGACTCCCGCATAGAGAGCCCCCCATTGGGGGCCAGGCTGTGAGTGAATTACTGTTCTGGGCCAGGCTGTGATCCTCTTTTGGTAAAACCATAAATTTAGACACATAAAAACTGTAAATAAACCATTAAAACTGTAAATAAACCAATCAAACTGTAATAAACCAATAAAACTTCAAATAAACCTTAATAATCAAATTAAAATTTGGTTCTCCAGCCCAATTAAGCACTCCAGTCCCCGCGGTGCCCACCGGTCACGAAAGTGATCCAGCGCGCCGGCGGACACCGCGTGCTCCAGCTCTAGGGCCACCCGGGCGCGAACATGGCCACGGAAGAGAGGGAGGCAATCCGGCCGGACGACCCCCTCGACCGCCCGCTGCCTGGACCAATTAATGGCCTTCTTCGCCAGGCCCAGGAGCAGACCCACGAGGAGGTCCTCCGACCTGCCCGCTCCCCTCCGCACCGGGTGACCGTAGATCAAGAGCGTGGGACTGAAGTGCAACCAAAACTTGAGGAGCAGCCCCTTCAAATAATGAAAGAGGGGCTGCAACCTCTCACACTCTATATAAATATGAAACACGGACTCCTCCAGACCGCAGAACAAACATGTGGTCTGGGAGTCCGTGAACCTACTTAAGTACCTATTGCACGGGACCGCCCTGTGCAACACCCTCCAGGCCAAGTCCCCAATAGAACAAGGGAGGACTCCCGCATAGAGAGCCCCCCATTGGGGGCCAGGCTGTGAGTGAATTACTGTTCTGGGCCAGGCTGTGATCCTCTTTTGGTAAAACCATAAATTTAGACAGATAAAAAACTGTAAATAAACCATTAAAACTGTAAATAAACCAATCAAACTGTAATAAACCAATAAAACTTCAAATAAACCTTAATAATCAAATTAAAATTTGGTTCTCCAGCCCAATTATGCACTCCAGTCCCCGCGGCGCCCACCGGTCACGAAAGTGATCTAGCGCGCCGGCGGACACCGCGTGCTCCAGCTCTAGGGCCACCCGGGCGCGAACATGGCCACGGAAGAGAGGGAGGCAATCCGGCCGGACGACCCCCTCGACCGCCCGCTGCCTGGACCAATTAATGGCCTTCTTCGCCAGGCCCAGGAGCAGACCCACGACGAGGTCCTCCGACCTGCCCGCTCCCCTCCGCACCGGGTGACCGTAGATCAAGAGCGTGGGACTGAAGTGCAACCAAAACTTGAGGAGCAGCCCCTTCAAATAATGAAAGAGGGGCTGCAACCTCTCACACTCTATATAAATATGAAACACGGACTCCTCCAGACCGCAGAACAAACATGTGGTCTGGGAGTCCGTGAACCTACTTAAGTACCTATTGCACGGGACCGCCCTGTGCAACACCCTCCAGGCCAAGTCCCCAATAGAACAAGGGAGGACTCCCGCATAGAGAGCCCCCCATTGGGGGCCAGGCTGTGAGTGAATTACTGTTCTGGGCCAGGCTGTGATCCTCTTTTGGTAAAACCATAAATTTGGACAGATAAAAAACTGTAAATAAACCATTAAAACTGTAAATAAACCAATCAAACTGTAATAAACCAATAAAACTTCAAATAAACCTTAATAATCAAATTAAAATTTGGTTCTCCAGCCCAATTATGCACTCCAGTCCCCGCGGCGCCCACCGGTCACGAAAGTGATCTAGCGCGCCGGCGGACACCGCGTGCTCCAGCTCTAGGGCCACCCGGGCGCGAACATGGCCACGGAAGAGAGGGAGGCAATCCAGCCGGACGACCCCCTCGACCGCCCGCTGCCTGGACCAATTAATGGCCTTCTTCGCCAGGCCCAGGAGCAGACCCATGAGGAGGTCCTCCGACCTGCCCGCTCCCCTCCGCACCGGGTGACCGTAGATCAAGAGCGTGTGACTGAAGTGCAACCAAAACTTGAGGAGCAGCCCCTTCAAATAATGAAAGAGGGGCTGCAACCTCTCACACTCTATATAAATATGAAACACGGACTCCTCCAGACCGCAGAACAAACATGTGGTCTGGGAGTCCGTGAACCTACTTAAGTACCTATTGCACGGGACCGCCCTGTGCAACACCCTCCAGGCCAAGTCCCCAATAGAACAAGGGAGGACTCCCGCATAGAGAGCCCCCCATTGGGGGCCAGGCTGTGAGTGAATTACTGTTCTGGGCCAGGCTGTGATTGGATTACTTTTCTGGGCCAGGCTGTGATTGGATTACTGTTCTGGGCCAGGCTGTGATTGGATTACTGTTCTGGGCCAGGCTGTGCTTGGGATGTTGTACTGTTCTGGGCCAGGCTGTGCTTGGGATGTTGTACTGTTCTGGGCCAGGCTGTGCTTGGGATGTTGTACTGTTCTGGGCCAGGCTGTGATTGGATTACTGTTCTGGGCCAGGCTGTGATTGGATTACTGTTCTGGGCCAGGCTGTGCTTGGGATGTTGTACTGTTCTGGGCCAGGCTGTGCTTGGGATGTTGTACTGTTCTGGGCCAGGCTGTGCTTGGGATGTTGTACTGTTCTGGGCCAGGTTGTGCTTGGGATGTTGTACTGTTCTGGGCCAGGCTGTTCTTGGGATGTTGTACTGTTCTGGGCCAGGCTGTGCTTGGGATGTTGTACTGTTCTGGGCCAGGCTGTGCTTGGGATGTTGTACTGTTCTGGGCCAGGCTGTGCTTGGGATGTTGTGCTGTTCTGGGCCAGGCTGTGCTTGGGATGTTGTACTGTTCTGGGCCAGGCTGTGCTTGGGATGTTGTACTGTTCTGGGCCAGGCTGTGCTTGGGATGTTGTACTGTTCTAGGCCAGGCTGTGCTTGGGATGTTGTACTGTTCTAGGCCAGGCTGTGCTTGGGATGTTGTACTGTTCTGGGCCAGGCTGTGCTTGGGATGTTGTACTGTTCTGGGCCAGGCTCTGCTTGGGATGTTGTACTGTTCTGGGCCAGGCTCTGCTTGGGATGTTGTACTGTTCTGGGCCAGGCTCTGCTTGGGATGTTGTACTGTTCTGGGCCAGGCTCTGCTTGGGATGTTGTACTGTTCTGGGCCAGGCTCTGCTTGGGATGTTGTACTGTTCTGGGCCAGGCTCTGCTTGGGATGTTGTACTGTTCTGGGCCAGGCTGTGCTTGGGATGTTGTACTGTTCTGGGCCAGGCTGTGCTTGGGATGTTGTACTGTTCTGGGCCAGGCTCTGCTTGGGATGTTGTACTGTTCTGGGCCAGGCTCTGCTTGGGATGTTGTACTGTTCTGGGCCAGGCTGTGCTTGGGATGTTGTACTGTTCTGGGCCAGGCTGTGCTTGGGATGTTGTACTGTTCTGGGCCAGGCTGTGCTTGGGATGTTGTACTGTTCTGGGCCAGGCTGTGCTTGGGATGTTGTACTGTTCTGGGCCAGGCTGTGCTTGGGATGTTGTACTGTTCTGGGCCAGGCTGTGCTTGGGATGTTGTACTGTTCTGGGCCAGGCTGTGATTGGGATTTTGTAGTGTTCTGGGCCAGGCTATGATTGGAATATTGTACTGTTCTGGGCCAGGCTGTCATTGGATTATTACATAGGATTACATAGGATATACAGCACAGAAACAGGCCATTCGGCCCAACCAGTCCATGCCGGTGTTTATGCTCCACTCAAGCCGCCTCCCGTCTTTCCTCATCTAAATCTATCAGCATAACCCTCTATTCCCTTCTCCCTCATATGCTTATCTAGCTTCCCCTTAAATGCATCCATACTTTTCGCTTCAACCACTCTCTGTGGTAGCGAGTTCCACATTCTCACCACCTTTTGGGTAAAGAAGTTTCTTCTGAATTCCCTATTGGATTTCTTGGTGACTATCTTATATTGATGGCCTCTAGTTATGCTCTTCCCCACAAGTGGAAACATTCTCTCTGTATCCACTCTATCAAAACCTTTCCTAATTTTAAAGACCTCTATTAGGTCACCCCTCAGCCTTCTTTTTTCAAGAGAAAAGAGACCCTGCCTGTTCATCCTTTCCTGATAGGTATACCCTCGCATTTCTGGTATCATCCTTGTAAATCTTCTCTGCACCCTCTCCAGTGCCTCTATATCCTTTTTATAAAAGGGTGACCAGGACTGTATATGCAGTATAAGCCTGGTCTAACCAAGGTTTGATACAGGTTTAGCATAACTTCCCGACTTTTCAATTCTATACCTCTAGAAATAAACCAGAGTGCTTGGTTTGCTTTTTTTATGGCCTTGCTAACCTGTGTTGCAACTTTTAGTGATTTGTTTATTTGTACTCCGAGATCCATTTGTTCCTCTATCCCACCTAGACTCACCCTCCAAGTAATAAGTGACCTTCCTATTTTTCCGACCAAAATGCAATACCTCACATTTATCTGTGTTGAACTTCATTTGCCAATTATATGCCCATTCTGCAAGTTTAGTAATGTCCTCCTGTAATTTGTTGCAGTCCTCCTCAGTATTGACTATCTCCCCCACCAACCCCCCCAAATTTGGTGTCATCCGCAAATTTAGAAATTGTGTTTTCGATTCCAAAGTCTAAATCGTTAATATAAATTGTGAACAGTGGTCCCAGCACTGATCCTTGTGGAACACCATTACCCACCTTCTGCCACTATGAATAGCTACCCTTTATCCCTATTCTCTGCTTTCTGTCTTGAAGCCAGCTAGCTACCCATTCTGCTTTATGTCCCCTGACTCCGCATTCTCTGACCTTGTTCATCGGTCTATTATGTGGTACCTTATCAAAGGCCTTTTGAAAATTTAGATAAATTACATCTACTGCATTACCATTGTCTACTCTCTCTGTTACCTCTTCAAAAAAATCAATGAGGTTGGTCAAGCAAGACTTTCCCTTTTGAAATCCATGCTGACTATTCATTACTATAGTTTTGGTTTCTAGATGTTGTTCTATTTTCTCCTTTAGTAGGGATTCCATTATTTTTCCTACCACCGATGTTAAGCTGACTGGTCTATAATTCCCTAGACATGTTCTGTCCCCCTTCTTAAATATAGGTATTACGTTAGCTATCCGCCAGTCCTCTGACACTACACCTTTTTCTAACGAATTATTAAATATATGTAGTAATGCCTCTGCTATCTCTTCCCTAGATTCTTTTTAAATTATTGCACTGATCTGGGCCAGGAAGTAAATGGATTACTGTAGTGTTCTGGGCCAAGCTGTGATTGGATTTCTGTACTGGGTTGGCCAGTGATTGGATTACTGTACTGGGATGGCCAATGATTGGATTACTGTACTGTTCTGGGTGAGGCTGTGATTGGATTACTGTAGTGGGGTGGGCAGTGATTGGATTACTGTAGTGGGATGGGCAGTGATTGGATTACTGCAGTGGGGTGGGCAGTGATTGGATTACTGTACTGGGGTGGGCAGTGATTGGATTACTGTGCTGGGTGGGCAGTGATTGGATTACTGGGGTGGGCAATGATTGGATTACTGTACTGTTCTGGGTGAAGCTGTGATTGGATTACTGTGCTGGGATGGGCAGTGATTGGATTACTGTGCTGGGGTGGGCAGTGATTGGATTACTGTACTGGGGTGGGCAGTGATTGGATTACTGTACTGGGGTGGGCAGTGATTGGATTACTGTGCTGGGATAGGCAGTGATTGGATTACTGTGCTGGAGTGGGCAGTGATTGGATTACTGTGCTGGGGTGGGCAGTGATTGGATCACTGTGCTGGGGTGGGCAGTGATTGGATTACTGTGCTGGGGTGGGCAGTGATTGGATTACTGTACTGGGGTGGGCAGTGAATGGATCACTGTACTGGGGTGGGCAGTGAATGGATCTCTATACTGGGGTGGCCTGTGATTAGATTACTGTACTGGGGTGGGCAGTGATTGGCTCACTGTGCTGGGGTGCGCAGTGATTGGATTACTGTACCAAGACAGGCAATGAAGGAATTACTGTAGTGGGTCGGGCTGTAACTTACTGCAGAGTAGGTCGCCCAGACTGGACCGGCTGAAGATGATCAAATATAATAGTAAATAAATCACACTAAGATTCAGAATCTCTCTCTCTCTTAGGCAGTCCCTCGGAACCGAGGATGACTTGCTTCCACATTAAAAATGAGTTCTCAGGTGACTGATGAGTCCAATGCGGGACCTACAGTCTCTGTCACAGGTGGGGCAGACGGTGGTTGAAGGGGAGGGTGGGTGGGGTGCTTGGGTTGACGTGCGCTCCTTGCGCTTGGCTTCCGCTTGCTCCCGGCGAAGAGACTCGAGGCGTTCGGCGCCTTCCTGGATGCTTCTCCTCCACTCTGTGCGGTATTGGGCCAGGGATTCCCAGGTGTCGGTGGGGATGTTGCACTTTTTCAAGGAGGCTTTGAGTCAGGGCTGAGCTGTAGCATGAGGTTTGGTTTATGCTGAGCTCTGTGCTCTGCTATTGTCTGGACAGTGTAGGAGTTTCAGACAGATTTGCAGTGTGCTGTAGCAGACCCGGGAATGATTATTGCTTTCACTGGGATGGGGTGTAGAAGGAGATGTGATTAATCGACATGTTCTAACAGTGATTTTCCTCCATTAGAACCTGTTTATTGAGTGGATTGGGCGCAGAATGCTGCTTGCGGGAGGTTACAGTTTGATGGTTGTTTGTGGAATATTGTTCACCATCTCATTGACTCTCCAGGTGAGTCGCAGCCTCTTTCTCACAGTTAAAAAAGGAGTCAGGTTGGAATAAGTGCATTTTCAGAATGTGATTCCCACTTCCAGGAACACGTACATCTATCGCCCTTGTGTACGGTGGTCTCATTGTAAACTTTTCAAGATTGTGAAAGCAACATTCGTGTCGGGACTTTCAATGGTGGGTGGGGGGAGTAATATTTTTGAGAGTATGGGGTAGCAGAGAGTTGTCCTAATTTCCTGCTGAATTTGTAGAGGCAGATATTCCACGGGCCACAATACACTCACTTACACTGGAATCACGCCCATGTGGGGTGATGTGGAGGGCACCCAAGTAACATGGGATCATCGTGCACGTGCGTCACAACAGCTGCATCTCAGACACACCCCTGCCCCGGGAGGCCACAAAATGGGGAGTTGTTGGCTGCGCCAGGGTGAGGATGTTGGGGTGGGGGGTCCCAGAAACATGCTACTCTTCCCTCGCCACCCTCTTGCCAAGGGAGGAACTACAAAAAATGACCCCTTTTTTGGGGGTCCAGATCATATCCCAATCCCAATCCCAAACCCCAGTGTGGACCCCACTTCCACCATCCACGATGCCAGCACATCTCTTCCTTCTGGATATACTGGTTGATGATCCACGATGTGGCATATCCCAGACCCAGGCTGTGAGAACTCCCAGCCATGGGAATCCCCCCCCCCGGTCCTGCCCGCAGCGTGTCATCGGCCTCATAAGGGGCAGGCCGAGGCTCCACTCCTTACAAGGCCCTGCCGAAGCCCCCCCCCCACCGCCCCCATGCAAGGCCGGGTCCCAGAAGATCCAGTTCCTGGCGGAGTTTGCCGGCAATTTGGCGGACTCCTGCCAGAGCAATAGTGGGCGTCAACCAGAACAGCCGAAGAATTTCAGTCCCATCATTTTCTATTTCTGCTGCACAATGTACTTTGGACATGGGATTTTTTTTCCTGGTTTACATTGCTAAAAATATAAGATAATAAAGGTTGGTGAAAGAATATCAATGTAAGTTGTAGATTTGGTTGTTTAAAGATGGGGTATTACATTTTGGTAAGAAAAATAGGGAGGTAACTTATTACTTGGAAAATAAGAATCTAAATGGGGTAGAGGAGCAAAGGGATCTCGGAGTACAAATCCACAAATCACTAAAATATCAACAGAGGTTAACAAGGCACTAGGGTTTATTTCTAGAGGGATAGAATTGAAAAGTAGTGAAGTTATGCTAAACTTGGATCAAACCTTGGTTGGACCACACTTGGAGTACTGCGTACAGTTCTGGTCACCATATTATAAAGGGGATGTGGGCCAGAGAAGATTTGCAAGGATGATACCAGAAATGCGAGGGTATACCTTTCAGGAAAGGATGAACAGGCCGGGTCTCCTTTCTCTTGAAAAGAGAAGGCTGAGGGGTGACCTAGTGGAGGTCTTTAAAAATTATGAAAGGTTTTGATAGAGTAGATACAGAGAGTGTTTCCACTTGTGGGGAAGAGCAAAACTAGAGGCCATCAATATAAGATAGTCACCAAGAAATCAAATAGGAAATTCAGGAGAAACTTCTTTACCCAGTGAGTGGTGAGAATGTGGAACTTGCTACCATAGGGAGTGGTTGAAGTGAATAGTATAGATGCATTTAAGGGGAGGCTAGATAAGCGAAAGTGGGAGAAAGGAATAGAGGGTTATGCTGACAGAGTTAGATGAGGAAAGATGGGAGGAGGCTCAAGTGGAGCATAAACGCCGGCATGGACTGGTTGGGCCGAATGGCCTGTTTCTATGCTGCATATCCTATGTAATTATTAAACCGTGTTGCATCTTGCTTTAATCTTTTGAAGAGATTTTAAAGAGTATAACAAAAAGAGATGGGTGTGAGAGTGGTAGTTTGTGTGTATAGGTACATTGTCCACAGCAGAGGTGTTCAGACAGAGTGCTGCTGTGAATGTTGTTTGCTACTCATGGAGATGAAGGAAAGGACAGTAGCATTAGATACTAGGGTTGAAGTGTTTTAGAGATTGGCGAATGATGCAGGTTCATGGTGGATAAGTTCATTTACAATATGGAGCAGGTATAAGGCAATGAAGGAGAAACAGCTTAGGCTGGGCAAGAGGCAAACAAGGAACTGATTGGGAAAGCAGTAATGGATAAATATACTGACGAAAGAAAGGAGTGTGTTACATTTGCGAAGGGTAATAAGTAACCTTGTTAGGATAGAGGAGCAGCACAGGAAATGAACGTAACAAATAGAACACCACTGGAGAAAGACACAGAGGAAAGGGAGGAAATGAAAAGGAATCTGACTACTGTCAGAACAAGCACAAGAGCAGTGTGGAAGAAAAGGGGGGCTGTGGTGCTGGAGGATTCAGTGGTGAGATTCACAGACACTTCCTTTTGCGGCAAGGATAAAGTTAATAAGTCAGTGATTAGTGTCCCAGATGCCAAGATTTCAAATGTGGAGGAGAGGGACCAGTGGAGAGAGCGAGAAAGGAGTCAGTGGTAGTTGTCGAGAAGGAAGTGCTCAAAAGTGAGCCTAGACACATTGCCTGGAAGTTCAAGGGGTGTAAAGTTGGTTATAGGATTATTTCTACATTACAACAGCGACTACACTTCAAAAGTACTTAATTGGCTATAAAGTGCTTTGGGACGTCCCGAGGTCATAAAAGGCATTATATAAATGCAAGTCTTTCTTTCTATTTATTGCCAGTCAGTAGGAGAGTGAGTTCATGAGTCCAATCAGAGGGCCTAATCAATTTATTGGGTACTTGGGGGCCAAAAAGGCCTTTACTCAAAGGATGGTAAACATTTATAATAATCTACCATATAATAATTATCTATATTAATGACCTAGATGAAGGGACCGAGTGTAATGTATCCAAGTTTGCTGATGATACAAAGCTAGGTGGGACAGTAAGCTGTGAGGAGAACACAGAGTCTGCAAAGGGATATAGATAGACTGAGTGAGTGGGCAGTAAGGTGGCAGATGGAGTATAATGTAAGGAAATGTGAGGTTATTCACTTTGGTAGGAAGAATAGAAAAACAGAATCTTTTTTAAATGGTGAGAAACTTTCAAATATTGGTGTTCAGAGAGATTTGGGTGTCCTCGTGCAAGAAACACAGAAAGCTAGCATCCAGGTACAGCAAGCAATAAGGAAGGCAAATGGCATTTTGGCCTTTATTGCAAGGGGGTTGAAGTATAATAGTAAGGAAGTCTTGTTACAATTGTACAGGGCCTTGGTGAGACCACACCTGGAGTACTGTGCACAGTTTTGGTCTCCTTACACTAACACTAGTTAGGCCTCAGCTAGAGTACTGCGTGCAGTTCTGGTCACCACATTACAGGAAAGATGTGATTGCGCTAGAGAGGGTACAGAGGGGATTTACAAAGCTGTTGCCGGGAGTAGAGAATCTTAGCTATGAGGAAAGATTGGATAGGCTGGGTTTGTTTTCCTTGGAACAGAGGAGGCTGAGGGGAGACCTTATTGAGGTGTATAAAATTATGAGGGGCCTAGATAAAGTGGATAGAAAGGGCCTATTTTCCTTAGCAGAGGGGTCAAAAACCAGGGGGCACAGATTTAAAGTAATTGGTGGAAGGTTTAGAAGGGATTTGAGGGGCAATTTCTTCTCCCAGAGGGTTGTAGGGGTCTGGAACTCACTGCCTGAAAGGGTGGTAGAGGCAGAAACCCTAACCACATTTAAAAAGTACTTGGATGTGCACTTGGGATGCTGTAACCTTCAGGGCTATGGACCAAGAGCTGGGAAGTGGGATTAGGTTGGATAGCTCTTTGTTGGCCGGCGCGGACACGATGGGCCGAAATGGCCTCCTTCCGTGCTGTAACTTTCTATGATTCTTATCTAAGGAAGGATATACTTGCCTTGGAGGCGGTGCAACGAAGGTTCACTAGATTGATTCCTGGGATGAGAGGGCTGTCCTATGATGAGAGATTGTGTAGAATGGGCCTATACGCTCTGGAGTATAGAAGAATGAGAGGTGATCTCATTGAAACATACAAGATTCTGAGGGGGATTGACAGGGTAGATGCGGAGAGGTTGTTTCCCCTGGCTGGAGGGTCTAGAACTAGGGGGCATAGTCTCAGGATAAGGGGTAGGCCATTTAAGACCAAAATGAGGAGGAATTTCTTCACTCAGAGGGTTGTAAATCTTTGGAATTCTCTGCCCCAGAGGGCTGTGAATGCTGAGTCTTTGAGTATATTCAAGGCTGAGATAGATAGATTTTTGGGCTCTAGGGGAATCAAGGGATATGGAGATCGGGTGGGAAAGTGGAGTTGAGGTCGATGATCAGCTATGATCTCATTGAATGGCGGAGCAGGCTCGAGGGGCTGTATGGCCTGCTCCTGCTCTTATTTCTTATGTTTTTATGTTCTACCAGTGATGCAGTGGAATGCAAGATGTTGGGGGAGTTGATGTTGAATACTAGGCTGAGTGAGCTGAAATACTCAAGTGACCAGCTTGATAGGCTGAATGGCTTCTTCTTGTCCTTGGCTTTTCAATATGTTATAATTGAACAGACGTTGGCGAACCGCAAGATTTATGGATTTAGGCAACCATGACCAGTATTCGATCCTTTTAGTCCACATTAGAGCATTGAGATCCAAGGCCAATAGTGATTTATGCTTAGTGGAAGGTGTTGATTGGTGAAGGTGTTGGATAGGGGCAGGCGAGAAAAGTACATCAATGGAAATGAAAATCGGGTGGTTTCTATAACGGGCGGTCGATCCACAACGCTAGTTTAACCTCCGGGCGGCAAGTTCAAAATCTATCTCAATGGACTCTTAGTACAATAATCCAAGAGTGATAATCACAGCACTCCCTCAGTAGTTCTTGATGCTTGAATCACCACCTTCTGACTCAGATGAATGCTACCAACTGAGCTTTGCTGACACTGACAGTTAGTTGTAACTCGGAAGTGGTAAGAGGAAGGGCTAAGCCCTGCATGTATTACTGACACACTCTGTCTGTTGACCTAGGACAAGATCAGCTGGATGCCATTCTTGAGCATGGCCTGCATCTTTGCATCCATCTTAAGCTTTGGAATTGGGCCAGGTAGGTTGTCTGCTATAAATTATTGATATAATACTGAAAGAAACAATTCCTCATCAAAAAACTCATCAGAGAAGTCCTGACTACATGAGGAGCTAGTGTGCTTGCCTGCTGACTGAGAGGACTGGGGTTTGCATCCAGCATTGTCCAATACTCAAGATTACATTGGCCTATTTCTGTGCTGTAAATTCAATCAGCCTAACTGGTCTGTTCCGGTATTTATACTCCACACGAGCCTCCTCCCACTCTGGTTCATCTAACCCCATCAACATATCCTTCTATTCCTTTCTCCTTAAATGCATATCTGCTATTCGCCTCAACTACTTCATGTGCTAGCAAGTTCCACATTCTAACCACTCTCTGGGTAAAGAAATTTATACTGAATTCCCTATTGGATTTATCAGCGACTGTTTTATATTTATGGCCCCTAGTTTTGGACTCCCCACAAGTGGAAACATCTTCTCTATGTCTACCCTATCAATCCCTTTCATAATTTTAAAGAGCTATATTAGGTCGCCCCCTCAGTCATTTCTTTTCTAGCGAAAAGAGCCCCAGGCTGTTCAATCTTTCCTGATAGGTATAACCTCTCAGTTCTGGTATCATCCTTGTAAAACTTGAATTAGTCTGTGGACAGGAGTAGCTGGATTTTCTTTACCTTGACAAGTCATTGGGCTCTCCTGCTGACTCACCAAGGGTCCTAGCAGAGGGGGTGAATGGGAGCAGATGTGCTTTCATTCCATGAATCGGTTGATTGCCCTGATCCTTCAACCACATTTGTCATTAGGAGATTCCCTTCCTTTTACATTTTTCCCCTGCAGCTTTCTCCCCTCCTTCCCTTGAGCTGCTGACTCCTGGCACGGTGCAGTTTCACAGGCTCCTGAACTATAGGGGGTTCCACAGGGAAACCTGATTCTGTCCTCATAGTACTCAGCAGTGGCAACTCAGCTCGTGTTTCCTGTCCGCACCTGAGCCTGGCGAGTTAAAGGGGGTGAAATTCAACTTTGGCTGGTGGGGTGGGGGCTGGTCAGTGCACAGAATGGGTGGTGATTGGTAGTACATGAAAAACCACAGCACCATCGATTTGGGCCCCTGAAATTCCACCGGGGTTGTACGGGTCTCTCGCTGTAACTTGAGTGGGAGACCGGTGGAACCTCCAAGGAAATGTTGGGTCTCTGCTGTTTCTGTGAATCTCTGCACTTATCTGTAAGTGATGGGTCATTTGTCAGCTCCTTTACAAGGCAAGTGATGAGGGGGACGTGGCTGTTGCCAGGTGTGCAGAATGCCTAAGCATGAGTTCCTGGTCCTGACTATCGATCTGTATCTGGCATTAGTAGTGGTAGCTGGTACGTTGAGAGGCACGAGGCTTCCATAAGGGCACATGTGGGTCCCACCAGTGGGGACAGGACCTGGCAAACTGCTTGGACCCTCAAAGATGAAAATTATCTGGATTGGTCTCCTTGCTCGGGCACAAATCAGAGCAGTGACTGTGGGGAGGGTGGGCGGTTTGGCAGGTGCTCAAGTTTTTGGGTGTGTCAGGCAGATGGATCTCAACGATGCACATGAAATGGCGCTTGCATCCACCTGCCTCATGCAAATTAGGTGTCCTCCCAGTGACTCCGCAAACTCCGTCAGGGGTCAGGGTCAGAGTCAGAGGGCACGATCATGCTGCAACTGTTGGGATTGCAGCCCATGGAATTTCAGAACCGTGACGCCCCCATTTGGTTCAGCGTCACACCCTACACCGGTGCTCTCTGTTGTGTATCTCAGTTACAATGACCGTACTGTGCGAGGATTGTATTCTCCCCTGCTGACTGCTCGTGAAGAATGTCTCGTTACACCCTGATACCGAGTGTGCTGGTGCACCCCAACTTCTAAATCCACTGTGACTTCTTTGCCCTTAGCCGGAGTAACTGGGATCATACCGATGGAGATCTTTGACCAAACTGCACGGCCTGCAGCCTACATGGTCAATGGCTCCTTGTTCTGGATAAATCTTATTGTTGTTGGGATGTCTTTCCCATTCATCGTTGTAAGTATCTTGAACGCAGATTAAATTTAACTTAATATTGTGACACAGACTATACTCATGTTATAAAATACTCTCTGATAAAACTGTTGTACTGTGTATCCCTCTTTTAATGCCCTAAACAACTGTTCTCCATTTAACATTTATTTTCTCTGTCCCCCTATCTTTGGTCTCTTGAGACCCACATCTTGCAAGCTCTGCTCTTCAGTCAGCCACTAGGAGATGTTGGCAGAGTGAATTGTCCTGATGATTTGTCATCTCTTCCTGATTGGTTTGGTTCAGCTCTTCCTGCCCATGGGCACAGCTGAGATCTGTAGCTCACCATGTGAACACTCACTTGCACATTGGAGCACCGATGTATCATACTGTCACTACTCCACTGCAGCAACCAACCAAAACAAACCAAAACTCACTTAAAACACGGGGTGGAGATAGAGTTCTCCACATTCTTGGACAATGAGGAATTTCCACTGGGATGAATCATTAAAGTATCATTGAGTGAAATGGAATCTGGGGACCTCAGGCCAGTTATAGATTACCACTGCATTTAGTCCTTGCATTATCGATCTGCCCATAGTCCCGTGTACACATGTTGGGCAGAGGTGCCATTTTTCATTGGTGAGTTGCTGTACCGGTTGTGTTGGAGCTGCGGTGCACTGGACTGCACAGTGCTAGCGTGGAGTCTCCAACCCTTTACTTCCCACCTTGTGATTTTCTAGTCTTGGTCAGAGCTTGCTGAGCACGAGGGTTGCCAACCCTCCAGGACTGCCCTGGAATCTCAAGGAATTAAAGACTGATCTCTAGGACACTGATGTGAGCCACCCAGAAGAAAAATCAAAGGGGCATTTAAAAACTGTGGTTTTTAAAAAAATACTTTTGTTAACTTGTTATAAAAATATTGGACATGGGAAAAAAGGCTGTTTGACGGACAGTCACGAATCATCCAATCAGGTAGCTGGTTTGCTTTCCAATTGGCTACGAGAAGGCGGGACACCGCAAGTACAGCCATGTTGTGCGACCAATGGTGGGAGTGGAGTGGTTGGAGCAGGATGTGATGAATCCCCCAGGAATATGTCCAACCACTGTTGGCAACCCTACTGAGCACAAGTCTGTGGGAGGGAGGGAGTAAAATATCAGAGGGAGAGCCACCTACAGCTGTTCTTGGCCACTTCAGCTAGTCCCATTCCCCCGCCCTTCCCCCGGCGCCCAGCAATTTTTTTTCCTTCAGGTACTTATCCAATTCTGTTTTGAAAACCACGATTGAATCTGCTTCCCACCCCACCCCTTGGTCAAGGTGGGGTGTGAGAGAAAAAGTGGAAGAATTAAAAATATTTTGTATTGATAAAGAAAAATTTAAAATAAAAACAGAAAATGCTAGAAATCAACGGGTCAGGCAGCATCAGAGAAATGGACTTAACTTTTCAGGTCGATGATCTTTCATCAGAACTGGAAAAAGTTAGCGATGTAATCGATTTTAAGCAAGTGCAGGGGCAGGGAAAGGGGGGAGGAGAGATAAGAATAAAAGGGAAGTTCTGTGATAGGCTGGAGGGCAGGAGAGATTAAATGACAAAAGGGATGATGGTGCAAGGCAATGGGACAAGGAATGAAACAAAAGATGGGTCTAGAGGAGGTGTAAATGGCAATAGCAGAATCATTACCAAATGTAAAATCGGTGCTGTTTGCACTCACCCGGTTTTTCTCTCTTTCAGGAGGGACTGGGCAGTTTCTGTTATGTGCCGTTCCTTTCCTGTAGTTTCCTCGCCGCTTTATTCATTGGATTCTTTCTGCCAGAAATGAAAGGGAAGACCTTTCTGGACATTTCTCAGGAGTTTCACAAACGCAATTTCAAAGCTCAGCTAGAACAAGCTCAAACAAGACTGAAAGGACCATAAAACCAACCACGTTGTTATCAGCGCCCAATGTTCATGTTGCAGTCGTGTTTCCCTAGCATTATCATGTCGTTTTTATCTGTCGGCTGGTCTCGTTTTTCTGTTTAACGACTGTTTCTCTGCACTAAGAGCTTACGCAAGAGTAGGTTTAATTGGGTCGGTTGTTGAGGCAGGGACTCTGAAAGTTACAATCAAATAGCGGTCGCCAAAATTTCTTGCATTATGTTTCTGGGTTTCACGTTCAAGTAGATGTTAGGAAGTTTCAGAACTTCAGGATTTGGTGCAAAGTTTTGTGTCGTCAAAACCTATCAACAAAATGTTAACTACATATAAACTGGCCAGTACAGCAATAAATATTTTCCAACTGTTACAAATTTAAGTCTGTTATCTTCTCGGATTCAGTGACATCAGTTGCTTTTGGAAATGATCCGATCGTCTTACTTTGTGGGCATTGCCTCACATTGGCCATATTTCTGCTTGTATAATAGCGAGTCCCTGGGGGTGTAACAATAGTACCCTCTTGTGACCTGAACTGGATATTCATCTCCTTTGCACAAGTACTTCTTCAATCTCACCAAAGGTAGACCAAGCAAACATTTGGCAAGGCAAAGCTTTTACAAATTGTTAAACTGCTTTGTATCACAGGATGTCAACATATAGTTCTGATTAGACTCACTGAGTTCAGTCAATACAATTTATCTTCATAGAATGATACAAAAATAAAAAACACATCATGCTTCACCACATAAGTGGGTCATACTTACTTAAGATGTCTTCTAACTCTTCCTCCAGAATTTCTGACTTGTCTAAATCTTTCTCAGCTGTCATACAATTGTCCTGCAGCCTTCACATTCCCTACCAAAAGCCCCTCTCTCTCTTTTTATCCCGTTATAGTAATCAATGGACGTTCCTACACAATGGGTGTTAGATGTTTTCCGATTGCCTAGGCAAGCGAATGAATCGCTTAGTGTTTCGTCTCTAGGGAACATGTAGCATATTAACCACCTTTCATCTTGGTGCCTATTTCTTAAATGCATGAAATTATATTTTGTTAAAAATAAATTAAAGATAACTATTTCCAAATCTTTTCAGTAAAAAAATGGCCTAAAAATCCTGAAATGTGTCTCCATACAGTACTTAATTTTGACTTGATGCAGGTGGAGCTTGTTTTTGTAATTTTCAATCTGCGATGTGTCTGTGTTGGGAATGGGTGCCCTGCGGTGTAGTACTGGATTAGTTTGGGGACAGTGTGGACCTGATGCAACTGAGGCAGTTCCTCCTTAACTCCAATTTCCTAGAAATACCAAACCGATGTTGTGGATGGGCCACCCATTATAGAAACCACCTGGTTTCCATTTCCATTGATTTTATGGGTGGATTCTATAATGGGGCGGCCCATAGAAACATAGAAGATAGGAGTAGGCCATTCGGCCCCTCGAGCTTGCTCCGCCATTCAATGAGATCATGGCTGATCATCCAAACTCAGTACCCTGTCCCTGCCTTCTCCCCATATCCCTTTAGCCTTAAGATCCACATCCACATCACCCAGTTTTAAGCCCGGGCGGCATGTTGAAAATCTACGCCAATGTATCTTAAACAGCTCTTCACTGTAAGCTTGGTAGGGCAGTATGGAGGGAGAATGCACAGCACTCTGGCAACTGTTTACCTCCTTTCCAAATGTGCAGACACGCCCATCTTTTAACACTGCACTCTATATTGCTGCTATGTCAATGTGTTTGCCCTGTGACCCATGAAATGTAGCAGCCAACACAAAGTAAAGAAAGGCTTGCATTTATATAGCACCTTTCACAACCTTAGGACATCCCAAAGCACTTTACAGCCAATGAAGTACTTTTGAAGTGTAGTCACTGTTGTGATGTTGGAAACGTGGCAGCCAATTTGCACACAGGAAGGTCCCACAAACAGCAATGTGATAATGACCAGATAATTTGGTGATGTTGATTGCAGGATAAATATTGGCCAAGACACCAGGGAGAATTCCCCTGCTGTTCTTCAAAATAGTGCCATGGGATCTTTAACACCCGATGACATCACCGAGCCTGGGCCGGGATACCCGATGACATCACTGAGCCTGCGCCGGGACATCCAATGACATCACTCCCAGTGCAAGCTAAAAAGCTACGGCTCCGCTAATGACATCACTGGTAATGACGTTACCCTCACCCGTTCTGGTTGAATGAAACGTCCCTCACGAAACCAACCTTGCAGCTCAAATTATGTGAAGTAGTCAATGCTGTGGATTTGTCAAATTTAGCCTCAGAGAAATGGCTAGAGCACCCCGCATGATCTTGCATTGCCCGTTCATGGGGTCACATATTTGAAGGGGCCCACAAGTCAATTGCTGGGTTAGTCTGGAGAGGAGGGTTTGCAATCAAAGTGAGGTGGGAGGCTGCTCAATGTGGAGGCGTCACTCCTCCAGCAGTTGGGGGTGTTATGGGAGTTTTTATACATCATGCTGATAGTCAGCCACACATGACCCCAGGTTCACAGCCACTGGCACAAATTGGTGCCATGCAGCCCTCTATAGAGTGGGGCCTAGCCTGCCAGACTGGCCAGTCCTCAGAGCTACTTCATTCACCTGCTTGTCCATTTGGCCAGTCCTAAACCAGGGAAGTAGCAACTGTGCTGCTCCTCTGCCTGGCCACAGAACTAGTGTTGTGCTTCCTCACTGAGCTCCCTTCGTACCTTGGTGCATGACATTCAACACTTCCCACCCAGCTCCAGGTGGGCAAGGGCCAAGATTCTGTGAGAATCACTGTAAAGCCTTTAGAATGGCAGCAGTCATCTCTGAATGAGGTGCAGGGAAATACTGCAATACTCAAGAGCGGCACAATCTTATGATGCACAAGTCAGTTGGTTGTCCTTTGCATCCCATAAAAGGTGCTGAATGCTTAGAGAAAGAAGCATCTGAGCATCCTGGTGTCCCCAGAAGGACCCTTCCAGCACCTGATCCAGCCATTCGGTCACGGCCTCTTGTTGATGCAAGCAACAGCTCAGATACACCCATTCAGGGAGGCGGCGTTACTGACACAGCACAGATAATACTGGGTGGATCCCAGAGCAGCAATGAGCAGGAGGAGATGGTAGGCAACTTTGAGGAGACATCTGTCTCGCCCCAGATGTGACAAAAGCAAGAGCCCTCAGCTGAGGATTCCAAGACCAAGATCTCAGGGGTCCAGGCTGTTTAAGATTAATTATTCAGGAGCATTGGTCTCATGGGCAGGCAGTGGAGACAGTCTTTCTCTCGTGGTACTGATGACAGGACAGTTAGAGGAGTCCAATCCGCACCTGCAATGCAATGCAATGAAGGAGGCAGGACATGAAGTGAGGAAGACCCTGATGATTGGCAGCCAAGGAGATCAATGTAGCCATTAGCCTTGACTGCTCAGGAACTGCATTTTCAATGTAGTAGACGTGACTCCCAGTCAAATCCGTGTTCCAGAATCGCACTCGTGTGCTCGCATTTAGCCATTTCCACACTGCCTCCCCCCCTACCCTGCCCTGTTCATGTGGTTCCAGTGGGTGCACTGCCAGCAGAATGATCAGGGCTATAGAGGGGTCAGGGGAGGGAAATGATGGCAGAAATTGAGGTGGCCAGCTGGGGTGCAGAGTTTTGCTGAGGGGCCTTTGTCTTACTTCACTTGCCAGACCACCACCTTCCAGAAGTGGTCAGGTTTCATGAGGAAAGTCCAGGCATTTTTGTCAGAGCAAGTTGTGAAGAGTCTTCTGCTCAGACCACACCTTGAGTCCCTTGTGCAGTGCTGGTCACTGAGGCACGATGAGCTACTGATGTGCTGGGGCCAGTACAGACAAAAGCCATAAGGAGGATCGCCAGTGTAGGAGAGAATGACATATTCAAATGTAGGAATGATATCAAGAAATCGTTCTTCACGCAGAGAGGGATCAACACTTGATTCAAGTTGAGCCAAATGACCTTGTTCATCCAGAGTTATCTTGTGATTATTTTTTTGAATGAAGAAAAGGACCAATGGAAGGAGGATGAGCAGCGTTCATAGATATACAGAACCCAACTGGCAGAGCAGCTGTAGGAGTGAAGAGGAGGCACGGTGCAGTTTCTGTTGCCTGCAATTCCCAAAAGCTATCGTCTGCATTCCAAAAGATACTGTGCGTTATTTGTAGCTGTGGAGTAGAAGACAATGCTGCTGTCCATTGGCCCCATACCTGTTTGCCACCTTTCCCACAACTCCATGCTTGAACCTCTCCGATCATGTTTTGGCCCTAATCAAAGTCATAAGTGACATCCTCTGTGACTTGGCCGTGGTGCACTATCCCTCCTCATCTTTATTTCAGTCGTTTTTAAACACGGTTAACCACACCATCCTTCTCCAATGCCTCTCCTCCGCTGTCCAGCTGAGTGGGACTGCCCTTGCTTTGTTCCACTATTACCTATCCAATCATAACCAGAGAATCTCCTGCAATTGCTTCCCTTCTCACCCTCGCACCGTTACCTCTGGAGTCCCCTATGGATCTATTCTTGGCCCCATCCTATTTCTCATCTACATGCTGCCCCTTGGTGACCATTCATGTTTGCGTTTTGGCTGCTGCTCCAGTCCCAGACCCAAGCCCATCACTTCTGTTTCCACTTTTCTCTCCCCTTATTTTTTTCTTTTCACTTTACCCCTCTGAGACCCCTCTCTCCTGTTGTCCGTCATGCCTCCTTTCATTTTTCCCCTCTTGGTTACTCTGTTCTCCCAAATCCCTACCCCAACCTTTCAGCACTCCTCGACCTTCCTACTCTCCTGCCACCATCCCAGGCTTGACTCCCTCTGAGATAAGCCGACAACTTCCCTCTGTGCCTCTCTTGGCATCCTCCAAAGGGCCCATTGAGGCACTCGGCGCTACTTCCTTACGAGCAGAAACCCCAATTGCCCCATCCTACTCTTGCTGACCTTCCCACTCAGCGTGCCCGCTGGGGGCTAATGTTTCCTACCTCCTTCCCGTTCCACTCACCCTTCCCAATGCTGACCCTATGGACTCTGCCACTGGATCAGCTATCACCACCCCTCCATGCATCTCCCTCCAGAATGTCTGTTCACTTGTGAACAAGGCCTTTGCCATCCATGAGCTTATTGTGGATGATTACATCGACATCATGCCTCGACAGAAACCTGGGTAAGAGGTGATGACACCTTCCCCGAAATGAAGCCTCCCCATCTGGCTATACCTTCTACCATTTGCCCTGCCCAAACCGCCGCGGTGGCGATGTGGCCCTTATCACCAAATCACACCTTGGTCTGTCCCCCTCCTCCTTTGAGCATCTCACCTTGTTCCAGCCCTCTGGCCTCATTTAAAATCCTTGTTTTCTCCCGCCCACCCAAGTACCATGCCAATTTTCTCACCGAGATATCTTCACTGCTTTCCTCCCTCAGCCTCTGCACCGAGTGACTTCTCATCCTCGGTGATTTCAACCTCCGTCTCAATTCATCATGCTCTCTCGCTCTCCTTTGAATTCAATGCCCTCCTATCCTCCCTTAATCTCTCCCTCCATATAAACTCCCCACCCCATATTCACAGCCACCCCCTTGAACTTGCTATCTCACGTGGCCTCACTACTCCCATTATATCAATCACAGAGAAGACCATCTCTGATCACTTCCTTGTATCGCTCTCCACCCACCATCCTCCTTCTCCCTCCCAACCCTACTTCCTTCTGTGTCTCTTCTACTCTCCTCTGCCAAAACTGCTCATTATTCCAGAATGATCCGAGAATGCAAAGATAATCCGTGGCTTCTTTTCTTTACTGCAAACCATCTGCTTAAACCCCTCTCCCTTGCCTCCTCCACCCTCAGCTCCAACAACAAGTGTGAGGAGTGTTGGATCCGTGGTTCAGTGGATATGCTATTATTAAATAATCACACGGATGCTGTACATTAACAAATAACAGGTCTTTACTGGAGGAGGGTAATCTCTAGACTGGGGGTACAGAGACATGCGCAACGCTTATATACCGGTGTGGTCACTGCCGGTACTACAGTATACAGGAGCTGTAAAAGTAGTTCTGACTTAAAGGCACATACACTACAATTCCTCCCCTTTTAGATTAGTAATACCCCTAATATTCAAATAACAATTAACATTTCAACATGTACATTAAACAACAAAAGTCCATTTATAGATTCAGTCTTTGGGGCGGCTTCCTGACCCTTTCGGGATAGCGCCTTTCCAGAGGTTCTTGTTCTTGGTGCAGAGGCGATTCTGACCCCTTTTCATCGGGGAGTTCATCGGGTTCCACTGCTACTGGGTCTGAAGTAGATGCTACTGGTATGTCGGGTTCATCCCCAGGTACTCGAGACATGGGGTTGACGCGTTCCTGTGACGCTAAGATCTGATCGACGTGGCGTCTCACAATGTTCTCCCCGACATCCACTGTGTACATTAATGGCCCCTGCCTTGTACATATCGTTCCGGGTTGCCACTTCTCTGTTCGATAGTCACGGGCCAAGACTGGTTGCCCTACATTGAAGCTCCTTGTCGGCTTCTCATTGATGTGCTGGAATTGTTTGTCCTCAACATTTCTTCGCACATTTGGTCTGAGCAAGTCCAGACGAGATCTCAACCTTCGGTTAAAGAACATCATGGCCGGGGTCTGGTTGGTAACTGCATGTGTCGTGTTTCGGTAGGCTAATAAGAAATTGTCCATCTTATGCTGTAGTGGAATTTCATCGTCGCACATGGCCTTTATCGCCCTCTTAAAGGTTTGTATGAACCTCTCAGCCAATCCATTTGTGGCTGGATGATACGGGGCGGATGTGTAATGCCTTACCCCATTCCTTTTCACTTATTTTTGGAACTCGTCGGACACAAGCTGTGGTCCATTATCAGAGCAAATCTGCTCTGGCAAACCGTTTCTGGCAAATATGGTCCGTAGGACTGCAATCGTTTTCTCGGTAGTGGATGAAGACATTTTTATCACCTCAGGCCACTTTGAATGAGCATCCACTGCTATTAAGAACATTGAGTCCATAAATGGACCAGCGAAATCAATATGCACCCGTTGCCATGGAGAGGAGGGCCACTCCCATGGGTGTAGAGGGGCATGTGGTGGTGCATTTTGGACCTTCTGGCATCCTAAGCAGCTCTTAGTTAGGTCTTCGATTTGTTGATCGATTCCCGGCCACCACACATAAGCCCTAGCAAGGCTTTTCATTTTCACTCCCCCCAGATGACCTTCATGTAGCTCATTTGGCACTCTCTCCCTTAACTTGGGTGGAATCACCACTCTGGATCCACACATCACTGTCCCCTGGCATACTGACAGCTGTTCTCTTCTGGATGAGAATGCTGGCAACAGTGAGTCGCCATGTGTTGGCCATCCCCTCACCGTCAATTCATATACCCTTGACAGCGTCAGATCATTGCGGGTCTCCTTCTCTATATCCACGTTTGTTGCTGGCAATCGTTCAATTATTGACGAATAAAATATCTCGATAGGGTCCACTGCTGGTGCTTCCTCCACAGTAGGCAGTGGCAGGCGCGATAGCCCATCAGCGTTCCCATGCTGTTTCGTGCCTTTATATTCTATTTCATATTGATTCGCCCCTAGAAACAGGGACCATCTTTGTAACCGCTGTGCAGTCATCACTGGAACGCCCTTCTTAGGATTAAAGATGGAGACAAGTGGTTGGTGGTCAGTCAGCAAGGTGAACTTCTGCCCATGCAGATAGTGGTTGAATTTTTTTACTCCCCATACTAGGCTGATGGCCTCCCTGTCAATCTGGGCGTAGTTGCGCTCAGCTGAGGTTAGTGACTGAGACGCAAAGGCTACTGGCCTCTCCAACCCGTCTGGGAATTTGTGCGACAGCACCGCTCCAATACCGTAGGGTGATGCATCACATGCCAAACGAACTGGTAGTGCTGGGTTGAAATGGGCCAACACCTCTTTTGATGTGATCAATTCTTTACACTTCTGGAAAGCTCATCTACGTTCGTCATCCCACTTCCATGGTACCCCTGTTTGCAGTAGGGTGTTCAGCGGGTGTAATACCGTAGACAAATTTGGTAAGAACTTGTGGTAGTAGTTTACCAGCCCGAGGAACGACCTCAGTTGCGACACATTTTCCGGTGCTGGAGCCTTGACTACTGCCTCAATCTTGTCAGGGGACTTATGCAACCCCTCTTCATCGATGACGTGGCCACAATACGAGATCTGTTTCTGGAAAAACTCACACTTGTGGTGATTAGCTTGTAGCCCATACTCCTTTAATCTGGCGAGCACTATCTCCAAGTTGGCGAGGTGATCACTGTCATTTTCGCCCGTGACCAAGATGTCGTCCAAATAACACTGGGTCCCTGGAATCCCTTGCAGGACCTGATCCATCGCCCTTTGCCAGATAGCCGGAGCTGAGGCTACTCCAAACACCAGCCGGTTGTATTGATAGAGACCTTTATGAGTGTTGATCGTAAGGTAATGTTTCGAAGCTTCTTCTACCTCCATTTGCAAGTACGCCTGGGCTAGATCAATTTTGGTGAAGCGTTTACCTCCAGATAGCGAGGCGAAAATATCCTCAATTCGTGGAAGCGGATATTGCACCGTGTGAAGGACTGGGTTCACTGTCACCTTAAAATCCCCACAGATGCGGACCTTCTTTGGTTCCCCAGGCGTATTACTCAACGACCTCTTCATTACAGGAACGATGGGTGTAGCCCACTCGCTCCAGTCCACTTTGGACAGTACTCCTGAACATTCCAACCCTTCCAGCTCTGCTTCAACAGCTGGTCTGATCGCATAAGGCACTGGTCTGGCCTTCAGAAACTTTGGACTTGCATTTTCCTCTATTTTAATCATTGCTGTTATTCCTTTTAGTGTTCCTAGTCCCTCCTGGAACACTTCTTTTGCGTCAGTTAGCATTTTTGACAGTCGTCCAGGTGTGACGTCGTCATCCTTTTTGGCCTCAACCTTCAGTGCCTGTATGGAATGCCAATCTAATTGTATCTTCCGGATCCATTCACGTCCTAGCAGTGGTGGTCCTCCATTTGGCAATACATATATATCCATTTTAGGTATTTCCTGGCCTTTATATGTCACTTTCACCCTTATTTTTCCTTTGGGGTAGACTTTTTGCCCCGTATACGTCTTCAAGACAATCTCTGTAGCTTTCAAGGGTATGTGTGAAAATAGCCGCTTGTAGTCTCTTTGATTTATGACTGTTAGAGCTGACCCTGTGTCCAATTCCATTTCCACTTGGACTCCGTCTATCTTGAGTGTAACCCAGATAGTCTGGTGATCCTCCATTTCGGTTACCTTATGTAGTTTCAGACAACCCAGCTCCTTGCTTCCGGAGTCTGTGTCACTTTTCTGTTCGTCTGAACCACTGTCCATCACCTGGTGTACCTTTTTGTACTTCTCCTGTGGAGATTTCTTACTGTTGGTTTTCTTCCCAGACCTGCAGACTCTTGCTATGTGTCCTGCTTTCCCACACTGTCTGCACACTTGGTCCTTGAACCAACAATCTTTCTGGTCATGTGTTGTTATGCCACAGCGATAGCACTTCCCTGTTCCATAGGCATTTCATTGGTGCCATATTCTTGCGGTCTCCATTGTATCTCTGCAGCGCCCCTTGCGGCTGCTTCGTGTGATACTGCCATACTGAAAGCTTTGTCCAGCGTAAGGTCCTTTTCTGATAGAAGCCGTTTCTGGGTTCCTTCACTTTGTAGCCCACACACAAACTTGTCCCTTAACGTGTCTGCTAGTCCCGCTCCAAACTGGCAGTGTTTCGATAGCTTGCGCAGTTCCGTTAGGTACTCAGCATTGCTTTCGTCTTTGTGTTGGTTCCTTTTATGGAACTTAAATCATCTGCTATCAGCAGCGGTGTGGGGTTTAAGTGGTCCTGTAGGATTTCTACTATGCTTTCAAAATTCTGGTTTACCGGCTTCTCTGGGGTTATTAGATTTCGCAGTAACCCATAAGTTTTTGCACCCATGGAATTTAACAGAACCAGTGCTTTATTAGCACCTGGCACTTCATTCGCCCTGCAGTACACCTCAATCTGTTCCACATATGTCGTCCAATCTTCGACTTCATTGTCGAACGTAAAGATACTGCCACTCTTCGGCATCCTTGGGTGTGCGTTAACCATCACAAATGGCGCCTCCCTTCTTCTCCGCTGGCACAAAATGGCGTCTCCCGCGCTTTCCTTCCTTCCCGCGCTCGCCCTTCTTCTCCGCTGCGGCTTCTAAAAATGGCATCTCCCGCGCTCTTCCTTCTTCTCCGCGGCTCAATGGCGTCTCCCGCGCAGTCCCTTCTTTTTATATTTTTCGACGCTGCTCAGTCTAGAACCCGGCTGTTTCTTACCCTCTCTCTCTCCGGTTTGTTTTATTTTCCTCGACGCCGCTCGGTGTTCAACCCCCGGCTGCGCCCTGCACTTTTCACCCTCTGTCTTACCCCGTCGACGCTGCTCGTCTCTCCCTCCGCCGTCGGTCGGCTCCAGCCGCCGCTGCTCGGGAAGGGTCTGCGCTGGACCTGTCGTCGGTCTCTTACTGCTCGTTGTGGCTGGGGAACCAAGCCCGGCTCTCCACAGCCTCCCGTGCGAAGTTGGATCTCTGCCTGACTGCTGGGTGGTTGCTCGTGGTCGACGCCCGTGTTCCTGGCCTCGACTATTTTTTTAATTTTTTTATGTTGCAGATAGATTTGAATCGACACTCGTCACCACTGTTGGATCCGTGGTTCAGTGGATATGCTATTATTAAATAATCACGGATGCTGTACATTAACAAATAACAGGTCTTTACTGGAGGAGGGTAATCTCTAGACTGGGGGTACAGAGGCATGCACAACGCTTATATACCGGTGTGGTCACTGCCGGTACTACAGTATACAGGAGCTGTAAAAGTAGTTCTGACTTAAAGGCACATACACTACAAGGAGCTCCTGGACTTCTTTGTCTCTAAGATTGAGAGCATCTGATCAGCTGCCTCTGCCACTTCCCTCCCTTCCCCTAGCGGAGTGGTTCACAAACTGGGGTCCGTGGACTGAATGGATGATGGGCTGGGAGTATGGCGGCTTGAAACAGGAGATGGGAGGAGGGATCTTAAAGAGAAATAACAGTTTTAGTTACTAGTAAAAATGTTTGAATTGTTTTCTACATTTTCAATTACATTTTGCTGAATTTTGCTCCATGACTGGGTAGTAATTTTACATTTTATGTTTTTTTCCCCTACCAATATTTTCACTCCCCAGTGCAGCCGAACAATGACACACAGATTATTGCTAAGTGACCATTTGTTGTTTTGTCTTTATGGAACAGGCAGTTCACCTCTTGCTTGAGTAAGGAAGCTTGAGTTACCTCTTCATCTCTTCTCTTTTCAACCTTGATGCTGTCCTGTCCTTGGATCTTGACTTTCCAGTTGGTTTCTCACTAAAAAAGTTTATAGACAGAGTTGGTAAGTTACTAGCACACTGTTACTGGGAGAGCTTTGTGTAAATAACTGACAGTGGAGATGGTCGAAGTGCTGTGGTTACTGTCAATAAATGACGTTAAAATAACAAGATTTTCACACGTTTGGAAGGAATGAGAAGTATGCAGAAAGGTCATTTGGAACGTAAGCTACTGAAAACACTTTGAATCATTACAGACTTCAGATTTTTCTGCAGTGCATTTAACAAGCTCTTTGAGGGGTCCAGCAGCCTTGCTCATTCTTCAGCTATTACACTGTTGCTCGACACAAGGGCACGCCATCAACCCTGAGGGTTATTTGAATTTTCCAGGTAGACCCACCCCACTAGCGGTAGGTCATGAAGGCCTATATATCTTAACTTGCTGCTGCTTTACATCCATTTTTTGTTCAATTGTTTGAAAACATTGCCGATCTGTGATTGGTTACATTGGCTTTCTGCCCATATAAAATTTAAAGGTCCGTAGTAACTCTGGACGCCTCAACCAGCAGATATCCCTGGCATCCAAAAAACAGGATATATGTCAGATGATATATTTCCACCGTGTGCATAGTGTTTAAATACGCCCTCCCATTTTTGGGTGTCGGTTGTGGCGGGACAGGCACAGAGCCAGCTGCGAGTGATTCACGGGCAATCTTCCAGTGTCACCCCAGTGGCAGTCCTACGGCTAGTTGTAAACGAGTCACTTTCAGTGTTACTGCACAGAAGAACTAGCCAGTGACAAATAATTAATGAGTCATCCGTCCGTGAAATGCTGAATAGACGATCAAGCCATCATTGAGCTGGGATTTTTGCCATGTGACCCTAGAATGTGTAGATGTATAACATTTAAAACATCACTGAATAAATTGGCCAGTATCACCGACCACTGCAGTCACTGACGGGCTGAAGACTCCGATAGCACAGATGCTGAGCAAGTTGGTGAGGGTTTAAATATCTTTATCTGCAGTTCAAAGAGTAAAATAGCACAGGGTTTTTAATTGAATCACCAAAATTCCTTCTGGAAAATAGACTCCAAATGCTCAGTCACTTCTCAGGGATGGAAATCCACTGTGATTTTAGTTAGCCGGAAAGAGGGATTGAGTAAATGTGAATTGAGCGAAGTTTGTTACCTTTTGAGTTATTTTCCCAATTCTGATAATGGAAGGTTTCCGATACCACGCTGGTCGGTTCTGGTAAGTGCACATTCAAGGTGCTACATGTTGGCACAAAGAACTCGTATAGCCTGAAGCTTCATGGATGATGCTCACTGTGGAGACTCAATGTGTCGTGTCACAATATGAAAGGATCTAGGTTTTTCGGAAGAAAGAAGTTAAAATGGAGCCAAGCTACACGACAAGTGGATTGAGGAATCTGAAAACCAGAGATATTCTGGAAATCTAAAGTAAGAACAGATTATGCTGGAAATGCTGGGATATTTCAGTACATTAAAGGCACTATATAAATACAAGTTGTTGTTGTTGGATCTGTTTGTGTTGTATATTTTGTTAGGTTTTGCCAGGAGTAGGTTAGGTGAGAGAAATTAATACCATCTTAGCTACCTGAGGTCTGGGCTTTGATATTGTGGTTTGATGTCAGATAGGAAGGAAATGATATTGGTCCCAATAGTTACTGAACATTTAACTTAGCCAAAGCTTCTCATTTCTGACTTCTTAACCCTAGTTTTGTGATTCCAGCAAAATCTGAGCTGGGGATTGTTGGCTGCCTGTGTCAACCCATGATGGGCGTGCTGAGGTGATTGTGCCCACATTTATGAAGTTAGTTTAATTAAATAATTAGCATAAGCTCCCAGCGCAGCTCTGGCCTCGTGCTGGCAGCAAATCTAAAAAGGGGATGTGCAAATCTGGCCAGCAACTCAAATTTTAAAGAATGTGTGCCCTTAAGGTAAGTGGCTGCATACGGCGGCAAAAACTGTGGGGGGGCGGGGAACGACGATTTTCGGCAACGAGTTCAGGCGCTAACAATCCCCTAAGGTGGCTAAAATGGGGTCTTAAGCTGAAACGCCGGTTTAGTCCGCGGTTAGCGCAAGACACAATTTTGGCAAAGGAGATGAAGCCAGCACTAGGAATGGCCGCTCGGAGGCTCATTAAACAGCTGATTGCCACTGAAAATGCCTTCTAGCGTTCATTAAAGAGGCTGCCTGGCATTTTGGTGGCTAGCGCTTCAACAACGCCCTCTCCTGACAGTGACCAGCTGTTTGGGAGTAAACACGGATTTGATGTCGATTTCAAGCGCTACTTAAAGGGATTCTCACCATTTCATGTTCATTGCTGCTGGAGCTGTGAAGAGGACCACTGAAACACATCGGGGGACTTTCTGGGACACTTTATTAAGATTTCACCAACACTCGAGCAACATTTATTCTGAAAATTCTCTGAGGACTTCACCTAAAAAGAGTAAGTATTGTGCTGCTCCACCTTATTGCATATCTTAAGACACCGGGAGAAAGGGAGTGCTTGGTTATAGGCAACTTGCGAGGGGTCTGGATGAGGAATGGAAGGAGGACATGAGGCCAGGCAGAGCAGCACCAGCTGCTGCAGGAGAGAGGGACAGGAGGGTGAGGTGGCATCCTTCCCCCCAGAGGATACAGGACAACCCTGCTCCTCTGAACCTCCTCCACCAGGGCCTCCAGTGCCACATCCGAGAAACTGTGCACCCTCTCCCTGAGCCATACTGCTCAGCTGAAGTTATGGCGGGAAATCAGGAGAGCCCCTGTGGAATTCCGGGCCAATATGATAATTGCTTTCCCCCGGGATATAGGAGTCATCTGTGTGCCAGCCAGAGCACTCCACAACTTCAGTTGAAGTGGGTGCGAGGGGCCCACATGTATTGCTCCATGAAAATTGGGTCTAATCAGCACTTGAGTGCTAAACCTGCAGGTTTCTGGTTTAGCGCCTCCAGGCAAGTTCAAATTATGGTAATCAGCAACTAGACCAAAATTATGTGCTAAATCCAGACTTTCAAATAGGCGTGTCTTATTAGCACAGCACCCATTTAGCGCCTGTTTTCAGCCTTTGGCCAAAATAATTCCCAAAGTGCCAGGCAAAGATGAAGTGAAAGGAAACACAATGTGGGGGCGTGAAATGGAATCTGTGGGCAGGGGATGGTGTGGCAATTGATGCCCGGCAAAATGTACATGCTGCTGCACAAGGTGGGTGCAAGGAGATTTGTGCTGCTTGGCACATCAGGGCACTCCCTTCATTGGTCAGAACTGCACCTAGCCTGTCAAGAGGTGCAGCCAGGTTCAACAATCTGTTCAGTGCATGGGTATTTCTGCACTCTTAGGAACCCTGGTACTTTGGAAACATGTTGTGCTCTGTTGAGTTGATGACTCCTATACCCCGGGGGAAAGCAATGATCACATTGGCCCGGAATTCCACAGGGGCTCTCCTGATTTCCTGCCATAACTTCAGCTGAAAATGGCCGTTTACACTATTTCTCTGGCGACGCTGCCAATCTGCCACCGATTTTCCAGGCAGACCTTCCCTCCTACCTCTGTCAGAGAGTCTGCCTGGGGGATGGGGGGGGGGTTGGTGGTTGGCTGATTGATTGATTGATTGGCTGTGACAGGTGTTGGAGGCTTACCACATCCTAACATGGCAGATGGCCTCTGCTGATGCTTTAAATTAATTATTTTTTTCAAGTGCTTGGAACCGTTGCCTAAGCACGATTGATTACATTGGCTTTTTTGGCCATATCATTTTAAAGGTCCCCTCAGCTGTCTGTAGCAACACTGGACACCATCAACGACCAGGTGTCCCTGGGCCGCCAAACCGATCTCCCGTCGAAGTTGTGGTGGGAGATCAGGAGAATCCCTGTCGAATTTCTGGGTGGTAGTCTCTGAAATGAGGGATCTGTCACTTACTTCATGCACCGGTGGACAGTCGACTGACTGATTTGGTATCAGTCACTTAAACCAATCCAGTATTGTGAAGGCTTAATGCAGCTGTGACCTTTATGCTCTGTTGGCGCAGGTCTGTCTCCAAGCTACAGCATTGCAATGTGGCAGACTCCCCTGCCAAGAGGAGACTCCAAAGACACTTGTCCTCTGACATGACCAGAAGGGATTGTTTGGCCAAGTAAGTGAATCCTGGGGTGAAGACAGGCGTGTACGCAATGCATGAGGTACAGGCACGTACGTAATGCATGAGGTACAGTCACACTTGCCTTTCTTGACCTCTTAAGAAATGCTCTTGCTCTTCCAAATCTCGGGACGCAATTAGAATATCCCGACTCTCCACCACCCCACCCACCCAACCCCACCACTATCATCTCAAAGGAATTCCAATCCTGCCCACTTTGGTTTCTGTGAGTGAAATAGCAGCTGAAAGATAGACTGTTGAAATAAGCAGAGTTGGAAATAAGTGTCTTTAAATTCAAAAATAAATCAGGCATGATCAGCACCAAAGAATGCAGCTAAAACAATGTTATCACCCAAAAAAAGGAACCTTGCTATCCAAAATTGAAAAGTGATATTTATTTTTAATAAGCCCACAAGCCAGTGTGCAAATTGGCTGCCGCATCTGCCTGCATTAAAAGAGTGACTGCCCTTCAAAAAATACTTCATTGGCTTTGAAGCTCTTTGGGACATCCTGAGGATGAGAAATGCCCTGCATAAATACAAGCTCTTTTTTCTTTCAATGTAAGTAAGACTTTCTGGAAAGTAATCCTTTCTATTTCCTTTGTGCTCCTGTAGCTGCAGATCAGAGGTCTCCTCCTGACTATCTTTGCTGCCTCTATTGGTGGCACCTTCCAATATGGGTTTAACCTGACAATCATTAATCCACCAACAACTGTGAGTCTAGAGCAATGGTCAACTTGAAAAGGTCAGTTGTCTCCATATTTGTAAAGGCATAATTAAAGCTAAATCCGTATTTTTCTTTATCTCAAAATGACAGTACATCCAAAAGTTTATCAACGAGACCTGGACTGAGCGCTACGGCACGCAACTGGAGAGCTGGGTCATCACACTGCTCTGGAGCATCACCGTGGCCACTTATTCTGTTGGAGGATTGGTCGGGGCACTTATTGCTGGACCCATGGCCATAACGTATGGAAGGTATGAACTACAGGGGGAATGTCAGCGTTAAACTCCGACAATCAGACTCTTCATTGCCAAGAAATGGCATGTCCAGGTCAGGACTTGAATAAACCGCAGGGGAAAAATCTCAACAGGGTAGATGTGAGACAGTGTAAAGCGGGCGATAGTGAGTCAGCAGCCCGTTCTACGGCCCTCTCCATTTTTATTTCCATTGACTTCAATAGAAGGGAAATTTGGGTGGGGTGTCAATTGGCGGACAATTCGATATTGCCCATTTTACACCATGGTCGAAAGAGGAAATAAGACCCCACTACTTTGGAAACGTGTCTTTTAAAACCTGTCCAATCATTTACCAGCAGTTCAGTGGACGCTGAGCACAAACAGATTTTATATAAAAGTGCTCAGTGCTGTCACTAGAGTTTCAGTAAAATGTCATTTTTTAAAAATTGAGAAACCCATTGTGAAGCAGACATCAATGCGACTGAAAAGAATAAAGCAGTGGATGAGGTACATCAGTAAATAACGATTGAGAAGATAAAAATTCCAATGCTCACAGGGCAGGAGTGAATATCAGCTAGTCTTATTATGTCCGTGTATAATTGAGACATGGACTGCAGGAGTTGATTATAACAAGTCTTTACTGAATGGAGTCAACCGGGAAACTGAAACTACAGAAGCCTGCTAGGGCCTTTTATACAGGGGTGGTCACTGCCGGTACTGCAGTCTGAGACCAGTTATTCCCTTAAAGGTACATACACAACAATTCCTCCCCTTTTAGATAAACAGTACATAACATTCATTTAACAACTAAATAATAACTAATTACAATTACAATTACGGTTGCTAGATACATTGGTTGAAGTTAAGCAATTATAAGTTCAGTCTTTGAGGAGGCTTCCTGATTCTGTCTGGATAACGCCTCTTTGGGATATCAGGTTCTTCTGGCAAGGTTGAGTCGGGATCAATGTCGTTGTTTGGTTCGTCTGCTTCCAATATCACCGATTCTGCGGTAGATGCAATTGGTACTTCGGTTTCATCACCAGGTGTATCAGATCGTGGTGTGGAGTTGACGTTTTCCAGTGACTCTAGAATCTGGTCAGCATGGCGTCTTACAATGCTCTCTCCAACGTCCACGGTATGCGTTAGAGGTCCTTGCCGTGTACAGATCGTTCCTGGCTGCCATTTCTCTGTCCCGGGCCAAAACTGGTTGACCTATCTTAAAACTCCTGGTCGGCCTTTCATTCATATTCTGAAACTGCCTGTTCTCCACATCTCTTCTGACGTTTGGCTTAACCAAATCCAAGCGGCATCATAGTCTTCGATTGAAGAACATCATGGCTGGAGTTTGGTTGGTAACCGCATGTGTTGCATTCCGGTAGGCAAACAAAAAGTTATCCACCTTGTGTTGTAGGGGTATATCTTCATTACACATTGCCTTGCTAGCCTTCTTGAATGTTTGAACAAACCTCTCGGCCAATCCATTAGTGGCTGGATGATATGGGGCGGATGTGTAATGCTTAACACCATTGTTCTTTAAGAACCTCCGGAACTCTTCAGACACAAACTGTGGTCCATTGTCAGAGCAAATCTGTTCAGGCAGCCCATTCCTGGCGAATATGGTTCATAAGACTGTGATAGTTTTTTCTGTGGTGGTTGAGGACATTTTTATTACCTCTGGCCACTTTGAATGTGCATCCACCGCAATTAAAAACATAGAGTCCATAAATGGACCAGCAAAATCAATGTGCACCCTTTGCCATGGAGATGAGGGCCACTCCCATGGATGTAGAGGAGCTTGTGGTGGGGCGTTTTGGACCTTCTGGCATCCTGTACAGCTCTTGTTCATCTCTTCGATTTCTCTATCGATTCCCGGCCACCACACAAACGCTCTGGCTAAGTTCTTTTTTACCCCTCCCAGATGACCCTCATGAAGCTCATTGAGCACTCTATGCTTCAATTTGGGTGGAATTACTACTCTGGATCCACACATCAAAGTTCCTCTGCACACTGACAGCTGTTCTCTTCTCGGTGAGAATGCTGGCAGCAGTGGTTTGCCATGTGCTGGCCACCCCTTCACCGTTAAATCATAGACCCAGGAGAGTGTCGGGTCATTTCGTGTTTCCTTTTCTATGTTTGCATTCGTCACAGGGAGACATTCGACTATAGTCGAGTGGAATAACTCCACTGGATCCACTGCCAGTTCTTCTTCTACCATCGGCAACGGTAGGCGCGACAATCCATCAGCATTCCCATGCTGTTTAGTTCCTTTGTACTCGATGTCATATTGGTGTGCCCCTAGGAAAAGGGACCACCTCTGCAGCCGTTGTGCCGTCATTATCGGTACGCCCTTCTGAGGGTTGAAAATGGAGACGAGAGGTTGATGATCAGTTAGTAGAGTAAATTTCTGACCGTGCAGGTAGTGATTGAACTTCTTCACCCCCCACACCAGGCTGAGGGCCTCTCTGTCAATCTGGGCGTAGTTACGCTCGGCTGAAGTCAACGAGCGTGACGCAAAAGCTATCGGCCTCTCTGAACCATCAAGGAATTTATGTGACAGTACTGCCCCAATGCCGTAGGGAGACGCATCACACGCCAGTCTTATCAGTAGTGATGGGTTGTAGTGAGCCAATACTTCTCTTGAAGTGATTAGGTCCTTACTCTTCTGAAAGGCCCGCTTACATTCATCGCTCCATTTCCATGCTACTCCCGTTCATAGTAGGGCGTTCAGTGGATGCAGAATTGTGGACAAATTTGGCAAAAGCTTATGGTAGTAAATCACCAATCCGAGGAATGACCTCAGTTGCGACACATTTTCAGGCGCTGGAGCCTTAACTACCGCTTCAATTTTGTCAGGGGACTTATGCAACCCCTCTTCATCAATCACGTGGCCACAATACGATATCTGTTTCTTAAAAAACTCGCACTTGGGGCGATTGGCTCGTAGCCCATGTTCACGTAGTCTAGTGAGCACCTGCTCTAGGTTGGCAAGGTGTTCACTGTCATCTTCACCTGTCACTAGGATGTCGACCAAGTAACACTGAGTCCCCGGAATCCCTTGCAGGACTTGTTCCATCGCTCTTTGCCATATCGGCGGAGCTGATGCTACTCCGAATACCAGTCGATTATACTGGTAAAGACCTTTGTGAGTGTTTATCGTGAGATACTTCCTAGAGGATTCTTCAACCTCCATCTGCAAATATGCTTGTGCTAGGTCAATTTTTGTAAAACGCTTCCCTCCAGATAGTGAAGCGAAGATATCTTCTATCCTTGGAAGAGGATATTGTACTGTGAAGGACTGGGTTCACCGTCACCTTGAAGTCCCCACAGATGCAAACCTTCCTTGGCTCCTCAGACTTATTGTTTAACGTTTTCTTCATGACAGGAACGATGGGTGTCGCCCACTCGCTCCAGTCTACCTTAGCTAACACGCCTGCCTTCTCCAGATTCTCCAGCTCTGCCTCGACGGCTGGGCGAATTGCATATGGTACCGGTCTTGCTTTGAAAAACTTGGGAATTGCATTCTCCTCTATTTTTATCGAGGCGGTTATGCCTTTAAGAGTGCCCAGTTCTTGTTGAAATACCTCTTTGGCGTCAGCTAAGATTGTTGACAATCGTCCAGGAGTGACGTCGTCATCCTTTTTACCAGCCACCGTCAGTGCCTGAATGGAGTGCCAGTCTAAACTTATCTTTCTGATCCATTCACGTCCCAATAATGGTGGTCCACCATCTTGCAGAATGTAGAGATACAATTTCCGTATTTTCTTGCCGTTGTATTCGACAGGCACCCTTATTTTCCCTCTGGGGTATACTTTTTGCCCCGTATACGTCCTCAAGACAATGGATGTCTCTCTCAAGGGTATGTGTGAGAATAGCCGCTCATAGTCTCGTCGATTCATGACGGTTAGAGCTGATCCTGTATCCAATTCCATTTTGACTTGGGACCCTGCTATCATGAGGGTGACCCAAATGGTTCGGTGATCCTCTTTTGCGATTACGTTGTGAAGTTTGAGACAGCTTAGTCTCTTGTTCCCGGATTCACTATCGCTCATCTAGTCTTTGGAACTACTGTCCGTCATCTTTTGTACTTTCCTATATGGTTCCTTAGTAGCCTTTTTGTTGTCATTGGTCTTCTTCCCAGACCTGCAAACTCGTGCAATGTGTCCCATCTTTCCGCATTTCCTGCATATTTTGTCCTTGGACCAGCAGTCCTTCTGGTCATGGTTTGTTCTGCCGCAGCGATAACATTTTGCAAATCCCTGTGTCATTTCGTGGGTGCCGTATTCCTGTGGCTTTTGTTGTATTTCCGCAGCTCCCCTTGCTGCTGCTTCGTACGATACTGCCACGCTGAAAGCCTTATCTAGCGTCAGCTCTTTCTCTGAGAGTAACCTCTTCTGGGTTCCTTCACTCAGGAGTCCACAGACAAATTTGTCCCATAAGGTATCTGCCAGTCCTGCTCCGAACTGGCAGTGCTTTGATAGCTTGCGTAGTTCCGTAAGGTAATCAGCATTGCTCTCATTTTTATGCTGATTTCTCCTGTGGAATTTAAACCTTTCTGCTATCAGCAGCGGTGTAGGATTTAGGTGTTCCTGTAGGATAGTAACAATTTCGTTAAAACTCTTCGCCTTCGGTTTGGCTGGAGCAATCAGGTCCCGCAATAGGCCGTACGTTCTTGCGCCCATTAAATTTATCAATACCGATGCCTTTTTCTCATCGGCTATTTCGTTTGCCTCGCAATATACCTCGACTCTTTCCACATACGTGGTCCAGTCTTCTATTGCATTATCGAAGGCAGTGATATCGCCAGTCTTTGGCATCTTGAAAATCTAAGATGGCGCCTCCCGCGCTTTGCCTTCGTCCCCGATGGATCAAAATGGCGCCTCCTGCGCTTTTCCTTCTTCCCCGCCGAGTTAAGATGGCACCTCCCGCGCTTTCCCGCCGCTGCCGCCAACGCTGTTGCTGGCGATTATATTTATTTTACTATCCTGTAATGGCGACGCCCTATGGTCTTCGCGTCTCCCCGATCGCTGCTGCCAACGCCGCTCTCCGCGGTATTTTTATTTTTCTATCGCGCTTCAATATTTGCTCCGTTAATTGAAGAGCCATTCCCGTCATGGAGCGGACCCTCTGGGACACTTCCCTCCCTCTTCTTTGGTCTGAACGCTGCCCGGCTTCGAAGCACCGGCCATGCCCTGTGTGCTCCACCCTCTCTCTCTCTCTTTGCTTCCCGACTCGCTGCCCGGCCCCGTTGCAGAGCCACCCGATCGAGCTCTAGCCCGCCGCGGCCCAGGAAGAATCAGTGCACTACCTGCCACCAGCCCGATTAGCTGGGAAACCACAGACTGGAGAAGCAAGCCTGGCTATCGACAGTCTCTCCTGCACTTTTCAATTCGATGATTTGGAGGGCGGTTGCCCATGGCCGACGCCCATTTCTCGAGTTCCTTTGGATTATTTTTTTAAAATTTTTTTTCTTTCTTCTGGCTTCGACCTTCAATAACGTCGTCTGAGGTGCTGCCGAGTTGCAGGTAAGTTCGTTTCTTACTCGTCGCCAGTATTATGCCCGTGTATAATTGAGACACGAACTGCAGGAATTGATTATAACAAGTCTTTACTGAATGGAGACAACCGGGAAACTGAAACTGCAGAAGCCTGCTAGGGCCTTTTAGACAGGGGTGGTCACTGCCGGTACTGCAGTCTGAGACCAGTTATTCCCTTAAAGGTACATACACAACAAGTCTGACACCAAATTTTGGTTTGACTAGCTCGAGGATTGTAAGAGGAAGGGATGACTGGGGGAGGGAAGGAGGTAGTTCAATAGTTTGGGGTTCCTGGGAAAGAAAGTTGGAGTCGGAGACAATGCAATGAGTCTTGATTCCAACACAGTGAGGATGCAGAGCGATATTTGGAGCTTCGAAGAAAAATAAAGTAAGTTCAGGAGAGTACGGACCATAGCAGTGTTGATAAAACAGAGGGAAATAAGAAAGGATGAGACTAAGCAAGAGAGATAGAGGCTGTAGTCCAGAGGTGAGAGACACTTTTTTTTATCCTGTCCAGGATTGTGAGCGAGCCGTTAGAGGAGACTCTCCAGATATGGCAGGGCTTCCAAGGTTTGGATGGAGTTGTCTTTATTAGGAGTTAAGAGTTGGTGAGGGTAGCGAGACCCCCTTACACGAAAATTCCAAGCACCCAACATAAAAAAATTTGGGCTTTGCCCCTCTTCCCACCATCCTCAAACCTATCCTCCTCCCTCCATACTCACCCACATCCTTCTCCCTCTATCCTCATCCTATCCTTCCATCCTCTCCCTGCATCTTAACTCCTATCCTTTCCCTCCATCCTCACTTCCATCCTCAACCTCCATTCCCACCCACATCCTTCTCCATCCACCCTCATCCCCATCCTCTTCTTCCAGATATGGCAAAGCTTCCAAGGCTTGGATGGCGTTGTCTCTATTAGGAGTTAAGAGTTGTTGAGGTTATCGATACCCCATTACACGAAAATTCCTCAACCCCATCCTTTTACCTCCATGCTCTCCCTCCATTCTCACCCACATCCGTCTCCCTCTATCATCTTCCTCCATTCTCACCCACATGCTTCTCCCTCCATTCTCACCCACATCCTTCTCCCTCCACCCTCACTCCCATCCTCTCCCCCATCCTCACTCACCTCTCCCTCCGCCCTCACCTCTAACCTTCTGCCTCGTCCTTCCAATCGACATGAAGTTTGAAAGCTGGCAAGACCGAGCTACAGCTTTTTCCACTCCTGCGGCCAGAGACTGATTGTGGTCAAAAATCTCTTCCCTGATTGGGCTAAATCCATCAATGAGTGAGCAGCCTTTGCTAATCCTGCAGGTCCAGAGAGTTTAGAACAACTGCTGCTCAGGTGGGCTTTGACTTCTAATAAGTGTACAAAGCCAGTTTCAATTATGCTAAGCTGCAGCTCCCAGTGAAGCTATCGGTATTTGAAACGGGCTTTGTGTGTTTAACGTGAGAAGTAGGAGACAGAGGAAAGGAAGCTATGGGGCAGATTTGGCCTGTGGTCCACCTGTTGGATACAGCTGTATGAAAGTACACGTGCTGTTAGATAAGCCCAGTCACAACACTGTTCCTGATTCGACAAGTTGAAATCCAGATCAGACTGATGGGATGAAGAACTGTCTGCCAGCTCAAGGGTTCTCAACCTTTTTGTTTCTGAGCCCCCCCCCTCCTCCCTTGTTATCAAAATTCCAGGGACCCCCCTGTAACATAACACACGTATTTTTTCTGTATAAAATTAGTTATACAATTAAACATATATGTGTATACTATTATTTTTGTTTTACTTACTTAATTATCATGAAGTTGAGACTGTCTCCGAGGTTCGTAGAGTTGTGCTTAAGTTGTTAGACTGTCATTGAGGTTGGTGAAGTGTCACTGGAGCTTCTTCTTCTTATCGTGTCCACGGACAGTCTATACATTGCCCAGCCAGAACTGGACACATTTTTGCGCCTTGTTGTTGAATTCGGCAAGATCTTCAACAGTGCAGGGTTCCTCTAACGATGGACATTGCAGGAGATGTTGCATAGTCTGTGCCTCAGTTCCACATTCACAAATTGTCGGGCTGGTTGAATATCCCCATTTGCTTAGTGACACCTTTGAGCAACCTACACCGGTCCTAAGTCTGTTAAGGCACTTCCAGGTTGCCCAGTTGCAATTAGCTCCTGGGGGAAGGCTTTCATCAAGTAAAATTTCCATCGCTGGGGGTTGTTCAAGACTGGCGAGCCAGTCTTTCCACAAGGCGATGCGGGCTTCAGATGAGGTTGATTGTAATGGAACAACACTGTTCATGAAGCTCTTTCTTGACTTTAGGCGGCTGGGTGTAGGTGTATGACAATGCAGAGGGTGTCTCTCATCTGATGTTTGACGGAGTCGTTCTTTCTTGCTGGCTACCGTTCTTCTTATATCAGGGGGAGCGATACCCGCCAGGATATATAGGCTGTTGGTGTTTGTTGGTTTTAAGCAACCTGTGATAAATCGTCAGCTTGCATTCAGAACGACATCCATCTTCTTGGCATGAGTAGACCTTTCCCATGCAGGGCAGGCGTATTCGGCAGTGGAATAGCAAAGAGCAAGTGCACTGGTTCGCAATGTTTTCGGGCTTGTTCCCCATCTTGTGTTAGTGAGCTTATTCAGGATGTTGTTTCATACGCTCACTTTTGCCTTTGTCTTCTCGATGTGGTTCTTGAAGGTGAGGCATCAGTCAAGGGTGACTCCTAAGTAGATAGGGTGCTCGCAATGCGTCAGTGTTGCTCCACACCAGGTTACTTTCAGCTGGCGTTTGGCTTCACGGTTTCTGAGGTGGAATACACAAACTTGCGTCTTTGATGGGTTTGCGCGAAGGTGGTTTTCTTCATAGTAGGATTTTAGTCCCTCCAAGGCCTCAGAAAGCGTTTTCTCCACGGTGTTAAAATCAGTGCTTTGGGCAGTGACACATAAGTCATCAGCATATATAAAACGGCGTGTAACACCGTCTATAGGTTGGTCATTTGTGTAGATGTTGTACAGCAGCGGTGCAAGCACGCTTCCCTGAGGAAGACCATTCTTCTGAATACGCCACCTGCTGCGCTTCCCACCTAGTTCAACATAGAACCGGCCGGCGATTCTGAAGCATGCTTTCCAACAGCTCTGTTAAGTGAATCTCTTTTGTCATCTCTAGAATCTTGCAGAGGAGACGTCTGTGGTTCACTGTATCGTATGCTGCTGACAGGTCTACAAAAACAGCATCTGTTACCATCACTTGCTCAAAACCATCTTCGATGTGTTGTGTGAGGTTGAGCAATTGGCTTGTTGTTGATTTGCCGGAGCGGAAACCTGCTTGCTCTGGAATGATCTTCTCATCTACAGTTGGTGCTATCCTATTGAGTATCAGGCGTTCAAACAGCTTATAGGTGTGGCAAAGCAGTGAAATTGGCCGAAAACTCTTAGGATCTGAGGGATCTTTTCCAGGCTTTAATAGTGCTATTACATGTGCCTTCTGCCAGATATTAGGTAGCTTGTGTGTTGCCAGACAGTGGTTGAACAATTGTAGGAGCCATTTCTTTGCTTTCTGTCCAAAATGCTTTATCTGCTCCGTTGCTATGTTGTCAAGACCAATTGCTTTCCTGTGTTTTAGGCTAGATATACCAGTTTCTAGCTCTTCCATGGTGAATGGTCTAGTGAAGCCAGGATCATCGCTGTACTTCTTCCTATCTAGTTGTGCTCTTGGTTGTTTCTTGTTGATTTTTCCATTTAGGAGCAACTGGTGTGCAACTTGGTTAGCAGACACATTTGGATGTTGGGCAGCTGGAGCTGACAGAGTGCTGATGAGGCCGATGGTGTTGATGGCCGTCCCCCGCTGTCGCTTCTCCTTCTGTCCGTTACTCACGCGCCAACTGAGACTGGTCACCGTCTCACTGACAACACAGCGGGCCCGTGACCAGGAGCCTCTGGGGCCTAGCGGCTGTTTCCAGTGCCTCCCTCGCGTCCTGTGAGGGGGCTGGGGCCCGGGGCTAAAGTGTTACTGTGCTGGTGTTCATGGGTGACTCAGTGGTGGGAGGTAAAACTCTGCGCCCTGGATACTGTAACCTTTGGGGAATTGGCATTAAATCAACTTTAAATTGTATGCGCGGTGGAGACAGGGAGCCACTGGCGGACTCCTAGGTGTCCGTGGACCCCCGGTTGTGAACCCCATGTGCTAGTGACAAGGATTCTGCGTGAACTGAGATCCCGCAGTCTCAAGCAGTATCTTGCAGCCTCCTCATAAGTTGACACAGTGGCATCATTTGAGAGGATCAAGGCAGTTCTGAACACTGGTGAATCAGACTACAACTACATATTGTATTGAAATGGAACTACTTGTCGGAGGTTCAAAGGCAGAGCTGCAATCTTACTGCCCAGATAATGTGTTTAAACTAATGAAACTCAAAGAGGATAAAACCCCTGGTCCTGACGGATTACATCTGTGCATTTTAAAAGAATCTAGGGGAGAGATAGCAGAGGCATTACTACACATATTTAATAATTCATTAGGACATGATATAGTGCCAGGATGGATAGCTAATATAATACCTATATTTAAGAAGGGAGATAGAACATGTCCGGGGAACTATAGACCAGTCAGCTTAACATTGGTGGTAGGAAAAATAATGGAATCCTTACTAAAGTAGAAAATAGAAGAACTCAAAACCAAAAATATAATGAACAGTCAGCATGGATTTCAAAAGGGTAAGTCTTGCTTCACCAAACCGCACTGAATCTTTTGAAGCGGTAACAGAGAGAGTAGACAAGGGTAATGCAGTAAATGCAATTTATCTAGATTTTCAAAAGATCTTTGATAAGGTACCACATAATAGACTAATGAATAAGGTCAGAACATGCGGAGTTGGGACAAGTAGCAGAATGGATAACTAGCTGGCTTCAAGACAGAAAGCAGAGAGTAGGGGTAAAGGATAGCTATTCAGAGTGGCAGGAGGTAGGAAGTGGTGTTCCACACAGATCAGTGCCGGGACCACTGTTGTTCACAGTTTATTTTAACAATTTAGACTTTAGAATCAAAAACACAATTTCTAAATTTGCAGATGACGCCAAATTGGCAGGGGGTGGGGGGGATAGTCGATACTGAGGAAGACTGCAACAAATTACAAGAAGACATTATTAAACTTGAAGAATGGTCATATAATTGGCAAATGAAATTTAACAGATAAATGTGAGGTATTACATTTTGGTAAGAAAAATAGGGAGGTCACTTATCGCTTGGAAAATACGAATCTAAGTGGGGTAGAAGAGCGTACAATTCTGGTTGCCATATTATAAAAAGGATATAGAGGCACTGGAGAGGATGCTAAGAATATTTACAAGGACGATACCAGAAATGCGAGGGTATACCTATCAGGAAAGGATGAACAGGCGGGGTCTCTTTTCTCTTGAAAAGAGAAGGCTGTGGGGTGACCTAATAGAGGTCCTTAAAATTATGAAAGGTTTGATAGAGTGGATACAGAGAGAGTGTTTCCACTTGTGGGGAAGAGCATAACTAGAGGCCATCAATATAAGATAGTCACCAAGAAATCCGATAGGGAATTCAGAAGAAACTTCTTTACCTAAAGAGTGGTGAGAATGTGGAACTCGCTACCACAGGGAGTGGTTGAAGCAAATAGTATAGATGTATTTAAGGGAAACTAGATAAGCATATGAGGGAGAAGGGAATAGAGGGTTATGTTGATAGATTTAGATGAGGAAAGGCAGGAGGAGGCTCGAGTGGAGCATAAATGCCAGCATGGACTGGTTGGGCCGAATGGCCTGTTTCTGTGCCGTATATCCAATGTAATCCTTTGTAAATCACTCTTGCCATGGTCTCTGATGTTATTAAAACCCTTGTGTGGTATTGCAGCGCTGTGAGATCTATCTTGTATCCAGGCAATAGTTTATTCACAGTCGGTTAAGGTACAGAGTACATCCAGTTTGTCAAGGAAGAAAAATGATCTACTTGCAATGATCATGAATTCTCCATTAAGTTGTTATTGACTCATCCCAGAGCTGGCCCTGAGAATAAACTGCTTCTAATCTCCACATTTTAAATGGAGAAACCTGTAAGTCCCAGTACAGTGCCTTTCCACTTCTCTTGAATATAAATGTCTGCACTGAGGCTGCTAGTACATTCACTCATCACCACAACAACAACAACTTGTATTTACATAGCACCTTTAACATAGTGAAACATCCCAAAGCACTTCACAGGAGCGTTATAAAACTAAATTTTACATCAAGCCACATAAGGAGATATTAGGACATGTTCAAAGAGGCAGGTTTTAAGGAGCGTCTTAAAGGAGTAAGGAGGTAGAGAGATGGAGAGGTTTAGGCAGGGAATTCCAGAGCTTAGGGCCTAGGCAACAGAAGGCCAATGATGGAGTGATTAAAATCCGGGGTTCTCAAGAGGCCAGAATTAGAGGAGCGCAGATATCTCAGAGAGTTGCGGGGCTGTAGAGAATTACAGCGATAGGGAGGGGCGAGGCCATGTAGGAAATTGGAAACAAGGATGAGAATTTAAAAAATTGAGGTGTTGCTTAAGCAGGAGCCAATGTAGGTCAGCGAGCATAGGGGTGATGGGTGAACGACACTTGGTGCGAGTTAGGACATGGGCAGCAGAGTTTTGGATGACCTCAAGTTTACGGTGGGTAGAACGTGGGAGGCCAACCAGGAGTGCATTGGAATAGTCAAGTCTAGAGGTAACAAAGGCATGGATGAGGGTTTCAGCAGCGGAAGAGCTGAGGCAGGGACGAAGTCGGGTGATGTACCGGAGGTGAAAATAGGTGGTCTTAGTGATGGCGTGGATGTGTGGTTGAAAGCTCATCTCGGGGTCAAACTAAGGTTGCGAAAAGTTTGGTTCAGCCTCAGACAGTTGCCATGTAGAGGGATGGAGCCGATGGCTAGGGAACGGAGTTTGTGGCGGAGAAGAAATGTAAGCAGATATGAATGGGAACTTGCTGCTGCTGCGATTAGATAGAAGTGCTTCCATCGCATTTTACTGACTGACTTTCATTACTTTTTTTCCTCTCAGGAGGAATTCGCTGTTGCTAAGCAACGTTTTTGTACTCATTGGTGCTTTGCTAATGGGGATGAGCAGAACAGTCGAATCCTTTGAGATGATCATAATTGGGAGATTCTTTTCTGGAATAAACTCAGGTAACTTTTTTCTAATAAATTAGGTGGCAGAAATGGGCCTTGGGCTGTGGATGGTATCATGTTGGCCACTCGATACAGCCCCCGCCCGATATACACCCCCCACCCCGCCCGGTACACCCCCCGCCCGACACAACCCCCGACTGATATAGACCCACCCGATAAATCCCTGCCCGATATACCTCCGCCCGTTATAGACTCCGCCCGATAAATCTCCACCCGCTATAGACCCCGCCCGATAAAACCCCGCCTGATATACAGCCCCCCGATATACACCCCCACCCGATATACACCTGCCTGATACACACCCCCACCCGCTATAGACCTGCCCAATATACACCCCTCCCAATATACACCCCCTGCTCAATATTCAGTTCCATTGCTTTCAAAAGAACTGAATACCAAGCCGGCTGTATCAGCAAGCGGCTGAAGCAGTGCAGTCCATTTTGCGCTACCGCCCAAGATTAATTTCTACCCCAAAGACTGCATTCACACCGCATCATGCCGAGGAATCCTGTGGGCAGGGATAGCACTGGGAATGAGGAGGGGGTGCACACTTTCCAGCAGAGTTACTTGACAGTGGTCAGGAGTGAGGACTATAGTAATCTGGGATGTTATGATTAAGGTTATCCACCAGGTGGTGCTGTAGCCAATGCTGCTACTAAGGTCAGAGGTTTGCTTCCTGTTAAGGTCAGAGGTTTGCTTCCTGTTAAGGTCAGCAAAGGTCGAATGCCAGGATGCAGGCCTGATGTATGTGTTTCCCAGTTGTTAATAAAGTACTCATGTTAATTCTACGATATCGCCTCTTTGAGTCCTTGTTCCACTTAATGGATTTATCACATTTGGCGATGAGGCAACTAAAGGACCCTGCATAAAGAAGAAAAGTCTGCCGGGACGTTTAAACAACAAAATCACGAGCTAAAGTTAGCTACAAGCTGGAAGAGAGCATGGTTGCCACGGTAGGAACGGTTTCCGCTTTTGATATTCAAGCACAAACCTGGGAAGAATACTGTGAAGTGTTGGGTTATTTTTTCGAAGCAAATGAAATAAATGATGCCGGAAAAAGGAAAGCCATTCTACTTAGTTCAGTGGGAAGCCATAGAGACAGCGAACCGAGATATAAAAGAAATACAGGGTTCAGACAGGGCTAATGCTACGCAAGTTGCAGGTCAGGTTGTTGTGCACAAGTTGAACATGCATCAGAAACCACAACGTGAGCATGTGAAGGCATGTTATAGATGCAAGGGTGATCACCTGGCGAGTGAATGCCGGTTTCTGGAGGAAAAGTACTACAAGTGTGGGAAACAAGGACACATAAAACGAGCTTGCAGGGTGAAATCACCTGTGGAGGAATCCAAACCAAAAGGGGGAGGACAGCAAAACCAAGGGAGAGAAGTGAAAAAACATGGAGCACACCACATCAGCGGGGAAGCTGAGGAAGAAGAGGACATGTTCATAATATATAGCATGTTAGAGAACATCCCAAAAGTGGCTCCTATCACATTGCAACTGAGAGTAAATGACTCTAAGGTGAACTTTGAAGTGGATACAGGGTGCGGCGTGACCATAATGAACAAGGCAGAGTACTCAAAATTGTGGAACCGTGCAAAAGTTCCAGAGTTAAAGCCTTGCTCCCTGCATCTTAAAACATATACAGGTGAACGAGTAGCGACATTAGGTACAGCTAAGGTAACTGTGCAACACAGAGACACAGTGGAACAGCTACCTGTAGTTATAGTATCGGGTACTGGACCAAACCTGTTAGGTCAGGGCTGGATAAAAGAACTTAAATTAGACTGGGGAGCAGTACATCAAATATATGCGGGCAAACAGTTGACTTTGCAAGAAGTGTTGAGTGAACATGAGAATGTGTTCAAGGAGGAACTTGGCACATTTAATGGCCCCCCAGCTAAGATTTATGTAGACAAGGAGGCACCGCCAAGGTTTTTTAAACAACGACCTGTGCCTTATGCCATGAAGCCAAAGGTAGAGGCTGAGCTTGACCGTCTATTGAGAGAGAACATACTGGAGCCAGTGAAATGTTTGGAATGGGCAGCTCCCATAGTACCTGTTTTAAAACCGGACAATTCGGTAAGACTCTGTGGAGACTATAAATTGACTGTCAATTGGGTGTCCAAACTAGAGCAGTATCCGATTCCCAAAACAGAGGATCTCTTTGCAAACCTGGCTGGAGGAAAGAAATTCACAAAGTTGGATATGAGTCATGCCTACTTGCAGATTACACTGGATGACGAATCAAAGAAGTATGTCACCATAAATACACACAAGGGCTTGTTTACATATAACCGCTTACCGTTTGGTGTCTCATCTAGTCCAGCTATCTTCCAAAGGACAATCGAAGGTGTGCTGCAAGGGATTCCACATGTTTCCATCTATCTGGATGACATTCTGGTGATGGGAAGAACCGACCAGGAGCATCTGAGCACTCTGAGAGAGGTACTACAGAGATTGGAGAGGGCAGGGCTCCGGCTCAAGAGGAGTAAGTGCACTTTCCTGGGGAATGAGGCAGTGTTCCTGGGATACAGAGTGGACACCACCGGGCTCCATCCACTCAAGGAGAAGGTACAAGCACTGCAGGACGCCCCTGCTCCTACAAATGTGGCTGAGTTCAAAGCTTACCTGGGACTGCTGAACTATTATAACAGGTTTTTACCAAACTTGTCAACATCACAAACTACTGCGCAAGGAGACACAGTGGCAGTGGGAAGAGGAGCAGGGGGTTTCATTTGAACAGTCCAAGAAACTGATGCTGTCGTCGGATGTGCTGGTTCACTACAATGCAGAGAAAGACATCATTCTCTCTTGTGATGCTTCACTTTACGGGGTGGGGGCAGTTCTTTCACACTGCATGGAAGATGGAACTGAAAGACCAATAGGGTTTATGTCCCGAACTCTAACACCAGCGGAAAAAAACTATTCCCAGTTAGACAAAGAGGGGTTAGCAGTAATGTTTGGGTTACAGAGGTTCCACAAGTACATATATGGCAGGAAGTTCACCATATGCACCGATCATAAACCTCCTCTCTCTTTTCAATGAAATGAAAGCAGTTCCACAGATGGTGTCACCCCGGATCCAGAGGTGGGCAGTGACGTTGAGGGCATATGAGTATGTCATCATCTACAAGGTGGACACGTACTATGGGAACGCAGATGTCTTGAGCCGTCTTCCACTGCCAGGCATACCTATCCGTGCAGCTCCAGAGGACAGAGTTTTGATGTTGGAGGACACTGACATGGCACTTGTGACTGCAGAGCAAGTAAGAACATGGACAGGTAAAGATCCAGTACTGTCTAGAGTTCAAGAATATGTGGTGAGGGGATGGCCACAGCATCCGGAAGGGGCTGACTTCACACCCTACAGTGTCAGGAAAACAGAGCTGAGTGTGCAGGATGGTTGCGTGTTGTGGGGAGCACGAGTGATTATTCCACAGCCAGCACGACAGTCTATCCTAGAGCAACTACATCAGTGTCATCCTGGGGTCTCACGTATGAAAGCCTTGGCTAGGAGTTACTTGTGGTGGCCAAGGCTAGATGAGGAGATAGAAAATCTAGTCAAGACATGCAGCACTTGTCAGGAACACCGGAAGGCACCAGCAGCGGCTCCTCTCCACCCCTGGGAGTGGCCGGATAAACCATGGAGAAGATTGCACTTAGATTATGCGGGTCCATTCATGGGGAAGATGTTCCTCATAATCATTGATGCACATTCCAAATGGATGGATGTTTATCCTGTAAATTCTGCTTCCGCCACTACTACTATAGACTGCCTGCGTCGGAGCTTCAGTAATCAAGGGCTACCGGAGATCGTGGTGTGACAATGCCACTTGTTTTGTGAGTACAGAGACAAAAGAATTCTTGAGAAAAAATGGCATAGTGCAGGTGACCTCGGCTCCATATCATCCATCCTCGAATGGACTTGTGGAGAGAGCCGTACAAACATTTAAGGAGATGATGAAAAAAAGTGCAGAAGGGAGTTTAGCAGCCAAAGTGTCACGGGTTCTGTTCAGCTACAGAATAACACCTCAATCCACCACAGGACTCTCTCCTGCTGAGATGTTATTAGGTCGTAGACTATGCTCCACTCTTGACCTTGTCCACCCAGATCTAAAAAGGAAAATGGAAAACAGACAAAACAAACAAAAAGAGAACCATGACAAAAGAACAAAGAGCCAAAGTTTTGGAGCAGGAGATGCGGTCCTTACCAGGAATTTCAGTTATGGACCAAAGTAGATTCCTGGCTTCATCAACTCAATGACAGGTCCAGTATCATACAAGGTCATGTTGGGAGATGGTAGGGTAGTACGCAGACATGTAGATCAGATACTTCCTAGACAAGGGGAAATGGAAATGAAGGTTCCAGATGCAATGACTGAAGACAGGGTTGCCCCCAGTTATCCAAGTGCATCTGTGGTGCCACCACCAGGGACAGAGACAATTCCACAGGAACCTATTCGTCAAGGGGAAACCATCGTTGCAGAGTGAGGTACTCTGAGCACTGCTCAGGAGCAGCTGGTGGCTTCACCACAAAGAAGCAGGGACTTTACTGTTAGATGTTCGCAAAGGACTCGCAAGCCACCAGTGAGATTGATACTGAACTGTTAGATTCGTCAAGTATGGAACATGATGAATGGAGACTCCTTATGTGACCCTCAGGAATGGTTGTTTGTTAAGAAATTCATACTGAAATCTTAAGGGAGGAGGGATATAGTAATCTGGGATGTTATGATTAAGGTTATCCACCAGGTGGTGCTGTAGCCAATGCTGCTGCTAAAGTCAGAGGTTTGCTTCCTGTTAAGGTCAGAGGTTTGCTTCCTGTTAAGGTCAGCAAAAGTCGAATGCCAGGATGCAGGCCTGATGTATGTGTTTCCCAGTTGTTAATAAAGTACTCGTGTTAAGTCTACGATATCGCCTCTGAGTCCTTGTTCCACTTAATGGATTTATCACAAGGACCCTGGCAAATTTTGCCCCATACAGCTACCCACATTTACAATAGTCCGACTGACTGAAAGCTTGATTGAGGATACCTTTGCAAGTCTTCCAAACACAGGGAGAGGCTCAATGGGAGAAACGGCCTCCTTCTACACTGCAGATTAAAAAAAATTGTTGAACACCTGATGGCTGTTAACTGCTCAGTCCCCTCAGAATGAGGCACTGCCCTCGGCTCGTCAGTGTACTGTTTTCGACAGTCTTGTTGTTTTCAAAGCTGGAAGCAGAAAAACCATCTTGTACAATATATATTTAACCAGTGTGGTCAAAAGGAGAAGTATAAATCAACAGTGGAAAAGTTCAGTGCTTAGTGAGCTGTTCTCAGCCAGGGCAATAGTAAAGGTATGGCAATCGGCCTCAGCACATCTGGACTAGTGGTTTGGGGTCAACATAAGCCAGGGCTCTCACTCCGAGCACGGTCCAATGTGTGGACATCAGCTGTGGACATTATTGGGATTGGCTGTGATGCCCTCCAAACAAATAGGTTTAAATACTCAGGGGAAAAAAATTCGTGTTCGCCAGCAAAGATGCCGATGAGGAAATGGCTGTAACGCTAACCGAGTGAAATTGGTCTGGGGGGACATGGAGATTTTTCTTCTTCTTAGGTGGTGTAGCGCTCACCTTCCGTGCAACCTTCTGTGATTGGCATCACAGCCAATCCCAATAATATCCACAGCTGTGGAGCTCACAGGGAATTGTGGGTAATGAAGAGGTCTGCAATTTAAAGGGGCCCTTTCTGTCTTTTTACAAATATTCAATATTTAAAAGAAGTTCCAAATGTGAATATTCAGCTCTTAAAGCTGAATTACCTGCCTAAACTGAACAAATGGGAAAACTGCCTCAGCACTAACACAAATGTCTCAGCAAGCCAGGGACGAGGCACTGAAGGTCTCACACGCAGCACTTCAGCTTTGTGCAGGGGGTCAACCCTGTAAGAGTGGCCCTCTACCCACAGGGGCCAGGAGGCCCTCCAGAAAGAAGGATTTGGGACATCACCGAGGCTGTCACTGCCAGCAGTGTCGCCCCCACCACCTGGCTCCAGTACCCAAAGAATCTTCATGAACTTAGACCATTGGTCAAGGTCAGTGACTGCATCTTCAAAAGCCGTCTCCTACCAACTGCACCACTAGCCTCACACACTGCTCAATGCACAACATCCAATCACTCATCTACCAACAATCTGCACCAATGACATCTCCCATTCCTAGTCTCACCTCACCCACTTGGAGGAGACAATGGCCAGCGGAGGGGCTGAAAGGATACAAGATGCGGGTATCCTCGTACGTTATCCCCCTTCTGGCATGCACCTCTAGGTTTCCCGCCCTCCCGTCAGCACAACTCCATCCTTGTGTCTTCCTCATTTCACACACCCAAGAAATGGAGCCTGCCCAGTGAGTGGGTCAACAAGAAGAGGCAGCCTGCCCAGCCAATGGGACCGCAGGCAGATGATTCCATCCCGGATATCCCGGCCACAAAGGAGCTGTCTGGGATGTATCCTTGCATCTGATTCTTCCTCTTTGGCTTCCTCCTCTTTTGCATTTTCCTCTTCCCTCTGCAAGCGGATGCTGTAAATCTGAAATGACAGCTTAAAATGCTGGAAGTACTCAGTTGGCCAAGCAGCATGTTGACCTGAGACGTGAACTCTGCTTTTCTCCCCACGGATGTTGCGTGACCTGCTGAGTATTCGCAGCATGTTCTGTCTTCTCAAAGGCCTTCATTTACCATTTGAGCCCTTGCAAGCATCCAACAGCACTCCCTACACACTTAAAAAACTTTTCACGTCTATTGCAGCAAGCCACTACTTCAATAAAATCAAAATAACCCAGTCCAAACCCTTAAATTCAAACTTACCTGAATGATGTGTGTGTTCCTTTAAGAACTGCAGACATCGCCACTGTCAGCCTGCTTGCACAACAGGTTAACCTGACGTGCTTAGGACCCAGCGCTGAATTCATCACTGGGGTCGAAGTTCGCGTTGGTGACGTTAAGTCGGCGTTGCACGCCGATTGACGTCACCGCGCCGCTATTTTATTTTTGCAGGGCGCTGCCAGTTACCAGCGGCACAAAGGGGAAGAGGAATATGGCAGCCGACGCGGGACCCACCACCAGCTGGTGAAAGCGGCGGCCACCATTTTATCGCCATTTCATGGCGCTACAGAGTGGCGGTGAGTACATGAATTTCTAGCCCTCAGTTTCTAGGCTCACGGATGAAGACTAACTACTTGGTTGAGGTACCAAAAGGTGGGCAATGTGTGGAAACTGAGGTGAAAAGAAAAAACATAGTTTATATAATGTTGTTATGATCTGGAATGCACTGCCTGAAACAGTAGTGGAAGCCGATTCAATAGTAACTTTCAAAAGGGAATTGGATAAATACTTGAAAAGGAAAAATTTGCAGGGGAAAGGGGAAAGAGCAGGGCAGTGTGATTAATTCGGTAGCTCTTTCAAAGAGCCGGCACAGGCACAATGGGCCAAATGGCCTCCTTCCGTGCTATAAGATTCTATACAGCTAATATCCAAGCAAAATACTAGTGCATCATAAAATACCTTGAAACCAAATTTACAGATTGAGTAAATCGGCACAGTGTTGCGAATATTCAGTAAGAGTAAACTAGAAATAAAAGTAGATAAGAATGCCCAGATCTATAACCGTGGCTCATGTAACTTCAGTTTTCCTTTTGCTCTTGAGGTGTGGGAATGAACGTTAACCCCATGTATCTCGGTGAGAGTGCACCAAAGGAGATCCGAGGCATGGTGGCCCTGTCATTTGCTCCGTTCACTGCAGCTGGATTAGTGGTGGGACAGACCATCGGTCTGAGGCAAGTCCTAAGATTAATTTATTTTACAATACCTGCGCGTAGTGCAGTTTTACACTGCTAGGTGTGTATGGGATGTGTTTCTGACAAAACGCTGCATAAAGATACAGGGCCCGAAATTCTGATTTTTATTTTTGAAACAAAAGTGGTGTAGTTCTGGCGCGGGGGAAGCCGAACTAGATGTGTAACTCGGATACACCAGGGTTGCACCCATTCTAAAATACATGTTAAATTTTAGTAGAACTGGGTACTTGCGGAAGATGGGCCCGCCCCCTGGGTTCCAACCCCTTGGGCTCCATCCTGGGCCCGTTTGCCCTGTGGCCCACCCCCCTAGGCCTGCCACCCTGGGACCTGCCCCCAAAGCCCCACCCACCCTTGTCCCGGCCCCACCCCCTGGCCCCCCAAGGGCCCACCCATTGGTCTCACACTGCTGCCCCCCCCCCGCCCAGATTTACTTCAGAACACTGAACTTCTTATCACAAGATGGTTTTACTGTACACACATATACTTCGTATTATTACTGTACCTACCCCTGGCACCTCTCGGTGTTGATCTGAAGCCTAACTTGGTGCGACCCAGACGTGCTGCCTGAGGGACAGGGACAACAGTGGTGCTTTGCTGCGCCCTCCTCATGGTCCTCATCTCAGGGCTACTGTGTCCCGGGAGGAGTCTTCTGTTCACTGTGTCACCACTGTAGGTGCATGGGCAGCTTGTTCCTGCATCCTCACACCTAAATTACCAGCTATTTAAAGAGGCTGGCTACAAAGGTCACATGGGCTGTTACCAGAAAGATAGGACCTCATCATGAAGGAAGACTCTAGTTATGATACAGGTGCTGAGTCCTGGATCTGAGTGTCCACTGACCAGCAGACCTCATGGTATCAGATTGATCCTGCAGACACTGAAAGAGGTTGCTCTGTGGCTTTTGGAAGTTGTTTTCTGTTGTTCAATCCAAATGGACCCCAAAGGCCGTGGTCACAATATCCTCGGTGGCAGATGTTCATGGTGCCATCACCCACTCCAGGTAGCGCTCCATTGCATCAAATCCTCCTTGGATATTTGCAACGAACGTGGCCGTGAGCACTGTTCTCTGCCTCAACAACAACAATTTACAAGCATTTATATAGCGGTATTAACGTAGGAAAACATCCCAATGCTCTTCACCCTGAATGGTCCGCAGAGTCTCTGTGAGTGATGCCCATCCAGTGTCCTTCCCTTTGAAGCCAAGGGCTCTGGAGTCGGGCACTGACTTCTGCAAACTTTCCACTCCCCAGTGTCAAGATCCCATTTTCATCTTTGACTCCTCTGGCAAGGTCACGGTAATGAATGCAGGAGTGCCACACAATCCAGGAAAGGTCAACGGGAGCAGGTAGCTTACCCAGGCTGCTCTGGTGAGGTTGTTAGTGTAGATAATAATAGCCAATGTGCAAATTTTACTACAAATATATCTAGCAATAAATTTCAGTTAATAACTGGGAAATGTTTGCTCCATGTACAGTATACATTCTACGGCAGTATAATTTTTAAAATAATCATTCGGGATGTGGGCATCACTGGCAGGACCATTATTCCAATATTGTCCCATCACAGATCTCCACTCAGCGCTGATCCATTGTGCATAGTGTGACTGTGTTAGTTGACGCAAAGTGTATTCATAAAGAAGTGAAGCCATTTTATAATATTAATTGCAGAGAGATTTTGGGCAGTGAAGAAATGTGGCCTCTACTGCTGTCGTCCTGTGCAGTGCCGGCTCTGATCCAGCTCATCACGCTGCCGTGGTGCCCAGAGAGTCCCAGGTACCTGTTGATTGACAGGGAGAACAAGAAATTGTGCATGAAAGGTAAGTGGTTCAGAGAGGAGATAATAAATATTTTTGCCCATTGGCTCGGGGATCTTGGAGAAAGCTGGAATAGAAATTCCCCCAGTGGTTAGAGGCAGGCCTTGCACTATAATAAAACACAAAACTCTTTCCTTTTCTCTGCTCAACTACTGAAGACCTGCAGTGTGGATCCACAGGTGCCTACAGCCCTCACCGACCTGCTATTCTTCAAATATGTGCCTTGCCAGTAGGTGTCAGCAGGCTGTTTGGTTATGAGGCAGGTCATGTCCCCACTTGACATCCACACATTCACATTTCCAGCAGATGTCCGGTGAGGGTACCCTGGCTAATTATTTTTGCTTCTCCCTAGCCTAGTAGCACCAAGCCCAATTATAGAGCCCCCTCCCCCCCCCTCCCCCCCCCTCCCCCAACCCCACACTCCCCCTGCTGAGATCAGCTGTTGGTTTTAATTCATTCCCTGGCATTCTGCAGCCACTTGGTGTTGAGTCACCCAGTAATGTTCTGAGCTGCTCTTTTCCTTCATAAGCCATGCTTTCCTCATCATATTTGCAGAGATTTATTTATTTTTATAACTATGGTTTCTGAAGGGAACAACTTTATTTCTTTAATTATCCACCTGCAATGGGTAAGGAAGATGCTACTTGTTTTCCAGAAATCTGTCAAAAAAATCCTTCACTTCATTCTCAGAATGCATCTCTTGTAGATTTCTTTCCAAATTCTTTCCCATCCCTCTTGCCGTGGTATAACCTACAAATCTGTGTGAGCAACACCATGGGATATCTGCTGGTGCTATCAAAAAAAAAGGGAAAAAATCAGCTTATGGGGACTGTAAGAAAACTGAAGTATTTTTATCTAATATTGAGCTTGGTATCGGCTTGTTTAATTCTATGGAGGAGTTACTAAAAAACAGCTTTACTCACAGAAATCATAACCCAGTTTAATCCAATTAACACAATGTTGCAACAATAGCTCAGTTGCTTGCTGGGCAGCTTTGCTTGAGGGAGGCAACAAGTCACTCAATTCAAATACAAGTGTGTTGTGTGATTGTTCAGATTGCCTCTGGTTGGCAGTTTTATGAATTGAACATACAGTTATGTAAATCCTGCTTAGCTCCAGATATTTGTCTCATCAACCTGCTTCTTTTCAAATCCTTTTGCGGTTGATCTGTGGCCTTCAAAGAGAGGCTATCTGACTGGAACGTCTGAAGAGGATACAATAAGACAGACAACTTCCAGAGTTGGTGGGGCAAGGATTAATAAGTTCTGATTGGCCTTCTGGTTACCAATATCATCGACCTTTCCATTTCCACAGCGTTAAGGAGATTACGTGGGGAGGTCGACCTCACCGCTGAAATAGATGAAATGTTGGAGGAGCAAACTGCGCTCAAAGGTCAAAGGGCAAAGAGACTGTGGGACCTGTTCCGAGACCGCTCCGTCCAACGGCAGCTGATCATCACTGTCGTGCTGGGCAGTGCCATGCAGTTATGTGGGAACGACGCCGTAAGTAGGGCTGAGATCCACTGGAAACCTAGCTCCTAAAAATTAAGAATAAACCCCACTGGTGTAAACTTTGAGCAGAGTCTCTTCTTCTTAGGCAGTCCCTCAGAACCGAGGAGGACTTGCTTCCACACTAAAAATGACTTCTCAGGTGACTGATGAGTCCAATGCGGGACCTACAGTCTCTGTCACTGTTGGGGTTGTCCATGAGGGTCCTGACGTTCCAGGTCCCGAACTTCATTTTAAAGGGTGGAAGATGCCTGTGCGTGAATTCTTTTAACGTGGGGTGGCCGTTGCACACCAGCTACCACACGGGCTTGACAGAGCAAGGTCTTGGCCCAATGGCAAGGGGATCCAAGACGATTGGAAACCAGGCTCTGCTACATCGATCTAGCACACACACACAAACATACTCCTACTGTCCTCCTCCTTCCTTCCCGCAGGTCCTCTCTGCCTGGGTTTCATAAGCTATAACCCTGTAGCAACAAAGGCATTAAACATTAAAAGTTGCATCAAATGTTAAACTCAACCAGGTGCTTCCTGTGGAGTCCAAAATAGTATCGTCTCTTTCCCACCCCACCGCCCCCCCAACCCACCCAAAAATGGGCAACCCTCAGCCTCTTAATAGCTTCAGTTTCATCTGATGGTGTGTGTAACTCCATAGTTTATTATGGTTTAACTTGAATTATACCCGTGCAAGAAACTGAGCATCTAACAAACAGAGTACACGGTGACTCGGCCCTCACTTTGGCGATCTTAAGCTGGTAGCTGAAAGGTTGTGTTGTGCTTTTAGCCTTGTGGCCATCAATAGGCACAAAACCAGTCGAGCAGTGTGGACAGGCTAACAGCCAGGTGCTGCACACAGGATAGCAGGAAATACTAGACCCCCCTCATGCATATTGTATAACACATTGCAAGTCATGTGACAGCAGACACTGTCTGTAAAACAATCTATCTATAAAAGTCCTCCCTGTTCCAAATGTTCATGTCTTTACCCCCCTTACAGCTTCCTGCCACCTCTTACTGCTGTGTACCTGAGCAGCATCTGTGAACTGGCTTTAAGTTCATTAAGTCGCACTGTGAGCAATGCCACGGGATGTCCACTAATTGAATATATAAGAACATGAGAAATAGGAGCAGGAGTATGCCATATGGCCCCTCGAGCCTGCGCTGCCATTCAATAAGATCATGGCTGATCATCGACCTCAACTCCACTTTCCCGCCCGATCTCCATATCCCTTGATTCCCCTAGAGTCCAAAAATCTATCTATCTCAGCCTTGAATATACTCAAAGACTCAGCATGCACAGCCCTCTGGGGCAGAGAATTCCAAAGATTCCCAACCCTCTGAGTGAAGAAATTCCTCCTCATCTCAGTCTTAAATGGCCTACCCCTTATCCTGAGACTATGCCCCCTAGGTCTAGACTCTCCAGCCAGGGGAAACAACCTCTCAGCATCTACCCTGTCAATCCCCTTCAGAATCTTGTATGTTTCAATGAGATCACCTCTCATTCTTCTAAACTCCAGAGAGTATAGGCCCATTCTACACAATCTCTCATCATAGGACAGCCCTCTCATCCCAGGAATCAAAGTAGTGAACCTTTGTTGCACCGCCTCCAAGGCAAGTATATCCTTCCTTAGATAAGGGGACCAAAGCTGTGCACAGCACTCCAGGTGTGGTCTCACCAAGGCCCTGTACAATTTTAGCAAGACTTCCTTACTGTTACACTCCAACCCCATTGCAATAAAGGCCAACATGTCATTTGCCTTCCTTATTGCTTTCTGTACCTGCATGCTAGCTTTCTCGTTTCTTGCACGAGGACACTCAAATCTCTCTGAACACCAGCATTTAAAAATTTCTCACCATTTAAAAAATATTGTTTTTCTATTCTTCCTACCAAAGTGAATAACCTCACATTTCCTTACATTATACTCCATCTGTCACCTTACTGCCCGCGCACTTAGTCTATCTATATCCCTTTGCCGACTCTTTGGGGGAGAAATTGGGTGGAGCCGCAAACGAGGCGCCAAGCTCGCCTGGGCGCCGGATTTAGCGCAGCGTTTGGAGCATTAGCGACCGCCGGAAATTCAGCTTGAGCGCCCTAAGAGGGACACGGGGCGAGGCTCGAGGCGCTCCGCGTCCCTCTTAGGGCGCTGAAACTGAATATCGCAACGCAACATGCCGCAGCGCCACACGCTGCGGCACGGCGCGCTGCGGTACTGCAGGCCTTCCTCCCATTCTTAAGGGGGAGGGGCCTGCACCAGCGCGATCAGAGATCGCGAGTGCCGGCAAAAGAGCCCGGCACCGAGGAAAAGTGCTGGGCTCTCGGAAAACAGCCGGCAATGCCACGGGGGGCGATCAGGAGGCCGGGGACGGAAGTGCTGGCAGGCGGCTGCTGAAAAAAACGTCCGCCCCGCACCTCCACCTTAATTTGCGCCACTGCCGTCACAGGTAGGCCCCGTGAACCGGGCGCCATTTGCGAACGGCGCTACAGAGGCGGTCGCTGCCAAATATTGTGATCGGGGCGGTAGCGGGGCGCTGCGCACACCGATGACGTCATCGGTGGTGGCGCAACGCAACAGGCTAACGCCACCATTAGCGCCCCAGTTAAATATCGCGGGAGGCACGGCCAGTGACGCTAAAGCCACTGAGTGCCCTCTTTAGGCGCTAACTGGTGGTGCAGCCCACTGAATTTCTAGGCCCTTGCTTACTGTTCCACCTAGCTTTGTATCGTCAGCCTACTTGGATACATTACACTCGGTCCTTTCATCTAGGTCATTAATATAGATTATAAATAGCTGAGGCCCCAGCACTGATCCTTGCGGCACCCCACTAGTAACAACCTGCCAACCTGAAAAAGACCCGTTTATCCCTACTCTCTGTTTTCTGTCCGTTAACCAATCCTCAATCCAAGCTACTATATTACCCCCAACCCCATGAGACCTTATCTTGTGTGATAACCTTTTATGTGGCACCTTATCGAATGCCTTTTGGAAATCCAAATATAGTACATCCACTGGTTCCCCTTTATCTACCCAGCTAGTTACATCCTCAAAAAACTCTAATAAATTTGTTAAACACGATTTCCCTTTCATAAACCATGCAAACTGTGCCTAATCATGTTATGATTTTCTCAGTGCCCTGATACTATTTCCTTAACAATGGATTCCAGCATTTTCCCGAGGACTGATGTCAGGCTAATTGGTCTGTAGTTCCCTATTTTCTCTCTTCCTCTTTTCTTGAATAGCGGTGGTACATTTGCTATCTTCCAATCCGCTGGGACCGTTCTAGAATCTAGGGAATTTTGGAAGATCAAAACCAATGCATCCACTATCTCTTCAGCCGCCTCTCTTAGAACCCGAGGATGTAGGCCGTCAGGTCCAGGGGATTTGTCGGCTTTTAGAACCATTAGTTTCTCTAGTACTTTTTCTCTACTTAAATTAATTACATTAAGTTCCTCTCCCTCGTTAGACCCTTGGTTCCCCAACATTTTTGGTATGCTTTTTGTGTCTTCTACTGTGAAGACAGATACAAAATATTTGTTTAACGTTTCTGCCATTTCCTTATTCCCCATAATAATTTCTCCTGTCTCAGGTTCTAAGGGACCAACATTTACTTTTGCTACTCTCTTCCTTTGTACATACTATTGGAAGCTCTTGCAGTCTGTTTTTCATATTTCTTGTTCATTTTCTCTCATTCTATTTTTTCACTTGTTATCAATTTTTTGGTCATCCTTTGCTGGTTTCTGAAGCTTTCCCAATCCTCAGGCTTACTATTATTCTTCGCAACATTATAAGCTTCTTCTTTCAATCTAAGGTACTGCAGTAATGGCAATGCAGTAGATGTAATTTATCTGGATCTTCAAAAGGCCTTCAATAAGAGCAACAAAGGGATCTCTGAGTACAAATACACAAATCACTAAAAGTTGCGACACAGGTTAGCAAGGCCAATGGTGATAGGACTAGTGGAGACAAAAGGCGGCTCTAGATTAGGTGTGAAATGCGCTGGCAGAATGGGAGACAGCTGCCATGTGGGAGAGAGAAAAAAAAAGAAAGGGGGGGAAGGCCAAAACAAAGGTGTGGATAAAAAATATAAGTAAAAATGTAATAGGGGCCGAGGTTATGATGTGAAATTGTTGAACTCGATATTGAGTCCGGAAGGCTGTAAAGTGCCTAATCGTTAGATGAGGTGCTGTTGCCAAGGAAACCAAGCACTTGGGTTTATTTCTAGAGGTATAGAATTGAAAAGTAGGGAAGTTATGCTAAACCTGTATCGAACCTTGGTTACACCACACTTAGAGTACTGGGTACAGTTCTGGTCTCCATATTATAAAAAGGATATAGAGTCACTGGAGAGGGTGCAGAGAAGATTTACAAAGATGATACCAGAAATGCGAGGGTATACATATCAGGAAAGGTATACATATCAGGAAAGGATGAACAGGCTGGGCCTCTTTTCTCTTGAAAAAAGACGGCTGAGGGGTGACCTAATAGAGGTCTTTAAAATTATGAAAGGTTTTGATAGAGTGGATACAGAGAGAATGTTTCCACTTTTGGGGAACAGCATAACTAGAGGCCATCAATAGAAGATAGTCACCAGGAAATCCGATAGGGAATTCAGAAGAAACTTGTTTACCCAAAGAGTGGTGAGAATGTGGAACTCGCTACCACAGGGAATAGTTGAAGAGAATAGTATAGATGCATTTAAGGGGAGGCTAGACAAGCACATGAGGGAGAAGGGAATAGAGGGTTATGCTGATATATTTAGATGAGGAAAGACGGGAGGAGGCTCGAGTGGAGCATAAACACCGGCATGGACTGGTTGGGCCGAATGGCCTGTTTCTGTGCCGTATATCCTATGTAATCTGATATAAACTCTTATATAGATTAAAATAATGTTCCAGTGGATTAACAGACACTTGTGTAGATTCTAGTTAGACTCCGAATTGTATAAGTATTATATATACTGCATGCCCAGTGTATTAACAGACCCTGTGTATGTTGTTGGACTCAGAGTTTAATGCCTTTTTTCCCCACCAGACATATTCCTATGCTGTATATGTGTTTCGTGCTGCAGGAATTCCCAATGAAAAGATCCAGTATGCCACTATTGCAACTGGGTGCTGTGAGTTCACCACCTCATTAACAAGTGTACGTACTGTTTTAATTCTCCTTTGTTTCACCGTGAAACAATTTCTGTAGTGATTTATTTGTTACTAGCTGGAGTGCCCGGCGGTGCTGAGGGTTTTTTGAGGGCATGTTGTTGTTGGAAGAGAGAGAGAGAGAGACTGCGGGGAGAAGAGAGAGACTGGGGGGGAGAGAGAGACTGGGGGGAAGAGAGAGAAAGAGAGAGAGACTGGGGGGAAGAGAGAGAAAGAGAGAGAGACTGGGGGGAAGAGAGAGAAAGAGAGAGAGACTGGGGGGAAGAGAGAGAAAGAGAGAGAGACTGGGGGGAAGAGAGAGAAAGAGAGAGAGACTGGGGGGAAGAGAGAGAGAGAGACGGGGGAAGAGCGAGAGAGAGAGAGACTGGGGGGAAGAGAGAGAGAGAGAGACTGGGGGGGAAGAGAGAGAGAGAGAGAGAGACTGGGGGGAAGAGAAAGAGAGAGACAGGGGAGTGAGAGAGAGGGAGAGACTGGGGGGAGAAGAGAGAGAGACTGGGGGGTGAAGAGAGAGCCGGGGGGCGGAGAAGAGAGAGACGGGGGGGAAGGGGGGAGAAGAGAGAGGTGGGGGGGAAGAGAGAGACGGGGGGGTGGAAGAGAGAGAGAGAGAGAGAGACTGGGGGGAGAAGAGAGAGACTGGGGGGAGAAGAGAGAGACTGGGGGGAGAAGAGAGAGACGGGGGGAGAAGAGAGAGATGGGGGGAGAAGAGAGAGACGGGGGGGCGGAAGAGAGAGAGAGAGACTGCTGGATTTAGTTCCGGATTAGCCTGGAGAGAGAGGTGGGGAAGGAACGCCTCAGGCCTGGCCCGATCGACCCCTGCAAAGGAAGGAAGGAAGAAGGCGAGCTCTCCCTCCCTGTCCCACCCCCTCACTCTTTCCCTCCCTCACCCTCTCTCTCTCCCTGCCCCTGTCTCTCCCTGCTTTACTCTCTCTCCCTCCCTCCCCTCTCCTCTCCCTCCCTGCCCCTCTCCTCTCCCTCCCTGCCCCTGTCCTCCCCCTTCCTCCCTCCCCCTCTCCCTCCCCCCTCTCCTCTCCCTCCCCCCCTCTCCTCTCCCTCCCCCCTCCTCTCCTCTCCCTCCCCCCTCCTCTCCTCTCCCTCCCACCCTCTCCTCTCCCTCCCTCCTCCCCCCTCTCCTCTCCCTCCCCCCTCTCCTCTCCTCTCCCTCCCCCCCTCCTCTCCTCTCCCTCCCCCTCTCCTCTCCCTTCCCCGTCTCTCCCTGATTTCCTCTCTGTCCCTCCCTCCCCCTCTCTGTCTGCCTTTCCTGAGAGCCCGGACGCGGTGAGCCGAAGCCTGCGGATCAGTGCCTCAGGGCCGGCCGGTGCGCGGCCTAGTGCGTGAGGCCCGGCTGGACTCACCTTAGCTGAGGTCGCGCTCCGGGCCAACGCCGACGTTGACGCGCGCGCTGACTCCCGCCCCGCCAGCCTTTACTAAGATGGCGGCGATGGCTATGCTCGGCTCAGTCCCGCGCCGCCAGCCTTTACCAAGATGGCGGTGATCGCGGGACGGGTGGTGCCTAGCTCGGGCATGGCTGGCGAGGAGAGGCCGAGGCTTCGAGGCCTGAGGCCTGCAGGCAGCTCATCCACTGCCAAGGGGGGGAAAGCCCGAGTCCCCTTTGCAAAAGGATTTTTTTTTCTTTTAAAAGCAACTTTTTTTTTGCTGGAAATCTATATTTACACGCAGAAAGTGGGAAAAAGAAATCAATAGTTAGGAATCAAGATGGCGGCCACTCACCTCAGCTCAGAAGGATTAGGCCCGCCCACCCATGCAATGAAACGCCCCCCCCCGTGACGCACCAATTGGTCAACCATCAGGTTAATCCCCTGTACAATTGGTCAACCATCACGTCACTCAACGCTAATGAGCGGAATGTTGCCGTTTTTTGAAACTTTTTTGTATACTGTCCGAACAATTTTTATCTGACCAAAAAGTAAATATGCCTATTGGAGTCCCCTAATGATAAGCTTTCTTTTGATATAACATATGTGTAGGTACGCTCTATAACTTTTGATTGTATAGCCGGACAGACAGAAAGACAAACAGACAGAAAGACAAACAGAAAGACAGAAAGACAGACGGACCAACCGTTTTATATATATATAGATATAGATGTTTACTTGGTTATTATTCATTTATTTAATCCTAACTCCCTTCTCTTCACTCATGAATTGCAGGAGAGCAGGACTGCTCCAGTGTCAGACTGTCTCACCATCTTTCTTTTTGGCTCATGATCAGTCAGTGTATCTAGTAACAACTTAAAATTATTCAGTCACCCTCCCCTTCTCAGTGTCAAAAGGATAATGCACAACCTAAAGCATGTTATGCACAGGCTGAAGGATGTTATCTGAAAGATAATGCACAGGCTGGATACATACGGTATAACGCACAGTCTAGGTACATACAGAATACACAACCTGGGTGTTGGATAATTCCTTCCTCGTCCTTTTAACAGATTCATAAAGCTAGAGACAGTAATGTGTCAACAAGAACAACAAAAACTTAACTTTAACGTAGTAAAACGTTCCAAAGTGCTTCACAGGAGTATTATAAGACAAAAAATTCAACACCGAGCCACATAAGGAGAAATTAGGATAGATGACCAAAAGCTTGGTCAAAAAAGGTTTTAAGGAGCTTCTTAAAGGAGGAAAGAGAGGTAGAGAGGTTTAGGCAGGGAATTCCAGAGCTTTGGGCCTAGGCAACAGAAGGTACAGCCACCAATGGTTGAGCGATTATAATCAGGGATGCTCAAGAGGCCAGAATTAGAGGAGCGCAGATATTTTGGGGGGTTTTAGGGCTGGAGGAGATTACAGAGATAGGGAGGGGCGAGGGCATGGAGGTATTTGAAAACAAGGATGAGAATTTTAAAATCGAGGCAATGCTTAATTGGGAGCCAATGTAGGTCAGCGAGCACAGGGGTGATGGGTGAACGGGACTTGGTGCGAGTTAGGACACTGGCAGCTGAGTTTTGGATGACCTGAACTTTACATAGGGTAGAACGTGGGAGGCCAGTCAATAGTGCGTTGGAATAGTCAAGTCTAGAGGTAACAAAGGCATGGATGAGGGTTTCGACAGCGGGTGAACTGAGGCAAGGGCGGAGACGGGCAATGTTACAGAGGTGGAAATAGGCGGTCTTAGTTATGCCACAGATATGTGGTCGGGAGCTCATTTCAGGGTCAAATATGACACCAAGTTTGCAAACAGTGTGGTTCAGCTTCAGACTGATGTTAGGGAGAGGAACGGAGTCAGTGGCTAGGGAACGGAGTTTGTGGCAGGGACATGTCTGACAATTAACTTCATTTATTATTGTTTCAAAACATTCATCTTAAGGCTTCATACCGAGCAGTACACATTGGCCTAGAAATTCAGTTGCGTTCGCCAGCCGTTAACGCCATAAGAGGGGTATATTTCCAGCGCTAGGCACTTAGCGCCCGGGCGCAGGCCGATCTGCGCCTACGCCCAAATTCAGTAGACATTTAGCGCCGGCGCAAAGTGTTTGTGCCCGCTCAGCTGCGCGCGCAGCTTATGACGTCATTTCGTCGTGCAACGCTGTTTGTGCGCCCCAAACCGGAAATTCAGTGGCGCCCGCCCAATGTGGGCGTGGCGCTGTTAAGAACTGTGAAGTGGAACGCAACAGAGGCCCTGTGGGCCTCGGGGAGCGCTAATTAAAGGGCACTTACACTGACCTATAAAGCCCAGCCATTTTGCTGCAATGACTTTACTGCTTTGTATTTCTGGACAGAGACCAAGGAACAGAGCTTACTGATTTGGGACAACATAGGAGAGGTATTTTTGGCTTCTGGCCAGAGCTTTGACATTTGAATCATTGTGATTTCACTGTTTGCAAGTTTATTATGGGGGCTGTATGGGGTTCCAACCCTCAGTTGCAGCATTATGTGCGAAGGGCTCGCAGACGCTATGTGAGAAGGCCAGCCATGCCGAGACGCAGAGGGGCCATCAGGCGTCGGCAACGTAGGCCTTACCCACTCAGGCAATACCGGCAGCAGGTGTCCTATCTCACCATGACTGCGGCGCATTGTGTTAAGAGGCTGCGCTTCAGAAGGGAGGTGGTTGCAGAGATCTGCCAGCTGCTTCACAGAGATCTGCGTCCACAGCTGATGTGCAGGACGTCTCTCTCGGTGGAAGTGAAGGTCACGGTGGCTCTGAACTTTTATGCAAGCGGCTCCTTCCAAGCCGCTGCTGGGGACATAGCGAACATCTCCCAGTTCGCCGCGCATCGCTGCATCCGGCAGGTCACCGATGCACTTTTCGCGAGGAGACACCAATTCATCTCCTTCCCCATGACTCTAGAGAGGCAGGAACAGCGTGCAGTCGGATTTGGCAGGATCGCGGACTTCCCCATGGTGCAGGGCGCCATTGACTGCACGCATGTGGCTATGCGGGCACCTATCGACAATGCCGAGGATTACTGCAACCGGAAGGGCTACCATTCCCTCAATGTACAGCTGGTGTGTGACCACAGGCAGCGCATCCTAGCTGTCAATGCCCGCTTTCCAGGAAGCAGCCACGATGCATTTATCCTGCGCCAGACTACTGTGGCTGACATGTTCGAGGCACAGCCTCCACCAAGGGGATGGCTTATTGGGGACAAGGGCTACCCTTTGTGTACATGGCTCATGACCCTGCTCCGCGCGCCCAGGACCCCAGCGGAGGAGGCATACAACGAAAGCCATCAAGCCACAAGGAACATCATAGAGCAAACGATTGGCGTCCTCAAGCAACGGTTCCGCTGCCTGGATTGTTCCGGCGGATCTCTACAGTATTCGCCGGATAGAGTCTCCCAGTTCGTCGTCGTATGCTGCATGCTGCACAACCTGGCTATCCGCAGGACTCAGGCACTGCCACCTGACGTTGCACCACCACCTCAGGAGGACGAGCAGGAGGACCATGAGGAGGAGGAGGAGGAGGAGTACCAGCCCAAGAGGGAGCCACAAGGTCCAAGGGCCGTCTGCCGGCGGCTTATTGAACGACACTTCTAGGCCCCCTGTCAGGGAATGGCCTGTGGCAATGAACGGACCTGAATGCAGCCGCTCCGCAAGCCCTCAGCCGGTTAACGCAACAACCACTTGAAACATGACACCTGGACATGCTGAATAAATAAAAAGCTTTATTTTACAAACTCAGGGCCCTTCCCACATGAAACAGAAAAACAGACGAGACCCCCAAAAAACAGTCAAAAACATCTGTCACTCCCACAACCTGGGGAGGAATAACAAAACTTGCCCATCCAATTGGCCTTCATCATCGGCCTTACAAAAATAAGCCCCCCCCTCCACAACACAAACACCCCCATAAAAACAAAAAATGCCTTCATCTTCGGCCTTACCAAAATAAGCCCCCCCAAGAACACAAACACCCCCATATAAAAAAAACCGCTATCACCACACTCTACTGGGTGTGCCGAGAGGGCGAGTCCTTATGCAGGCTTCTCCGGCCCCTGCCCGACCTGCTGCTCCGCCTCAACCTGGGCCCTGTGGGTGTGGCAAGGCTGGGGGAAGGCTCATGAGGGCCACAATGCATGACGGCAGATGCCCTTGGGGGTCGGCCTAGACGAGGCCCGGCCTGGGAGGGGCCGGCTGCTGACTGCTGCAGCTGTGGCTGGCCAGCATCAGTCTCAGCAGCAGCTCGTTGCACCTTGGCTGGGGGAGTGGCAGTGTCGGCTGCACCAATGGGGGCAAGCTGGCTGATGCCAGGCGTGCGCTGTTCGCCAGAGACACTGGCACTCGGCCGGGCTGGCAGTGCAGCAAGCGCAGCAATCTGGTGGAGGCCAGACCGCTGTGCTGCAGCAGGGCGGCGGGTGCCCTGGCGATGCTTCTGTGCCACAGCGAGTGTGGCAGAAGTGAGTGCCCGAACTGCCCTGGTATGTGCCCGCATCAGATCTGCCAGTGTCTGGACGGCACCACTCGTGGACTCGCGACTCGCGTCCTGCACTGCCGCGAGTTGCTGGACACCCCTGTCCTGCGCTGCCGCGAGTTGCTGGACACCCCTGTCCTGCGCTGCCGCGAGTTGCTGGACACCCCTGTCGTGTGCTGCCGCGAGTTGCTCGACCCCCCTGGCCTGTGATTCCCCGAAAGCGACCACACTATGAGCCAGGGACTCAATGGCCTGAGGCAACTGTCCCACAACCCCCATGAACTCCTTGTGGCGCCGCTCCGACGCCGCGGACATCTCATCAAGGAGGCGCACCTCCTGGGCGAGGACCGTCTCCGGACTGGAGGGCGGACTCTCCCTCTGGGGAGAAGGCCGCCGAGCTGCCCGACCCTTCCCGCGTGCCTCGACCCCACTGGGCCCAGGAACTGCCCTCCCCTGCAACACTTCCCCCCTCTGGGGAGAAGGCCGCCGTGCTGCCCGACCCTTCCCGCGTGCCTCGACCCCACTGGGCCCAGGAGCTACACCCCCCTGCAACACTTCCCCCTGCCTCTCCTCCAGGCCAGACGTCTCCCCTCCATTGCCATCCCCTGGCGCGGATGAGGGTTCCCCCGATGTGCCGCCTTCCTCCTGGTCCTCGTCGTCCTCCTCCTCCAAGGGCCTGGCACTCTGAGCTTCAGGGACCACCTCCTCCTCACCAGCTGAAAGCAGGAAGGCACAAGAGTAGCTTTAGAGTGAGGACAGGGCGTCAGCGAGGGAGGCATGAGTGGTGGCATTATGCGCATTGGTCGGACAGTGGGAAAGGATGTAGATCTGAAGCGCAAGGGCAACGAGAGAGGTCCAACCGGTCATGTCCTTACCAGTGGGTCCCAGTACAGGGTCCGCATCTCCAATGGCAACAGTGCCAGTCACCCGGCCACGCATGAGTCGAGCCACGCTCTCCTCCAGCTCACTGAGCGCCTGGTACTGGGGACGGCCTCCCCCGGTGGCAGACTGGCTCCTCAAATTCCGTGCCAGCTTGGCCTGCAAGAGAAAGGACGGCCTCTAAGTACAGTGTGGTGCCCTGTTGCTGTGTGCACTGCCTCCCATGGTCGAATAGCTTGGCCAGTGTGGTGCCCTGTTGCTGTGTGCACTGCCTCCCATGGTCGAATAGCTTGGCCAGTGTGGTGCCCTGTTGCTGTGTGCACTGCCTCCCATGGTCGAATAGCTTGGCCAGTGTGTTAAGTGCAGAAAGTGCTATTGATGATCATGCCAGTGCCATAGCTGTGGGAGGAGGGCTGGCCATTAGGCCTTTGAGGTCCCTTTGCCCATAATGTGAGGTGCACATGCAAGGATGAGGAGGACACTGGAAAGGGTACTCACCTTCACCATCCGAGTGAGGTCGTTGTACTTCTTGCGGCATTGGTCCGCACTCCTGGGGACATCGCTGGTGGATGACACCCTGTGGGCGATTTTCTTCCAGGCTCTCCTGTACTGCCTCCTGGGAGCCTTCTTGCCACTGTCCGGGCACAAGATCTCTCTTTTCTTTTCCACACCATTAACCAGCACCCTCAAAGCATGCTGGGAGAAGCGCTGCGCTTGTTCACGGGCCTTCTCCATGGCTTCAGGCGCTATTTGGGTCCACCAGCAGTGTTGAGGCCTAGCTGCAGGGCTCCACTATGCAGGGCGTGGCAGCAGTCAAAGTCGACCCTTCCCCCTTTAAGAGCTGGCCGGCGTCAGGGTGTCTGCTGTCAATCAAAACATGACCGCACCTGCGCTGCGCCCGGCCTCGGCGTTATCAGTCCGCATCGCCGGCTTAGCGCCTGAAGATAGCAGTGCAACGCCAGTTTCAGCGCTCGCCCAAACTCTTGGCCAAATCTACTGAATTTCGGCGAAGTGGCCTACACACTTCCGGCGGGCGCTAACTTTAGCGACCGCCCGACTTTACCGCCCCAAAAGTGGCCAGACTGAATTTCTAGGCCATTAGCCTTACGTCAAAAACCTACATGTAGAGAACCTCGCAGCAGTCATGAGCGTGGCTTATCCAAGCCTGTACATGTTACCTTACCTTGAAGGTAGTCAAAAGTTCCTACTGAGTGAAACAATTTGTATCTCTTTTTATACCATTTTCTTTCATTGTGTAGTTCTTGATTGATTCAACTTTATAGGGTGTTTTATGACCCTTAGATACTTTGAACAGATTACTGGACAATTCTGGGTAGGCCTTATGTCCAGTTACATTGTACCATTGCTTCCTATCTTTGCTCTTCCTGAATTACAGCCTTTTTGTACAAGTCTTTGACTTCTTAGCTCTTGTAATCGCTATAGTAAAAGGAACTGATTCCTTCACTTATACGCAGGAATTTTCTTTGTTAGCACTCCCCCTGCTGTGATCAAAAGCCTGTTTTTTTAAAAGCCTATATGTGTTTTAACCTAACAACCCTTTTAGCTCCATATTATATCATTAATGCCAACTAGCTTATTTATTTGATAATCTATATGTGCCTATCCTCATACTACAATGTCTCTGGCCTTTAAATTCACCCTTCTCCAATGTTATCAGTGTCATTGAGCGGAAAAATGGGATTTGTGAGCACACATTTTAAACCAATTCTGTCTACATTAGCTGTCTGTCTTTGTTCTGTATTAGAATAATGTAAAAATATATCTATATTCTTACACTAGGTACATACAGGATAACACACAACCTGCAGAGTGTCTGTTGACACCACTGTGTCAGCCAATGAGTTGGAGGCGGGATGTAATTTAATGTTGAGTAGATCACCCAGACTGGACCGGCTGAAGATCAAATAAAATTGTAAATCTCACTAAGCTTCAGAATCAGGGCTGACCTGTAGCATGAGGTTTGGTTTATGCCGAGCTATGTGCTCTGCTATTGTCTGGACAGTGTAGGAGTTTCAGACAGATTTGCAGTGTGCCACAGCAGACCCAGGAATGTTTATTGCTTTCACTGGGATAGGGTGTAGAAGGAGATGTGATTAATTGACATGTTCTAACAGTCATTTTCTCCATCAGAACCTATTTATTGAGCGGATTGGGCGCAGAATGCTGCTTGTGGGAGGTTACAGTTTGATGGTTGTTTGTGGAATATTGTTCACCATCTCATTGACTCTCCAGGTGAGTCGCAGCCTCTTTCTCACAGTTAAAAAAGGAGTCAGGTTGGAATAAGTGCATTTTCAGAATGTGATTCCCACTTCCAGGAACACGTACATCTATCGCCCTTGTGTACGGTGCTCATTGTAAACTTTTCAAGATTGTGGAAGCAACATTCGTGTCGGGACTTTCAATGGTGGGGGGGGGAGTAATATTTTTGAGAGTATGGGGTAGCAGAGAGTTGTCCTAATTTCCTGCTGAAATTGTAGAGGCAGATATTCCACGGGCCACAATACACTCACTTACACTGGAATCACGCCCATGTGGGGTGATGTGGAGGGCACCCAAATAACATGGGATCATCGTGCACGTGCGTCACAACAGCTGCATCTCAGACACACCCCTACCCCGGGAGGCCACAAAATGGGGAGTTGTTGGCTGCGCCAGGGTGAGGATGTTGGGGTGGGGGGTCCCAGAAACATGCTACTCTTCCCTCGCCACCCTCTTGCCAAGGGAGGAACTACAAAAATGACCCCTTTTTTGGGGGTCCAGATCACATCCCAATCCTAATCCCAAACCCCAGTGTGGACCCCACTTCCACCATCCACGATGCCAGCACATCTCTTCCTTCTGGATATACTGGTTGATGATCCACGATGTGGCATATCCCAGACCCAGGCTGTGAGAACTCCCAGCCATGGGAATCCCCCCCCCGGTCCTGCCCGCAGCATGTCATCGGCCTCATAAGGGGCAGGCCGAGGCTTCACTCCTTACAAGGCCCTGCAGAAGTGCCCCCTCGCAAGGCCAGGTCCCAGAATATCCAGGTCCTGTCGGAGTTTGCTGGGATTTTGGTGGACTCCTGCCAGAGTTATAGTGGGCGTTGACCAGAACAGCCGAGGAACTTCAGCCCATCATTTTCTATTTTTACCTCACAATGTAGTTTGGACATGGGATTTTTTTTCTGGTTTATATTGATTAAAAGTATAGGACAATAAAGGTTGGTGAAAGAATATTAAGTTAAGTTGTAAACAAGTTGTAGATTTGGTTGTTTAAAGATGATTAAACTGTGTGGCATCTTGCTTCAATCTTTTGAAGAGATTTTAAAGAGTATAACGAAAAGATGGGTGTGAGAGCAGTAGTTTGTGTGTATACGTACATTGTCCACAGCAGAGGTGTTCAGACAGAGTGCTGTGTTAATGTTGTTTGCTACTCATGGAGATGAAGGAAAGGACAGTAGAATTAGATACTAGGGTAGAAGTGCTTGCAAAGATTGGTTAATGATGCAGGTTCATGGAGGATAAGTTCATATACAATATGGAGCAGGTATAAGGCAAGGAAGGAGAAACAGCTTAGTCTGGGCAAGAGGCAAAAAAAAGGAACTTATTGGGAAAGCAGTAATGGATAAATATATTGGCCTGGAAATTGCAGTCGGATACTTGCCACCCGCGTACATCTCCGAACCGCAAGAAAACTCTGTACTTATCTGCTGTCTCCAGAGCTTCAGCTCTTGCGGTCCTGGGTCTGCAGGCATATGCCTGCATAAAGGCCCATGCATCCCAGGGACGCATGTGGTTCGCAAGCGTCCCTGGGATCACGTGGGCCAGGTCAACCAATGACAAAGGGGGATTCCTATTATGCTTACGGGAATTATCATGGTCTACAGAGCAGTAGTGATACCCGCCCTCCTGTATGCTTCAGAGACATGGATCATGTACAGCAGGCACCTCAAAGCACTGGAGAGGTACCACCAACGCCGTCTCCGCAAGATTCTGCAAATCCATTGGCAGGATAGGCGCACCAATGTCAGTGTTCTCGCTCAGGCCAACATCCCCAGCATCAAAGCTTTGACCACGCTCGATTAGCTCCGATGGACAGGCCACATCGTCCACATGCCCAATACGAGACTCCCAAAACAAGCGCTCTACTCTGAGCTCCGACACGGCAAGAGAGCCCCAGGTTGTAGTGTATGTAACCGTTCCACCTTTAAGAGAACTATTGTATGTAACCGTCCACCTTTAAGAGAACTATTTTAAGGGTTGCACTACTTTATCTTGGCTGCTGTATACTGTAATACCGGCGGTGACCACACCGGTATATAAGTGCTGTGTAATGATTTATTGGGCAGTTCCGCCCTGACCTTCGAATAGTAAAGTCCTGTTAAAGTTTACTCTTGTGGTCTGTGTAGTAATTCGCAATATAACACACAGACTTAACAGTGGCGACGAGTTCGATCTTACCCTGCGGCAGAGATACATCCAAGGCAGTTTAACGGGCGTCGAGAAGAGGCATCCGCCCTCGTCATTCTGCTGAGAGAAGACTCGAGTCTGCAGAGCAAAGGAAGAAGGAAGAATTCTGACACGAAGCCTTCCATCAGCAACAGGCAGTGATCGTCCCTTCTATCACGGCAGTGAGTGAGCCGATCAGCGACGAGAAGCAAGTCAGCCACGTTGACTGTGAGTAGGGGAGAAAAATAAAAAAAACCGGAGGATATAAGGGCGGAGAACTCGACCACGGCCGGGGAAAGAAGCCGGACAGAAGTCGGGGCCAGAGGCGCTGAGACTGGGGCAGCGTAGGGCACGGAAGCCGCGGTGCAGGCAAACGCAGCCGGTGTGAGAGACCGGGCTACAAGCGGGAACGCAGCCGGTGTGAGAGACCGGGCTACAAGCGGGAACGCACCCGGTGTGAGAGACCGGGCTACAAGCGGGCTGGGAGACACAACAGCGTCGAGAGACAGCTCGACCGCGACCGGTGAAAAAGGCCGGGCAGCTACCGAGGCCGCGAGGCGCTGCGACCGGGATCGTAAGGCGCGGGAGGTAATAATAAAAAAATTTAAAAAAACGCGGAGAACTCAGCCGCAGCCGGGGGGGGGAAAGGACCGGACTGCGAGAAGGACTGGGAGGCACGATTGAAAACCGCTGAGGGAGAGACAGAGCCCGAGCGAGTGGGAGAGACAGAGCCCGAGCGAGCGGGAGAGCGAGGGAGACCGAGCGAGCGAGGGAGAACGAGACCGAGCGAGCGCGGGAAACCGCCATTTTCGGAGGCGGGGAAGAAGACAAGAGCGGGAAACCACCATTTTGAAAGTAGGCGGGGAAGAAGACAAGCGCGGGAAACCGCCATTTTGAAAGTAGGCAGGGAAGAAGACAAGCGCGGGAAACTGCCATTTTTGAAAAAAGTTAAAGAAAAAAAAATTCGTTGTTGTTTCTCAAAAAGATTGCGAAGATGTCTAAGCGTGGTAACATCAACGATTTCAATCCCGATGTGGAAGATTGGGCCACGTATGTAGAACGCATAGAGATATATTGTAAGGCAAATAAAATATCAAATGATAAAGCACTAACCTTACTAAACTCAATGGGTGCGAAGACATACGGGCTATTGAAGCATCTTCTATCACCAGCTAAACCGGCGGATCAGACTTTCGCTAATATTGTTGCTGTCCTGAAGGATCATTTGAACCCCACACCGCTGATGTTAGCGGAACGGTTTAAATTTTATGCGAGAACGCAACTGAAAGAGGAAAGCAACGCGGAGTACTTGGTTGAACTGCGTAGACTAGCGAAATACTGTCAGTTTGGGGAAAATCTGACAGAGGCACTGAGAGACAAGTTCGTGTGTGGGTTGTCGAAGGAAGGAACACAAAAGCGACTGCTCGAAGAGAACGATCTTACACTTGATAAGGCTGTCCTTATTGCAGCATCGCACGAAGCCGCAGCGAGAGGCACTGCGGAAATGCAGCTGAAGGCAGCGGTACTCAGTGTGGATCAAATGGCTTCGGGTACAACGAAATGTTATCGTTGTGGGAATACAACACACGATCAGAACCAATGCTGGTTTAAAAACCAGGAATGTAGAAAATGTGGCAAGCTTGGTCACATAGCTAAAGTATGCCGGTTAGGAAAGAAGACCAGCAACAAAAAAAAGTCACCGCAGGAAAAGTGCAGCAAGGTACACAAGGTGGCTGAGAAGAGTTCGGATGAACAGAATTCGGATTCAGACTCCAACAGCAAGGAACTGGGTAGTCTGAGAATTCACAATGTGAGTAAGGAAGCTGACCGACAAACTATCTGGGTCACACTGCAGATAGCAGGAGTCCACGTGAAGATGGACTTGGACACCGGATCGGCGTTGACGGTCATGAATAAACAAGATTACAAAAAGTTATTCACACATATTCCCCTACGGGATACGAAGATAGTATTGCAAACATACACGGGGCAAAGAGTATACCCCATCGGAAAGATAAAAGTCAAGGTGAGACACAAGGGCAAAGAACACCAAGGAATGGACTTATATGTACTACCTGAGGGAGGTCCACCACTTCTGGGACGGGAGTGGATCAGGAAAATAAATATGGACTGGCACTCCCTAAAAGCAATAACGGTAGATGCCGGAAAGAAAAATGTCAAACCTGCACGATTGTCCAGAATATTGGATGAGGGCATATGCAACAGTGACAGGGACAAAGCAGAGAGTGAGAACTCGGTGAAGACAATCAGCTCAGACTCTGGAACTGACGATGGTAAGACCAGCCCATGTGCAAAAGACAAGTCTAAAATGGACTTGCAGACTAATGATGGAAAAACGAAGGAGTGCATAAATGCTTCAGAAGAGAACAAAGTATCAGAACAGATTCCCACTGAACAACAACAACATAGTTTGACAGAGAATTCTGAGTCTGTCCAGTCTACAGACATGCACATTTCTGAGGAACACCGGGCTCGAACTCAACTCAATTTCAAACTACAACAGCAATTGGAACAAATGATTCACCGTTTTGAGCAAGAGATGAATGCAAAGAAAAAGTTCTTTGACACAGAGTGGGAGAATCTGGAAAGACAGCTGAAGCAGCTGATTGAGAAAATGGAGCAGGAACACACAAACCGTCTGCGCGAGGAGGCCAAACGAATCAAAGCTGAGCAAGAAAGGGAATATGTCAAATTCATCGATCAGTTGAAAGCTAAGAAGAAAGAACACCCTTTTGTGAGCAGTGTCAGCAGTAATAAGCCACTAAGGGAATTGGGGGCGGAGGCAAAAACTGAAGATGCTGCAGAGATCAAGTTTGTTGCTGAAGGCGCTACTTCCAGAGCTTTGCTTCGAATTAAAGAATTGCCAGTTAAAATTGTGAAACCCTTGAGAGAGAAGATTAACATGGAGCAACATCGTGTCATTTTCGAATGCAAGGTTTCCAGGTCAAATGCTGCTGTCAAGTGGTATTACAAAGACAAAGAGATTCATCCCAGTAATAAATATGAGATTATGAGTGAAGATGTGTACAGGAAGCTCGTTATTAATAATGTCGCTTTTGAAGATGAAGGCAACTACATGTGCGACGCCATAGATGACCAAAGCACAGCAAAGTTATATGTAGAAGAGCAATCAATTGCCATCATTAAACCCATATGTGATGTGGAAGTGTCAGAGCCAAGTGATGCCATTTTTGAGTGTGAGTTTTCAGTTGCTGACGTGAAGTCTCCAAAATGGATACTAAATGGTGAAATTCTTCAGGCTTCTGAAGATGTGGACATTGAGCATCATGGCACTATTCATCGTCTCACTCTGAAAAAAACAACTTGTAAGATGACCGGCTTGCTGCAATTTATTGCAGGGAAATCAAAATCTGAGGCAAGGCTGACTATTAAAGAGCCTCCGTCAAAGGTAGTCAAAGAACTACAGAACATTACAGTGGAAGAGAAGCATTCTGCTACTTTGAGCTGTGAGTTTACACTTACTCCCAAGATGGTCAGATGGTACAAAGACCAGAGCTTAATCGAATCTTCTGACCGTTACAAATTTAAACAAAATAAGAATGTGATAGAACTTACCATTACAAATCTCACTCCCAAAGACTCTGGTGAATATAGCTGCAAATCAAGTAATGCACAGACCGCAGCCACACTCACAGTTGAAGCTCCAAAAATAGAAATAATAAACCATTTGGAGGACGTAGATACTGAGGAGGACAGCAATCTAGTATATTCATGTGAGTTGTCCCATGATGATGAAGATGATGACTCATCTGAACCATTATCACCCCTTCCAGGTCACGCACATGGTCCCTCTGAACTGAGCCAAATCAGTCTGGAAGTAGGAAAATTTCCCAAGGTACTCGAGCCTTTAGAAGTCAGCAAGGCTGGTTCGGAAGTTACGAAAGTTCAAGCTGTTAAGTCCAGTGAAGGACTATTGGATGAGTCACCCCAGCAACGTGAACCTACTACACCACCGAGAACTACTACACCACCGAGGTGTTATCCGGACCGAGTCAGGAAGTGCAGGAGGCGCCTCCGCAGAGACTGAATCTGTGAACTGTTTCCCGCAGAGGCTGAATCTGTGAACTGTTTCCTGCAGAGACTGAATCTGTGAACTGTTTTTACATGAAGTTAGATATATATGTTATGATGTTATGTTTAATGGGGAATAGGTATATTGTAAGCTAAAAAGGGAGGATTGTAGTGTATGTAACCGTTCCACCTTTAAGAGAACTATTGTATGTAACCGTCCACCTTTAAGAGAACTATTTTAAGGGTTGCACTACTTTATCTTGGCTGCTGTATACTGTAATACTGGCGGTGACCACACCGGTATATAAGTGCTGTGTAATGATTTATTGGGCAGTTCCGCCCTGACCTTCGAATAGTAAAGTCCTGTTAAAGTTTACTCTTGTGGTCTGTGTAGTAATTCGCAATATAACACACAGACTTAACACAGGTGAGCAGAGGAAACGCTTCAAGGACACCCTCAAAGCCTCCACCGACACCTGGGAATCCCTGGCCCAAGACCGCACAAAGTGGAGGAGAAGCATCCGGGAAGGCGGTGAACACCTCAAGTCTCTTCACCGGGAGCAAGTGGAAGCCAAGCACAAACAGCGCACGTCAACCCAAGCACCCCACCCACCCGCCCCTTCAACTACCGTCTGCCCCACCTGTGACAGAGAATGTAGGTCCCGCATTGGACTCAGCAGTCACCTGAGAACTCATTTTTAGTGTGGAAGCAAGTCATCCTCGGTTCAGAGGGACTACCTAAGAAGAAGATGGGAATTCCATTTACGTACGGAATCCCCATGAGCATAATAGATTTCACACCACTTAAATAAAAATAAATGATCACAGGTTCAAAATTAATTAAAATACCCTTTAATTAAACATTTAAAATAAAAATTAAATTTGTTGAAAAATAAATTTAACCATTTTTAAACGGAACAAAAATAACCTAAACTAATTTTAAATGTAAGTGAATGTTGAAATCATTAAAAAAAAATTATTTTAACATTTATTTTAACCAGGCATTAGGGTTTGGTGGGTATTCGCTGGGCAGTAATTGGGTCCAACTCTGCGCTAGCAAAAGTGAATTTCCAGCAGATGGGTACGATCTCTCGAGGAGAAACTTGACAGATCGTAAGTTCCGGGTTTTTCTGCATGCACATCGCATACGGAAACCCAGAACTTGCGGGGCACTTACGACGGCGTACGCTCTGCATACGTCATCACAGGCCCCGTAAAGCCCAGGCCACTGACAAAAGAGAGCAGCAGTGAAGGGTAGTAAGTAACCTTGTTAGAATAGAGGAGCTGCACAGGAAGTGAAAATAACAAATAGGACACCACTGGGGAAAGATACAGAGGAAAAGGAGGACGTGAAAAGGAATCTGACTACTGTCAGAACAAGCACAAGAGCAGTGTGGAAGAAAAGGGGGGCTGTGGTGCTGGAGGATTCAATGGTGAGATTCACAGACACTTCCTTTTGCGGCAAGGATAAAGTAATTGGCCCAGAAATTCGGGTCGGGGGCTTCCCGCGGGTGTAAGCCCCCGACCTGCACTTACTTTGCGCGCCGGCCGTTGTGCTGTGGGCCCCCGTGGAATTCCGATCCTGGGCTTGCTCCAGCTGCCGGCGCGCAGTGCTTGCGTAACCCAGGGCGCAGTTAGTTTGATGCGTCCCCTGGGATCACGTGGGCCATGGGGAGCCAATCGGAGCAGGGAATGCTCCATTCATAAGATTGACAGGAAGAGCTGTCAAAACTTATAAATACTACGGCCCCAAAACAGCACTAAATCTTCAAATACATTTTTTTTTTAAATCACATTTTTAAAATAAATTATAAATTACATGAAATAACTATTTTAAACAATAATTTAAATTTTTGAAAAAAATAATTTTATTTTCTAACGGGGCTAAAAATAAACTTACCTTGCTTTAAAGTATTTAAAAATAATAAACCTGTGGAAAAAATGTTTTAATTTTTATTAATTCACCACTTACCTTGTAAAAAGCAGGCCTTACGCCTGCTTTTTAAATGTGTAACTTCTGCAGACTTATCCTCCCGGGAAAACCTGTAAAAAAACGTAAGTTCGATGCGCACGTGCAGCCTCTCCACGCGTTTGAACTCTGAACCCCTTCTTTCAGGGGAACGGAAGTGCCGGTTTCCCGCGCATGCGCAGTGCATGCAGGAAACCGGCACTTCCATTGGGCTTACGGGTGAGTACCCTGTGCGTACTCACCCGTGGAGACCCGAATTTCTGGGCCAATAAGTCAGTAATTAGTGTCCCAGATGCCAAGATTTCAAATGTGGAGGAGAGGGACCAGTGGAGAGAGCTAGAAAGGAGTCAGTGGTAGTTGTCTATGCAGAACTAAGTGACAGAGAAGGAGGTGCTCAAAAGTGAGCCTAGACACATTGCCTGGAAGTTGAAGGGGTGTAATGTTGGTTATTTCTACATTACAATAGTGACTACACTTCAAAAGTACTTCATTGGCTGTAAAGCACTTTGGGACAACCTGAGTTCATGAAAGAACATAAGAAATAGGAGCAGGAGTAGGCCATTTGGCCCCTCGAGCCTGCTCCGCCATTCAATAAGATCCTGACTGATCTTCTACCTCAACTTCACTTTCCTGCACGATCCCCATATCGCTTGATTCCCTTAATATCCAAAAATCTATCGATCCCTGCTTTGAACATACTCAACAACTGAGCCTCCACAGCCCTCTGGGGTAGAGAATTCCAAAAATTCACCAGCCCCTGAGTGAAGAAATTTCTCCTCATCTCAGTCCTAAATGACTGACCCCTTATCCTGAGACTGTGACCCCTGGTTCTAGACTCCCCAGCCAGGTGAAACATCCTCCCTGCATCTACCCTGTTAAGCCCTGTAAGAATTTTGTATGTTTCAATGAGATCGCCTCTCATTCTTCTAAATTTGAGGGAATATAGGCCTAGTCCACTCAATCTCTCCTCATATGACAATCCCGCCATCCCAGGAATCAGTCTGGTGAACCTTCGTTGCACTCCCTCTATGGCAAGTATATCCTTCCTTAGGTAAGGAGACCAAAACTGTACACATTACTTCAGGTGTGGTCTCACCAGGGCCCTATATAATTGCAGTAAGACGTTTTTACTCTTATACTCAAATCCTCTTGTAATAAAGGCTAACATACCATTTGCTTTCCTAATTGCTTGCTGTACCTGCATGTTAACTTTCAGTGATTCGTGTACACCCAGGTCCCTCTGAACACCAACATTTCCCAATCTCTCACCATTTAAAAAATACTCTGCTTTTCTATTTTTCCGAACAAAGTGGATAACTTCACATTTCTCCACATCATATTCCATTTGCCATGTTCTTGCCCACTCAGTTAGCTTGTCTCCTCTTGCAGCCTCTTTGCATCCTCCTCACAACTTACATTCCCACCCAGCTTTGTATCATCAGCAAACTTGGATATATTAGATTTGATCCCCTCATCCAAATAATTGATGTATATTGTGAGTAGCTGAGGCCCAAGCAGACTCTTCCCAATCCTATTATTATTTTCTAAGTGCCCTGTTACCACGTTCTTAATAATAGATTCTAGAATTTTCCCTGCTACTGATGTCAGGCTAACTTGTCTGTAGTTCCCCATTTTCTCTCTCCCTCCTTTCTTAAATAGTGGGGTTATATTTGCTACCTTCAAATCCGTGGGAGCCATTCTAGAATCTATGGAATTTTGGAAAATGACAACCAATGCATCCACTATCTCTATAGCCACCTCTTTCAAAACCCTAGTATGTAGGCCATCAGGTCCAGGGGATTTATTGGCTTTCAGTCCCATTCATTTCTCCAGTACTATTTTTTTGCTAAAACTAATTTCTTTCAGTTCCTCATTCTCGCTAGACCCTTGTTCTTCACTATTTCCGGGCTGGCAGGGCGGCATTCAAACGCCTTTCATTCCGGACTCCCGCCTATAAGGGACCCACATTTACTTTCGCTAATCTTTTCCTTTTTACATACCAATAGAAGCTTTTACAGTCTGTTTTACGTCTCTCGCTAGCTTACTCTCATTCTATTTTCCCTTTCTTTATCAGTATCTTGGTCCCCCTTTGCTGAATTCTAAAATCCTCCTAATCCTGAGGCTTACTACTCCTTTTGGCAACATTATAAGCCTCTTCCTTTGATCTAATACTATCTTTAACTTCTTTTGTTAGCCACGGTTGGACCACTTTTCCTGTGGGGTTTTTTTGCCTTAAAGGAATGTATATTGGTTGTAAATTATGTATTAATTCTTTAAATGCTAGCCATTGCTTCTCTACCATCATACCTTTTAATGTAGTTTCCCAATCTACCTTAGCGAACTCGCCCCTCATAAATACGTAGTTTGTTTTGATTAGATTTAAGACCCTAGATTCGGATTTAACTAAATCACTTTCAAACTCAATATAAAATTCTATCATATTATGGTCACTCTTCCCTAAAGGTCCCTTTACTACAAGGTTGTTAATTAACCCTTTCTCATTGCACAATACTAGATCTAAAATAGCCTGGTCCCTAGTTAGTTCCTCAACATACTGATCTAGAAAATTGTCTTGCACACATTCCATGAATTCGTCCTCCACACTATTACTGAAAGGCGTGATATAAATGCAAGTCTTTCTTTCTATTTATTGCCGGTCAGTAGGAGAGTGAGTTCATGAGTCCAATCAGAGGGCCTAATCAATTTGTTGGGTACTTGGGTTAAAAAGACCTTTACTCAAAGGATGGTAAAGATTTATAATAATAGGTGGCCAATCCACAACGCCAGTTTAACACCCGGGCGGCAAGTTCAAAATCTATCTCAATGGACTCTTGGATTGTTGTACCAAGAGTGATAATTGCAGCACTCCCTCAGTAATTCTCAGGAAAAGCCTGTAGGATGGATGAGCAGGCTGGCCATGGCATCATGGTGCAGGAGGCCATTCAAGTGGGGGAAGTGAAAGGGAATGTAGTTGTGGTAGGGGACAGTATAGTCATGGGGATAGATACTGTTCTCTGCAGCCGTGACTGAGAGTTCCGAAGGTTGTGTTGCCTGCCCGGTGCCAGGGTTAAATACATCTCCTCGCTGGAGAAGAACTTGGAGTGGGAGGGGGAGGAACCAGTTGTTGTGGTCCACGTAGGAACCAACGACATAGGTAGAACTAGGAATGAGGTTCTGCTGAGGGAGTTTGAGAAGCTAGGATCCAAATTAAAAAGCAGAACCTCAAAGGTAATAATCTCTGGATTGTTACCTGAGCCGCGCTCAAATTGGCATGGGACAAACAGATTAGAGGTTTAAATGCGTGGCTCAAAGAGTGGGGTTTTGGTTCATGGGGCACTGGCACCAGTACTGGGGAAAGAGGGAGCTGTTCCATTGGGACAGGCTCCACTTAAACCTGGCTGGGACCAGTGTCCTGGCGAACAGAATAACTAGGGTAGTAGACAGGTCTTTAAACTAATGAACGGGGGGTGGGAGGATGGAATAAAGACAGTAGAGAGAAAGGATCTTTGCTTCGAAAATCAAGAAGTAGAATCAGTTTGGGTGGAGCTAAGAAACAGCAAGGGGCAGAAAACATTAGTGGGAGTTGTTTATAGGCCCCAAACAGTAGTTGTAATGTAAGGCAGAGTATAAATCAGGAAATTAGAGGCGCATGTAACAAGGGTAATACAATCATGGGGGAATTTAATCTACATATAGACTGGGCAAACCAAATTTGCAGTAATAGTGTGGAGGGCAAATTCATGAAATGTATGCAAGATAGTTTTCTAGATCAATATGTTGAGGAACCAACAAGGGACCAGGCTATTTTAGATGTAGTATTGTGCAACGAGAAAGGGTTAATTAATAACCTTGTAGTAAAGGGGCCTTTAGGGAAGAGTGACCATAATATGATAGAATTTTATATTGAGTTTGAAAGTGATTTAGTTAAATCCGAAACTAGGGTCTTATATCTACGAGTTGGCTAAGGTAGATTGGGAAACTACATTGAAAGGTATGACAGTGGACGAGCAATGGCTAGCATTTAAAGAATACATCATTTATAACAAATATACATTCCTTTAAGGCACAAAAACCCCACAGGAAAAGTGGTCCAACCGTGGCTAACAAGAGAAGTTAAAGATAGTATTAGATCAAAGGAAGAGCTTATAATGTTGCCAAAAAGAGTAGTAAGCCTGAGGATTGGTATGATTTTAGAATTCAACAAAGGAGGACCAAGATATTGAGAAAGAAAGGGAAAATAGAATACGAGAGTAAACTAGCGAGAGACATAAAAACAGACTGTAAAAGCTTCTATAGGTATGTAAAAAGGAAAAGACTAGTGAAAGTAAATGTAGGTCCCTTACAGGCTGAGACAGGAGAAATTATAATGGGGAATAAGGCAGAGAAATTAAATAAATGCAATGGGCTGGATTTTCTCAGCCCTGAGGAGGTGGGTATGGAAGCGGGACTGCCGGGAAAGTTGCAGAATTTGGGGGCGGGTGGCAAACCCGCCCCCAACCCGCCTCCGTGCCCTCTTGCCAGGAGGAAGGAAGCCGTCCTGCCCCGGGTCCCGTCTCCTTGGAGGCGGGAAGGGATTAAAGCCTATTAACTGCCTGTTAACAGGTAGTTAACAGGCAGAAAATAGGATTATCCCCATTTTTCGTCCTGAAGTGCAGGCTTCCCGACCTGGGGGAACCTCGCTGGGGTGTAGGGGGTGAGTAGGAGGTCTGCGGGGGTCGGAGGGGTCTGAAAGTGCGATGTAGAGGTGAGTGATGGGTGCAAGTGTGGAGTGGTAAGTATGTGAGGTGAGTGTAAAGTGTTAGAAAATGTTAACTTACCTTTGTTTCTACCTACAGCCTTCATCTGCTGTGGAGCCAGAATCCCCGACATCTCCATTGTAGAGATCACAGACTGGCTGTTGCATCCTCTGATACAACAGCCAGCTGATTTCTGCAAAGTAGAAAGGTTTGATGAGTCCTGAACACAAGGGCTCATCAAACTATACAGAATGTCAGTGTTTGACAGCTTCACAGAGCTGTCAAACGATGACATTTCTTCTTTCAAAAGTTCTTGACAGATGGCACATCATACATTGATGTGCTCTGTCACTGACTTCCCCCTAATTGGCCTGCTGAGCCCGCTGGGCGGGCTTAACAAGGTCAATCAGGAGAAAATCCCGCTGGTTGGCCAGAAGCTGATGGAGACGGGACTGAAACCCGACAAGTGGGAGTCCCGCCTCCAAAAGCTTCCCATTCAGAAAATCCAGTCCTTTGTGTCTGTCTTCATGGAAGAAGATGCAAAAACTTCCCAGAAGTAGTGGACAACCAAGGGTCTAGCGAGAATGAGGAACTGAAAGATATTAGTATTAGTAAAAAAGTAGTACTGGAGAAATTAATGGGACTGAAAGCTGATAAAGCCCCATGACCTGATGTCCTACATCTTAGGGTTTTGAAAGAGTTGGTTATAGAGATAGTGGATGCATTGGTTGTCATTTTCCAAAATTCCATAGATTCTAGAATGGTTCCCACGGATTAGAAGGTAGCAAATGTAACCCCACTATTTAAGAAAGGAGGGAGAGAGAAAGCGGGGAACTACAGACCAGTTAGCCTGACATCAATAGTAGGGAAAATGCTCGAATCTATTATTAAGGACGTGGTAACAGGGCACTTAGAAAATAATAATAGGATTGGAAAGAGTCAACACGGATTTATAAAAGGGAAATCATGTTTGACGAATCTGTTAAGAGTTTTTTGAGATTGTAATTAGCAGAATAGATAAGGGGGAACCAGTGGATGTGGTGTATTTGGATTTTCAGAAGGCATTCGATAAGGTGTCACACAAGAGGTTATTAAACAAAATTAGGGCTCAGGGGATATGGGGGTAATATACTAGCATGGATTGAGGATTGGTTAACATACAGAAAAGAGAGAGTAGGAATAAACGGATAATTTTCATGTTGGCAGGCTATAACTAGTGGGGTGCCGCAACGATCAGTGCTTGGGCCTCAGCTATTCACAATCTATATCAATTATTTGGATGAGGGGACCAAGTGTAATATATCCAAGTTTGCTGATGATACAAAGCTGGGTGGGAATGTACGTTGTGACTTGCAAACTATTGCCCCATCTCCAACCTTCGTTTCCCCTCCAAAGTCCTTGAACATGTTGTCGCCGCCCAAATCCGTGCCCATCTTTCCCGCAATTCCATGTTTGAATCCCTCCAGTCAGGTTTCCGCCCTTGCCACAGTACCGAAACGGCTCTCATCAAAGTCACAAATGACATCCTTTGTGACTGTGTCAAAGGTAAACTATCCCTCCTCGTCCTTCTTGACTTGTCTGCAGCCTTTGACATGGTTGACCACTCCATCCTTCTCCAACGCCTCTCCACCGTCGTCCAGCTGGGTGGCACTGCACTCGCCTGGTTCCATTCTTATCTATCTAATCGTAACCAGAGAATCACCTGCAACGGCTTCTCTTCTCGCTCCCGCATCGTTACCTCTGGTGTCCCCCAAGGATCTATCCTTGGCCCTCTCCTATTTCTCATCTACATGTTGCTCCTTGGGGACATCATCCGAAAACACAGCGTCAGTTTCCACATGCATACTGACGACACCCAGCTCTACCCCACTACTTCTTCTCTCGACCCCTCCACGGTGTCTAAATTGTCACACTGCTTGTCCGACATACAGTTCTGGATGAGCAAAAATGTTCTCCAATTAAATATTGGGAAGACCGAAGATTTTGTATTCGGTCCCCGCCACAAACTCCGTTCCCTAGCCACTGACTCCATCCCTCTCCCTAACATCTGTCTGAGGCTGAACTACACTGTTCACATCCTTGGGGGGAAAAATTCAGTTGGTAGCACCATCCGTTAGTGCCTTAAGAGGGCACTAAGTGGGGTGCAAACCAACTAGCGCCCGGGCGCGGCACTGCCCACGCCTCCCGCAAAATTCAGCGGGAGGTTAGTGGTGGCGCTAACTGGTAGCACTGCGCCACTGGCGATGATGTCATTGGTGTGCGCAGCGCCCCGCTCACGCCCCGGCCGCGATCTTTGGGAGCGCCCCCTGATTTACCACCGGACGCTATGTCTGACAGGGTCAGGGGGGCGTACCTGCGGCCGGGGAGGCGCAATTTAAAGGTGAGGTGCGGGGCAGCCATTTTTGTTGCTGGCCGCCTGCCAGCACCTGCCTGCGCCCCCGTCCCCGGCCTCCTGAACCCCCCTCCCCCCCCCCCGCGGAGTGCCGGCTGCACTTCTCTTGGGTGCCGGGCTCTTTTGCCTTCACTCCCAATCCCCGGGGGCCCAGCTGGGCCCCAGGTCGTGCTGCACAAGGCCTCTCCCCTTTAAGAAGGGGAGGAAGGCCTGCAATACCGCAGCGTGACGTGCCGCAGCGTGTGGCGCTGCGGCACATAGCGCCACGATATTCGCTCGCAGTGCCCCAAGAGGGATGCGGGGCGCTTCCAGTAGCGCCCCGCTTCCCTCTTGGGGTGCAACCACTCAATTTCTGGCGCAGGGGCGCTAATTTTTAGCGCCCCGGCGAAGTTAGCGCCTCAATTGGGGCGCTACTCAATTTTTAGCCCTTGGTGTCATTGACCCTGAAATGAGCTACCGACCACATATCTACAGCATAACAAAGACCGCCTACTTCCACCTTCGTAACATCGCCTGTCTCCGCCCTTGCCTCAGCTCACCCGCTGCTGAAACCCTCATCCATGCCTTTGTTACCTCTAGGCTTGACTATTCCAACACACTCCTGGCTGGCCTCCCACATTCCACCCTACGTAAACTTGAGGTCATCCAAAACTCGGCTGCCCATGTCCTAACTGGCACCAAGTCCCATTCGCCCATCACCCCTGTGCTCGCTGACCTACATTGACTCCCGGTTAAGCAGCGCCTCGATTTCAAAATTCTCATCCTTGTTTTCAAATACCTCCATGGCCTTGCCCCCCCCTATCTCTGTAATCTCCTTCAGCCCCACAACCCCCCCCCCCCCCGCAAGATATCTGCGCTCCTCTAATTCTGCCCTCTTCAGCATCCCTGATTATAATCGCTCAACCTTTGGTGGTCTAGCCTTCTGTTGCCTAGGCCCTAAGGTCTGGAATTCCCTCCCTAAACCTCTCTGCCTCGCTACCTCTCTTTCCTCCTTTAAGACGCTCCTTAAAACTTACCTCTTTGACCAAGCTTTTGGTCACCTGCCCTAATTTATCCTTGTGGATCGGTGTCAAATTTGTTGTCTTAAAATACTCCTGTGCAGCGCCTTGGGACGTTTTACTACGTTAAAGGCACTATATAACTACAAGTTGTTGTTGTTCCAAAGAGGCTTCAAGTGGATATAGACAGGCTAAGTGAGTGGGCAAGAACATGGCAAATGGAATATAATGTGAAGAAATGTGAAGTTATCTACTTTGGTAGGAAAAATAGAAAAGCAGATTATTTTTTGAATGGTGAGAGATTGGGAAATGTTGGTGTTCAGAGGGACCTGGGTGTCCTTGTACACGAATCACTGAAAGTTAACATGCAGGTACAGCAAGCAATTAGGAAAGCAAATGGTATGTTGGCCTTTATTACAAGACGATTTGAGTATAAGAGTAAAGATGTCTTACTGCAATTATACAGGGCCCTGGTGAGACCACACCTGGAATATTGTGTACAGTTTTGGTCTCCTTACCTAAGGAAGGATATACTTGCCATAGAAGGAGTGCAACGAAGGTTCGCCAGACTGGTTCCTGGGATGGGGGGATTGTCCTATGAGGAGAGATTAAGTAGACTAGGCCTATATTCTCTAGAGTTTAGAAGAATGAGAGATGATCTCATTGAAACATACAAAATTCTTACAGGGCTTGACAGGGTAGATGCAGGGAGGATGTTTCCCCTGGCTGGGGAGTCTAGAACCAGGGGTCACAGTCTCAGAATAAGGGGTCGGCCATTTAGGACTGAGATGAGGAGAAATTTCTTCACTCAGAGGGTGGTGATTCTTTGGAATTCTTTACCTCAGAGGGCTGTGGAGGCTCAGTCATTGAGTGTATTCAAGACAGAGATTGATAGATTTTTTAATATTAAGGGAATCAAGGGATATGGGGATAATGCAGGAAAGTGGAGATGAGGTAGAAGATCAGCCATGATCTTATTGAATGGCGGAGCAGGCTCGAATGGCCAAATGGTCGACTCCTGCTTCTATTTCTTATGTTCTTATGTTCTTGCCCTGAAGTGGTGCTTGAGACACAACCTGCTGACTCAGAGATTTCTATTCCTAAAAGAAATGGATACTACTAACTGAGCTTTGCTGACACTGACAGTTAGTTGTAACTAGGAAGTGGTAAGAGGAAGGGCTAAGCCCTGCATGTATTACTGACACACTCTGTCTGTTGACCTAGGACAAGATCAGCTGGATGCCATTCTTGAGCATGGCCTGCATCTTTGCATCCATCTTAAGCTTTGGAATTGGGCCAGGTAGGTTATCTGCTATAAATTATTCATATAATACTGAAAGAAACAATTCCTCATCAAAAAACTCATGAGAGAAGTCCTGACTACATGAGGAGCTAGTGTGCTTGCCTGCTGACTGAGAGACCTGGGGTTTGCATCCAGCATTGTCCAATACTCAAGATTACATTGAATTTACAGCACAGAAATAGGCCATTCAGCCCTACTGGTCTGTGCTGGTATTTATGCTCCACATGAGCCTCCTCCCACTCTGGTTCATCTAACCCCATCAACATATCCTTCTATTCCTTTCTCCTTCATGTATTTAACTAGCTTCTCCTTAAATTCATCTCTGCTATTCGCCTCAACTACTTCATGTGCTAGCAAGTTCCACATTCTAACCACCCTCTGGGTAAAGATGTTTCTCCTGAATTCCTTATTGGATTTATCAGCGACTGTTTTATATTTATGGCCCTTAGTTTTGGACTCCCCACAAGTGGAAACATCTTCTCTATGTCTACCCTATCAATCCCTTTCAGAATTTTAAAGAGCTCCATTAGGTCACCCCCCTCAGTCTTTTCTTTTCTAGCGAAAAGAGCCCCAGACTGTTCAATCTTTCCTGATAGTTATAACCTCTCAGTTCTGGTATCATCCTTGTAAAACTTGAATTAGTCTGTGGACAGGAGTAGCTGGATTTTAACATAAGGACATAAGAAGTAGGAGCAGGAGTAGGCCACACGGCCCCTCGGGCCTGCTCCACCATTCAATAGGATCATGGCTGATCTGAATCTAGACTCACGTCCACTTCCCTGCCCTCTCCCCGTAACCCCTAATTCCCTTATCAGCTAGGAAACTGTCTATCTCCGTTTTAAATTTATTTAATGTCGCAGCTTCCACAACTCTCCGAGGTAGTAAATTCCATAGATTTACTACCCTCCGAGTGAAGAAGTTTCTCCTCATCTCAGTTTTGAAAGGGCAGCCCCTTATTCTAAGATTATGCCCCCTAGTTCTACTCACCCATCAGTGTAAACATCCTCACAGCATCCACCTGATCAAGCCCCCTCACAATCTTATATGTTTCGATAAGATCGCCTCTCATTCTTCTGAATTCCAATGAGTAGAGGCCCAACCTACTCAACCTTTCCTCATAAGTCAACACCCTCATCTCCAGAATCAACCGAGTGAATCTTCTCTGAACTGCCTCGAGAGCAAGTACTATATATCCTTTCTCAAATATGGAATCCAAAACTGTACGCAGTTTCTTCACCTTGACAAGTCATTGGGCTCTCCTGCTGACTCACCAAGGGTCCTAGCAGAGGGGGTGAATGGGAGCAGATGTGCTTTCATTCCATGAATTGGCTGATTGCCCTGATCTTTCAACCACATTTGTCATTAGGAAATTCCCTTCCTTTTACATTTTTCCCCTGCAGCTTTCTCCCCTCCTTCCCTTGAGCTGCTGACTCCTGGCATGGTGCAGTTTCACAGGCTCCTGAACTATAGAGGGTTCCACAGGGAAACCTGATTCTGTCCTCATAGTACGCAGCAGTGACAACTCAGCTCATGTTTCCTGTCCGCACCTGAGCCTGGCGCGTTAAAGGCGGTGAAATTCAACTTTGGTCTGGGGGGGGTGGCGGGTGGGAGCTGGTCGGTGCACAGAATGGGTGGTGATTGGTAGTACATGAAAAACCACAACACCGTGGATTTGGGCCCCTGAAATTCCATCAGGGTTGTACGGGCCTCTCGCTGTAACTTGAGTGGGAGACCGGTGGAACCTCCAAGGAAATGTTGGGTCTCTGCTGTTTAGAGTCATAGGGGGAGAAATTCGGTATCGCCCCGTTTGGGGCGCAATTATCGGCCGGGCGCAAAGTTTAGCGCCTGGCGCTAATTATCGCCTCCGACTGCAAACTTGGCTTCTATCGCCCCTGGAGGTGATTGGAGCGCTACACACCTCTCCTAAGGCGCTAAGGCCGAGGAGCGATGCGCTACCTCAGAGCGCTGGTGAAGCTCATGTGATGTCAGCTTGCAATGGAACACAGACACACTGGCGCCGGCCAGTTCTTAAAAGGGAGGGTCGATCTTGCTCTCCATCAACACCTTGCTCATTGCAGCCTTGAATCTCGATCTTGAGAGACCTATACATTAGTTCTGCTGGAAAAAACAATGCAGAGGCCCAGGGAAAGAGCTCAGAGTGCAGCCCCCATACTCTCTTCTAAATCGATGCAAGGAAGATCAAATCAAAATGAACCTGCAAAGTGCTGCTCAGTACCCAAAACTCCTTCACACAGCGTTGAATCTCTCCAAAAGTCTCTCTCTCTCAGAATGCTGTTGGGGGGCATCTTTTGACTGGTTTAAGGTAATTTACCTGGTCTTGCAGCCTTTGCCTGCACTCTGACCAATTTCAATCTTTTACCTGGTTTACGGTAATTCACCTGGTCAGGCAGCCTGCTGCTGCACTGTAAACCAATTTCCAATAAACCAATTTTCAAACAGCGGTTTCGAATCGCTACCCCACCTTCCACTTCTGACTGAAGGACTTATAATTAATGATATTAAAATGGACACGTGGTTTGGATGAGAGAAAAAATCAAGTTTTATTAACCAAATGAACTACAATCAAATTATAAACTATACCATACGAACACAGTAATTACAGTAAAATTGCTTAAATGGGGGAATGCAGACGGTAAAAATGAGGGATTAAATGGTTAATTAAACAATCTTAGCAATATCCCCTTAATTCACCATCCCCCAACTCCTTACTAGGTTGCTTTGCTGAGGAGTCAGAAACTCTGCTCACATGTGGTCCAGCGGAGTGAGAGAGAGAGAGAGAGAAGCTCACCTGTGGTCCCAGGAAGTAAAAACAGAATGATAGCTTCTCAGGAGCTATCTTTATACCTGGTGAGCCCCCTGCTGTTTGCCTGTCTGGAAAATTTGCACCCAAAAAGTTCCAATACACAAAAGAAACGCTGTGATTGGCTAATTCAAAGTGGTTGGAATGGGTTAATGTGTCTGCACTGTGGGGCCAAAATGTTCCCACCCACATCCGGAGCTCACCTGGGCTAAACAAAAGGGAATACAACAGCCCTATTGTCCAGAATGATGGGTGATTTAAACCCATTCAATGCTTAAACTGTTCCCATTCAAAATCCGTTCCATGGTTTCAGTCTCTCATTGTCTGTGAGTGCTTTGAATGGCTGTGTAAACAGAAGCAGTTTCGAATCGATTGTCCTGTGGTTATTCTCAAGTGGGCTAATCTCTTAAGTAAATAAGCAACTTCAAGTGCTTCGAGGGAAACTCCCGGGTTTGATTGGCAGGTCTTTGACTGCCACTGTATCCTCCCACTTTTTCACACAGACAACTCGCGCTGCTTTTTTTCCAAGCCCCATTCTTCATGGCCAATGCTTTCTGTGGCCATTTTAAAACCTTTTGTGATTGCCCAAACTCCAGGGAACAATTTTATTAATAAAAGCACTGTCTTAAGGTGTGTGAATATTTTCCACAGAGCTCCACGACTCCGGTGTTGTCCACGTTTTGCCCATCTCAGAACAGTCTTTTGTGGTTCTCGGCACATTTTAAAACACTGTAGACAAGTCACATCACCCAATTCTTCGTCCACGATGTGGACCAATATTTTCAATCTTCAGGGAAATAGGGGAAATTTTGCAACCCCTACATTCCACCCTTTTGATACTCCCAACTTGATTGAAGTATCAACTCGAAGGAGTGAGCAAAATTTTCAGACCCCCTCACAAACAACCATCCACTGTATTTACCTAACAGCTATCTGCCACTGATCCCCCGAACCGTCCTTTCCCCTAAAATTCGAGATAAACCGTGGTACGGTAGGCATCTTACAGATACATCAGTTTTCAATAAGGGGTCTCGTACCCCTACACGCTTGTAAAATTATACAATGTAATCCAAATTTACAAACACATTTTACATTATAACTTATTACAAAATGTTGCAATCTTAGTTACACAATGTAATCAAAAACTGATCCCAAGCACGGAGAGGGTCCTACGCCTCTGCTCAACTTGGTGTTGTCACAAAATGATCCCAAGCACGGAGAGGATCCTACGCCTCTTCTCAACTTGGGGCTGTAACACAAAATACAAAAAAACTTGAACAACATGCTTAAACAAACCCCGACCATCATGTGCCGATGATGGGTTGCAAAATTTGAGTGGGTATTGCTCCTCCCACCCGGGCAGTAAATGTACCTTCCACCCCTCTTTGATCATCTTAAACTTTAAAACAGACAGAATGGATTTACAGACCAGCCTGCTCCGCCAGCCCCGAACCGTTCCCTTGTCCCTTTGTGGAGGCGGGGTGCCCCTCATGTTAAAGATTACCTTGGCACAGACCGAGACCGGGGAGTATGGGAATGTGACTCCCAGTCCCTCCCCCTCTCATCTTCCCTCGACTGGCTGCAGAAAATGATGGGTGCCTGTGTGGCGGCTCTCCCTGGCCCCACACTGAAACTTGGATCCCAGATCCAGCCACCCACTCATCCTTCCCAGCCACACTTACTCTCTTTGCCTGTCGGCCCCCGGGTGAGTTCCTCTCTCCCCCGACCGCACCCACGCGACTCTTGGGTCTCCCCCTCCTCTTTACAATCTTTCCCAGGCCATCACCACCCACTCCCGGGGAACGCGTCCCTTTGTGGCAAGGCGCCCACGCTTCCCCACCATGATTCCTCAACAGCGAGGTCTCCCGCAAGTGAACTTCGGTCAGGATAGTGCTGGGTTGGGGGCCGTGCCCCACCCAGCTGGGGCCATCTCTTCCACGTAGGAGGAGTAGGCAAGTTCCTCCGGAACCTGTCCGGTTTTTCCCTAAGGTCGCTGCGGGGTTTCCCTCTGGATTCGTCTGGTGGCGAGGTGATCTCCAACATTCTGTACTCATATCTTCATTCGATGCCCAGCTCGGGCTGGGCGAACAGTGCTACTTCATGGTCCAATCTCCTGCAAAACTTAATAGGACATGCAGCCAGGTCTCACTGACCTGCTGCCTTATGTGGAGACATGGTCGTGTCCCTTGACCTCGGACCAAAATACAAACATTTGGCATACATGTAAATTTAAACTCTTTAAACTTAAACTTAAAACTAGTTATATCAACAAAACGTGAAATACACCTTAAAAGCACGCTATATTCACACCAAAGCTATGATACAAATGCCGCCCATCTCCGGATGGCCAGGCTAATCTCTGGCACTGTCGCAGATTGCTGCTGGCTGCAGCGAAGCTGGACTGTCTCCTGTCTCTGGTCCCTCGCAGCTTATGGCCGCTGGTTGGGGACCTCTGTTCTTTGGCTTCTCCCTGGTTTGGGAGATTGCTCTTTGTGGTAGTAACCCTGGTGACCACCTTTTCTTGGGCTTGCGGGCCCGCTGAGACCTTCTGAGTGGCGTCTCTGTGGGGGAAACTTTGGCTGGCGGACCCTGAGCCTGGGTCACCGCCCTAGCTGGCTGGGAACCTTCTCCCCCTGATGAAAACATCCCGGACTGTATAAGATACCTGGCAGCCTGCCGGTACTCCGGGTTTGCCTCCTTTTCCCTGCCCACTCCTGTGCTGGGGGCAGGTATTCCTTCACCACCCGCTGCTGGTGGCTGGAAATCTTCCTCCCCATGTCCAAAACCTGTTACCAGCTCCCCTGCAAGAGGAATTGTTATCCCTGCCTCCCCAGGGTCCCACATCATGGGGGGGACCACTCTGGAAGTGGGCTGGGAAGCTGGTCCCTTTAAACAGGCGAGTGCGCCTGCGCAAACCTCCTCGCCTGAGTCCCGCGGCAGAGGCTGTGAAACTTCTGTCTTTAAACAAGCAGGTGCACCTGTGTGAAAAAGCTGAGGAAGAGCCGCTGTGGTCCCGCAGGCAACTGCGCTTGCGCGAATTTCCTCCTCGGAGACCCGCGGCAGAGGCTGTGAAGCCTCTGTATTCACACAGGCGGCCGCGCCTGCGCAAACCTCCTCCCCCTGGTCCCACGGCAGAGGCTGTGAAGCCTCTGGCTTCAAACAGGCATTTGCACCTGCGCGGGAAAACAGGAGAGGGGCCGCTGCGGTCCCGCAGGCAACTGCGCCTGCGCAAACATCTTTACAGGGTTGGAGAACTGCTACACTAGCACAGGCAACCGCGCCTGCGTGTTCGGTCTTTCTAAAAAAGGTTGGAAGAACCGCTGGGTCTTCCAAGCAGGCTTCTGCGCCTGCGCGTCTATTCTGGGAAGCGGGGATCTTTAAACGGCCGACTGCGCCTACGCGCTCGGCCTCAAACTGAGCAAGAGCCGCTGGGGGTTCCGGGTCCGTGACTGCGCCTGCGTGAAGCTGGAGTTGGGGAACCTCTTCCCTCAGCCGCGTGGCTGCACATGCGCGGCCCTCCTTTTGGCAAAACTCTCCCCTCAGGCGCGCGACTGCGCCTGTGCGGGAAAACTGAAAAGGATCCGCTGGGGAACCGCGCCTGCGCAAACCTGGTCTTGGGAAACTTCTCCCCTGAGTCGCGTGACTGCGCCTGTGCAAACCTGCTGTTCAGAAGACTGGGGGATTCCTGTCTCTAGACCAGCGACTGCGCATGCGTGGGCAGTCTCCAAGCGATCTTCTGTGAATGAATGGGCAGCAGCCTGCTGATTTCTAATCCCAGGCTGCTGTTTCTCCATTTCTAAGCCACCTAACCTTTTCAAATTTGGACTTTGGGCAAAACTAGGGTCCCACTGGGGCAGGGAAGTGTCCCAATTTGTGGGCTGGACAACTTTTCCCTGGGAACAAGCCACAGTGCCTGTCTTTACAGGCAGTGAACTTGAACTTGTCTGGTGGGCAAACTCATGTCCTCTTACCTGGGTGGCTTTAAATGGGGAATTTTGGACTTGGGCCTGCCTTTGGTCTGGGGCCAAAACTATCTCCTGTGTGCCTCCCTTGTGCTGGATTTCTGCTGCTGGACCTGCTCTACAGGGGTCCCTGAACTCTCCTTCCCTGTTCCCTGGCTTAAACAGCTTACCCTGCCCAGGAATGGCTCCTCCCCCCACACAAGCCACAGCACTTGCCTGTGAACTTGTACCTACTGTGGGCTGAGGATTCCTATTCTCAGGCTCATTCCCAGCTGCCTGGTTGGGGTTGACTTTAAACCCCTTTCTTTCCAGTCATTGTGGGGAGGCAGAGGTGGGCGAGGGGGCTGCAGTACCACTGATGGCTGCCCCCTTTCCCTGATTGGCCCTCATGAGAGATTTTAATGTCTCCAGGACAGACTCGATTGTGTCTGTCTCTGCCTTCTGAGTTGGGGCTGCGGGGTTCCTGGCTCTATCATCTCTCCCAGGCTTTTTACAATCCCTGCGCCAGTGGCCCTCCTCCCCGCACTTGTAACAAGTGACCTTGTTCTGGGAGGGATGGCTGCCCTCCTGGCGCTGATATGGAGCCCCAAGTTTATCTAATTCCTTATCCAGCACCGTTCTGGGTGCTGCCTGTGGGATGGTTCTACTTGGGCTGCCAGTAAAATCCGGCTGACCTGCCTTCGGGCTGATCAGGCAAATCATTCCCCTTGCTACCATTAAAGCCATGTTAAGGCTTTCTATCTCTGCCCTACAGGGGCCATGATCTGCTTCACTAAACCTTTGGGCGCAGGCCAGCTTATAGGCTGCCTTTACTTCCCTAAACCTTTCCTCCTGCTCTTTTACTTCTGAGATGAGGCGGGCATTCTCTTCCCACAGTCTCATCTCGCTATCTCTGGCCTCAGTGACTTCCTGCACCAGGCGCTCTATAAATGCCTGGCATTTTTCAAACTGGGACTCCCGATTCTTGGCCTCCTTAACCCCCTCCTGCTCCCTCATCTCATCCTTCCTAAACCAGCCACCTATACCCCGAAAGGTCAGCCTACACACTGCCGCTAAAATTTGCGGGGCTACCCACATACTGAAAATGAGAGAAACAAGAGCTGGTACTTTCTCCAGATCCAAACCACTTATCAAATCATAAACGGCCTCCAGTCCTGCCGTGGTCGCCATTTTGTAGGGGGCATTTTTTAACTGGTTTAAGTTAATTTACCTGGTCTTGCAGCCTTTGCCCGCACTCTGACCAATTCCAATCTTTTACCTGGTTTACGGTAATTCACCTGGTCAGGCAGCTTGCTGCTACACTGTAAACCAATTTCCAATAAACCAATTTTCAAACAGCGGTTTTGAATCGCTAACCCACCTTCCAGTTCTGACTGAAGGACTTATAATTAATGATATTAAAATGGACACGTGGTTTGGATGAGAGAAAAAATCAAGTTTTATTAACTAAATGAACTACAATCAAATTATAAACTATACCACACGAACACAGTAATTACAGTAAAATTGCTTAAATGGGGGAATGCAGACGGTAAAAATGAGGGATTAAATGGCTATAATGTTAATGAAACAATCTTAGCAATATCCCCTTAATTCACCATCCCCTAACTCCTTACTAGGTTGCTTTGCTGAAGAGTCAGAAACTCTGCTCACATGTGGTCCAGTGGAGTGAGAGAGAGAGAGAAGCTCACCTGTGGTCCCAGGAAGTAAAAGCAGAACAATAGCTTCTCAGGAGCTATCTTTATACCTGGTGAGCCCCCTGCTGTTTGCCTGTCTGGAAAATTTGTGCCCAAAAAGTTCCAATACACAAAGGAAACGCTGTGATTGGCTAATTCAAAGTGGTTCGAATGGGTTAATGTGTCTGCACTGTGGTGCAATAATGTTACCGCCCACATCCGGAGCTCACCTGGGCTAAAACAAAAGGGAATACAACAGCCCTATTGTCCAGAATGATGGGTGATTTAAACCCATTCAATGCTTAAACTGTTCCCATTCAAAATCCATTCCATGTTATCAGTCTCTCACTGTCTGTGAGTGCTTTGAATGGCTGTGTAAACAGAAGCAGTTTCGAATCGATTGTCCTGCAGTTATTCTCAAGTGGGCTAATCTCTTAAGTAAATAAGCAACTTCAAGTGCTTCGAGGGAAACTCCCGGGTTTGATTGGCAGGTCTTTGACTGCCACTGTATCCTCCCACTTTTTCACACAGACAACTCGCGCTGCTTTTTTTCCAAGCCCCATTCTTCATGGCCAATGCTTTCTGTGGCCATTTTAAAACCTTTTGTGATTGCCCAAACTCCAGGGAACAATGTTATTAATAAAAGCACTGTCTTAAGGTGTGTGAATATTTTCCACAGAGCTCTACGACTCTGGTGTTGTCCACATTCTGTCCATCTCAGAGCAGTCTTTTGCGGTTCTCGGCACATTTTAAAACACTGTAGACAAGTCACATCACCCAATTCTTCGGCCACGATGTGGACCAATATTTTCAATCTTCAGGGAAATAGGGGAAATTTTGCAACCCCTACATTCCACCCTTTTGATACTCCCAACTTGATTGAAGTATCAACTCGAAGGAGTGAGCAAAATTTTCAGACCCCCTCACAAACAACCATCCCCTGTATTTACCTAACAGCTATCTGCCACTGATCCCCTGAACCGTCCTTTCCCCTAAAATTCGAGAAAAACTGTGGTACGGTAGGCATCTTACAGATACATCAGTTTTCAATAAGGGGTCTCATACCCCACACGCTTGTAAAATTATACAATGTAATCCAAATTTACAAACACATTTTACATTATAACTTATTACAAAATGTTGCAATCTTAGTTACACAATGTAATCAAAAAATGATCCCAAGCACGGAGAGGGTCCTACGCCTCTGCTCAACTTGGAGTTGTCACAAAATGATCCCAAGCACGGAGAGGATCCTACGCCTCTGCTCAACTTGGGGCTGTAACACAAAATACAAAAAAACTTGAACAACATGCTTAAACAAACCCTGACCATCATGTGCCAATGATGGGTCACAAAATTCGAGTGGGTATTGCTCCTCCCACCCGGGCAGTAAATGTACCTTCCACCCCACTTTGATCGTCTTAAACTTTAAAACAGACAGAATGGATTTACAGACCAGCCTGCTCCACCAGCCCCGAACTGTTCCCTTGTCCCTTTGTGGAGGCGGGGTGCCCCTCATGTTAAAGATTACCTTGGCACAGACTGAGACCGGGGAGTATGGAACCGTGACTCCCAGTCCCTCCCCCTCCCGTCTTCCCTCGACTGGCTGCAGAAAATGATGGGTGCCTGTGTAGCGGCTCTCCCTGGCCCCACACTGAAACTTGGATCCCAGATCCGGCCACCCACTCATCCTTCCCAGCCACACTTACTCTCTTTGCCCGTGGGACCCCGGGGGAGTTCCTCTCTCCCCCGACCGCACCCACGTGACTCTTGGGTCTCCCCCTCCTCTTTACAATCTTTCCTGGGCCATCACCACCCACTCCCGGGGAACACGTCCCTTTGTGGCAATGCGCCCGCGCTTCCCCACCATGACTCCTCAACAGCGAGGTCTCCCGCAAGTGAACTTCGGTCAGGATAGTGCTGGGTTGGGGGCCGTGCCCCACCCAGCTGGGGCCATCTCTTCCGCGTAGGAGGAGTAGGCAAGTTCCTCCGGACCCTGTCCGGTTTTTCCCGAAGGTCGCTGCGGGGTTTCCCTCTGGATTCGTCTGGTGGCGAGGTGATCCCCAACATTCTGTATTCATATCTTCACTCGATGCCCAGCTCGGGCTGGGCGAACAGTGCTGCTTCATGGTCCAATCTCCTGCAAAACTTAAAAGGACATGCAGCCAGGTCTCACTGACCTGCTGGTTTAGGCGGAGACATGGTCGGGTCCCTTGACCTTGGACCAAATTACAAACATTTGGCATACATGTAAATTTAAACAATTTTATTAATAAAAGCACTGTCTTAAGGTGTGTGAATATTTTCCACAGAGCTCTACGACTCCGGTGTTGTCCACGTTCTGTCCATCTCAGTGCAGTCTTTTGCAGTTCTCGGCACATTTTAAAACACTGTAGACAAGTCACATCACCCAATTCTTCGTCCACGATGTGGACCAATATTTTCAATCTTCAGGGAAATAGGGGAAATTTTGCAACCCCTACAATACGTGGTGCAAATATGTCGTTGACAAAAAAAGGCAGGAGCGGCCGCCTTTAAATAGTGCTCCCCCAGTCCCTTCCCGACTGCAAAACGCTCCCCTCTACCTGCCGTTGCTAGCAGCAGGCAGAAAGGCAGGGGGCGCCACTCAATATCCGGTCCAGGGAGCTACCCGGGCGTTACACGCTCGACTGACGTCACGATCTGCAGACGCAGGAGATCGTGGCGGTAGCGTTGAGTGCCATCGCAAAATGTCTGGTCAATTTCATGAGCGGTGCAAACATTGCCACGCCCAGGCGCTAGTTGCTTTGCGCCCCATTAGCACCCTCTTCCACCACTTCCATTGGCAGCGAGTTCCAGGTCCTCACCATGCGCTGCATAAAAAAGTTTTTCCTCACATCCCCCCTGTATCTCTTGCCCAAAACCTTAAATCTGCGTCCCCTAGTCCTTGTACCATCAACTAGTGGGAACAGCCTTTCCCCGTCTAGCCTATTCAAACCCGTCGTAATCTTGTACACCTCTATCAAATCACCCCTCAACCTCCTTTGCTCTAATGAAAACAAATCCAGCTTCTCCAACCTGTCCTTGTAGCTAAGATCCCCCATCCCCGGAACCATTCTGGTAATCTCCTCTGCACCCTCTCAAGTGCCTTCACATTCTTCCTAAATTGTGGTGACCAGAACTGGACACAATACTCCAGTTGTGGCCTAACAAGAGCTTTATAAAGGTTCAGCATAACTTTTCTACTTTTGTACTCAATACCTCTATTTATGAAACCCAAGATCCCATATGCTTTGCTAACCACTCTCTCAATGTCCTGCCACTTTCAGGGACCTATGCACATTAACTCCCAGGTCCCTCTGTCCCTGCATACTCTTTAAAACTGTGCCATTAAGTGTATATTGCCCATCCCTGTTCCTTCTGCCAAAATGCATCACCTCACACTTCTTTGTATTAAATTCCATCTGCCACTTGTCTGCCCATTCCGCTAGCCTTTCTATGTCCTGTTGCCGTCATTTGGTATCATCCTCACTGTTTGTCATACCTCCAAGTTTGGTGTCATCGGCAAATTTAGAAATTCTACCCTGTATTCCAATATCCAGGTCATTTATATATATCAAGAAAAGCAGTGGCCCTAGCACTGACCCATGGGGAACACCACTGTCTATCATCCTCCAGTCTGAAAAACAGCTATTTATCCCACAACTCGCTGTTTTCTGTCCTTAAGCCAATTCCTTATCCAAGCTGCCACTGACCCACCTATTCCATGAGCCTCAGTTTTGTTAACCAGTCTTCTATGTGGTATGTTGTCAAATGGCTTCCTAAAATCCATGTAGACAACATCCATTGCATTCCCTTCATCAATCCTCCGTTACTTCATCAAAAAATTCAATTAGATTAGTCAAACACAATCTGCATTTTACAAATTCATGTTGGCTCTCCTTAATTAGCTTAAACCTCTCCAAGTGCCCGTTAATTTTTTCCTTGATTATTGTTTCTAAAACTTTACTCACCACTGATGTTAAACTGACCGGCCTGTAGTTACTAGGATTGTCCTTACACCCTTTCTTGAACAATGATGTCACATTTGCCACTTTCAGATCCTCCCCCTGCATCTAGGGAAAATTGGAAAATTATGGCAAGCCCTTCCGCTATCTCCTCCCCCAATTCCCTTAGCAACCTGGGATGCAAGTCATCTGGACCAGGTGACTTGTCCACTCTAAGCATACCTAGTCTTTCTAGTACATCCTATCTATCAATTTTCACCCCTTCCATTGCTTCTACCTATTCCACTTCTTCCGATATTTTGTCAGCATCCACCTCCTTAGTAAACACCAATACAAAGTACTCATTGAGTATTCTAGCTTTGCCCTGCGCATCTAAGCATATATCACCTTCTTTGTCCCTAATAGGCCCCACACCACCTCTTACTACCCGCTTACTGTTTACATGCTTTGGTTCCCTTACCATTCCCTCTTGTTAGAATGTACCTAACCTGTACTTGGAACATTTCCTCCTTAAAGATCACCCATTGTACCGTTACAGCTTTTCCTGTCAGTCTTTGGTTCCATTTTACCCTGGCTAGATCCTTTCACATTCCATTGAAGTTAGCTCTATTCCAGTTTAGAAGTTCCACTCTAGATTGTTCCTTGCTCATCTCCATTGCTAATCTAAATCTTATGATACGATGATCACTCGTACCCAAGTGTTCTCCCACAGACACTTGATCGACCTGGCCCACCTCATTCCCCAGCACCAGATCCAGCAATGCCTCCTTCCTAGTTGGGTCAAGAACATACTGGTCAAGGAAATTCCCCTGAACACATTTCAGAAATTCCTCCCCCTCCTTTCCCTTTACCATAGCATTATCCCAATCGATATTTAGATAATTAAAGTCCCCCAATATCACCACTCTATAACTCTTGCATATCTCTGCGATTTCCCTGCAGATTTTCTCCTCTACCTCCCTCTCACTATTTGGAGGCCTGTAGAATACCCCCAATAGCGTGATCATACCCTTTTTGCTCCTCAGCCCTAACCAAATGGATTCTGTCCTTGTCCCCTCAAGAACATCCTCCCTTTCCAACACTACAATGTCTTCCTTAATCAGCACTGCCACAGCCCTTTTTTCCTCCCCTATCTTTTCTGGACACCTTGTACCCTTGAATATTAAGTGCCTCACCGTTTTTAAGCCATGTTTCCATTATTGCCACAACATCATATTGCCACACGGCTAATTGTGCTTGTAGCTCACCAACCTTATTCACCACACTTTGTGCGTTTACATACATGCATTCTAAACCCATTTTTGAATTTTTCGTAGTCTTTCTTAGTCTGCTTCTATCTAATATGATACTACTTCTGCCTCTAGTACTACTTCTCTAGTACTATCACTCCCTCTTTTATGCACCTTATTCTTCTTTTCTACTCCTACACGCTGGTGCTCATCCCCCTGCCAAGCTAGTTTAAACCCTCCTCAACAGCACTAGCAAACCTCCCCGTGAGAATATTGGTCCCGGCACTGTTGAGGTGTAACCAGTTTGGCTTGTACAGGTCCCGCCTTCCCCAGAAACAGTCCCACTGCCTCAGGAATCTAAAGCCCTCCCTCCTGCACCATCTCTCCAGCCACGCATTCTTCTGTTCTATCTTCCTATTCCTGTACTCACTAGCATGTGAGATTACTACCTTTGAGGTCCTGCTTTTTAATCTCTTTCCTAGCTCCCTATAGTCTGCCTGCAGGACCTCATCCCTCTTTCTGCGTATGTCATTGGTACTGATATGGACAACGACCTCTGGCTGTTCACCCTCCCCCCTGAGTGTCCTGCAGCCACTCAGTGGCATCCTTGACCCTGGCACCAGGGAGGCAACATACCATCCTGGAGTCACGTCTGCCTCCACAGAAACGCCTATCTGTTCCCCTAACCAATGAATCCCCTATCACTATTGCTCTTCCACTCTTCTTCCTCCCCCCCTGTGCAGCTGAGCCACCCTTGGTGCCATGACCTTGGCTCTGGCTGCTCTCCCCAGAGGAGCCATCACCTCTACCAGTTTCCAGAACTGTGAACCAGTTAGTGAGCGAGATGCACTCTGGGGATTCCCGCCTACCTGCCTGGTCCTCCTTCTTTGTCTGGTGGTCACCCATGCCCTCTCTGCCTGCACATTCTGAGGCTGCGGGATGACCACTTCTAGAACCGTGCTTTCCAAGTATTTCTCAGCCTTGTGGATGCACTGTAGTGACTTCAGCTGCCACTCAAGCTCCGAAACCCAGAGCTTGAGTTGCTACAGTTGGTGACACTTCCTGCACATGATCGTCCAGGCTGCAAGAAGTGTCCAGGATTTCCCACATGGCACAGGATGTGCAAATCACGGGACTGAGCTGCCCTGCCATGCCTCTATTTACCAGGCTATGGAGGTAATTAGCAGAAATAAACTTAAAACTTGACAAAAAACAGTCAACAACTACCCACCAATTAGCACTTCCCTCTATTAGATAGGCTATGAACTGCTTAGCAGAAATATACTCAAAACAGAACAAAAAAAGACTTACCACAAATATTCACCCTATACTCACCTCTCAGCTCCCTTGTGCCAGCGACACCTTTGAATTCTGACGTCACTCCTTCATTGTGTCGCTTGCCAACTGCCTCCCTCGCAGGTTGTCCGCTCAATCAGACTGAGGGAATTTCTGAGAATCTCTGCATTTATCTGTAAAGGATAGGCCTTCTGCCAGCTCCTTTACAAGGCAAATGATGGTGGGGTGGTGGTGCCAGGTGTGGAGAATGCCCAAGCTGGGAGTTCCTGGTCCTGACTATCGATCTTTACCTGGCATTAGTAGTGGTAGTTGTTACGAGGCTTCCATAAGGGCACATGTGGGTCCCACCAGTGGGGACAGGACCTGGCAAACTGCTTGGACCCTCAAAGATGAAAGTTATCTGGATTGGCCTCCTTGCTCGGGCACAAATCAGAGCAGTGACAGTGTGGGGAGGGTGGGTGGTTTGGCAGGTGCTCAAGTTTCTGGGTGTGTGGGGCAGATGGATCTCAACGATGCACATGAAATGGCGCTTGCACCCACCTGCCTCATGCAAATTAGGTGTCCTCCCAGTGACTCCGCAAACTCCGTCAGGGGTCAGGGTCAGAGGGCACGATCATGCTGCAACTGTCGGGATTGCAGCCCATGGAATTTCAGAACCGTGACGCCCCCATTTGGTTCAGCGTCACACCCTACACCGGTGCTCTCTGTTGTGTATCTGAGTTACAATGACCATACTGTGCGAGGATTGTATTCTCCCCTGCTGACTGCTTGTGAAGAATGTCTCGTCACACCCCGATACCGAGTGTGCTGGTGCACCCCAACTTCTAAACCCATTGTGATTTCTTTGCCCTTAGCCGGAGTAACTGGGGTCATACCGATGGAGATCTTTGACCAAACTGCACGGCCTGCAGCCTACATGGTCAATGGCTCCCTGCTCTGGATAAATCTTATTGTTGTTGGGATGTCTTTCCCATTCATCATTGTAAGTATCTTGAACTTGAAAATTAAATTTAACTTAGTATTGTGACACAGACTATACGTTCTCTTGGTCAGGGTGGGGTGTGAGAGAAAAAGTGGGTGAAATTAAAATAACTTGTATTGCTAAAGAAAAATTAAAATAAAAACAGAAAATGTTGGAAATACTCAGCAGGTCAGGCAGCATCTGTAGAGAGCGAAACAGACTTAATGTTTCAGGTCGATGATCTTTCATCAGAACTGGAAAAAGTTAGAGATGTAACATATTTTAAGCAAGTGCAGGGACAGGGAAAGGGGGAGGGGAGGAAAGAATAAAAGGGAAGTTCTGTGATAGGCTGGAGGGCAGGAGAGATTAAATGACAAAAGGGATGATGGTGCAAGGCAAAAGGGGGTGGTAATGGGACAAGTAATGAAACAAAAGATGGGTCCAGAGGAGGTGTAAATGGCAATAGCAGAATCATTACCAAATGTAAAATCGGTGCTGTTTGCACTCACCCGGTTTTGCTCTCTTTCAGGAGGGACTGGGCAGTTTCTGTTATGTGCCGTTCCTTTCCTGTAGTTTCCTCGCCGCTTTATTCATTGGATTCTTTCTGCCAGAAACAAAAGGGAAGACCTTTCTGGAAATTTCTCAGGAGTTTCACAAACGCAATTTCAAAGCTCAGCTAGAACAAGCTCAAACAAGACTGTGAAAGGACCATAAAACCAATCATGTTGTTATCAGCGCACAATGTTCATGTTGCAGTCGTGTTTCCCTAGCATTATCATGTCGTTTTTATCTGTCGGCTGGTCTCGTTTTTCTGTTTAACGACTGTTTCTCTGCACTAAGAGTTTACGGCAAGAGTGGGTTTAATTGGGTCGGTTGTTGAGGCAGGGACTCTGAAAGTTACAATCAAATAGCGGTCGCCAAAATTTCTTGCATTATGTTTCTGGGTTTCACGTTCAAGTAGATGTTAGGAAGTTTCAGAACTGGCTGATACTTCAGGATTTGGTGCAAAGGCTTTGATGACACAAAACTATCAACAAAATGTTAACTGCTTATAAACTGGCCAGTACAGCAATAAATATTTTCCATATATTACAAATTTGAGTCTGTTATCTTCTCGGATTCAGCGACATCAGTTGCTGCTGGAAATGATCTGATCGTCTTTGTGCGTGGTCATTATTTGCACGGTATCCTGCGCATGCGCCCATACGGGGGCAGGGCCTAAACACCGCCCTGCGCCCACCAGAGCCGCGCATGTGCACCAGAGGGTGCTCGCCACTCCATTACTAGCGCTCAGCGGGGCAGGCCTGAGCAGTAAGCCGCGGCCTCGGGATGTGGGGAGCCGACTCAGGCGGGGCCAGAGCTTGAAGACACTGGGCCAAAGTTTCGGGAGATGAAACCCAACAAGGGAGGGCACGGTTCTGGACCTAGTTTTAGGGAATGAAGCTGGGCAGGTGGAAAGGGTATCAGTGGGAGAACATATTGGTGGTAGTTGTAATGTATATACCTTTAAGGGGGGAACTATGTTTTACAGCTCATGTATACTGCAGTACCGGCAGTGACCACACCTGTATATAGCACTGAGTAGTAATCTGTACAGATCAGTTGCAGTGTGAGCCACGTTGAGTAAACACCTGTTGTACCGTTCTCCGCAGTCTGTGTCTTATTATACACGGACGCAACATTGGCGACGAGGCAGGTTCGAACCTACCTGCAACTCTGCATCACCTCCCGGGGATTCGTTCCTGGAGATCAGTGGATTGGAGGTCAAGGCCAGAGACTCGGGCGTCGACCACGGGCAACCGCCCAGTCATCCAGCAGAGACTCGAGAATTGCAGGGGAGGCTGTCGAGAGCCAGGCTTGGCTTTCCAGTCAAGGTGGTCCAGCGAAACGGGCTGGCAACAGGTAGTGCGCAGACCCTTCCCGGACAGCGGTGGGCTAGAGCCCGACTGAGCGGCACAGCAAAGGGCCGAGCAGCGTCGACGGGGGAGTGAGAGAGAGGGCAGAGCGCACAGGGCACAACCGGTGTTCAGGGGACGAGCAGCGTCGGAGAGAGGGAGAGAAATACGCGCAGAAACCCGCGAGGCGCCGCCATTGCCACGAGAACCGCCGGGAGCGGCATTGGCAGCAGCGGGGGAGGAAGAAAAGAGCGGGAGACGCCATTTTAAGCCATTGGGAGACGCCATTTTAAACCACACCCAAACCACACCCAAAATGCCGAAGAGTGGCAGTATCACCGCATTTGACAATGAAGACGAAGATTGGACTACATATGTCGAACGAATAGAGGTGTACTGCAAGGCAAATGAGGTGTCAGATGACAAGAAAGCGTCGGTATTGTTAAATTTAATGGGTGCAAAGACGTATGGTTTATTACGAAATCTAGTAACCCCAACGAAGCCAATGGAAAAGAGTTTTGAAGACATAGTAACGATACTAAAGGAACATTTAAACCCCACACCGCTGCTGATAGCAGAAAGATTCAAGTTTCACAAACGGAATCAGCATAAGGATGAAAGCAGTGCTGATTATTTAACAGAACTGCGCAAACTATCGAAACACTGCCAGTTTGGAGCAGGACTGGCAGATACCTTAAGGGACAAGTTTGTGTGTGGGCTTCAAAGTAAAGTGTAATGTCCGAGTATAAATAATACTCAGACTGCAGGAGAACAATAAAACAGGTATTTACTTGAACAGAGAGTAATTCAAGACTGAAATACAGAAGCCTGCTATGGCTTTATATACAGGGTTGGTCACTGCCGGTACTGCAGTATAGAATCAGTTCTTCTCTTAAAGGCACATACACAACAATTCCTCCCCTTTTAGATAAACAGTACATAACATTCATTTAACAACTAAATAATAACTAATTACAATTACAATTTTCTCTGTACTATATACATCAACTGAAATAATCATTTATAAGTTCAGTCTTTGAGGAGGCTTCCTGATCCTGACTGGATAGCGCCTTTCTCAAGTATCCTGTTCTTGCGGCGGAGTTGATTCTGGCTCATTGTCATTGGTTGGTTCGTCAGCTTCCAATAACACTGCTTCTGAGGTAGACGCAATCTGTACTTCAGGTTGATTACCAGGTGCATCTGCTCGTGGTATGGGTTTGGCTTGTTCCTGTGACTCTAGAATCTGGTCAGCATGGCGTCTCACGATGCTCTCTCCAACGTCCACTGTGTACATTAGTGGTCCCTGCTGTGTGCATATCGTTCCTGGCTGCCATTTTTCTGTTCAGTAGTCGTGGGCCAAGACTGGTTGCCCTATCTTGAAGCTCCTGGTTGGCTTCTCATTTATGTGCTGGAATTGCTTATCCTCAACATCTCATCTTATGTTTGGTTTGAGCAAATCCAGGCGACATCTTAGCCTTCGGTTGAAGAACATTATTGCTGGAGCTTGGTTGGTGACTGCATGTGTCGCATTCTGGTAAGCAAACAAGAAATTATCCACCTTGTGTTGTAGTGGTATGTCGTCATTATGCATTGCCTTTATGGCCTTTTTAAAGGTCTGAACAAACCTCTCAGCCAATCCATTTGTGGCTGGATGATATGGGGCAGATGTGTAATGCTTCACCCCATTATTCCTCAGAAACCTCCGGAAATCCTCTGACACAAACTGTGGCCCATTGTCGGAGCAAATCTGTTCTGGCAAGCCATTCCTGGCGAAGATGGTCCGTAGGACTGCAATAGTTTTCTCCGTGGTGGTGGAGGACATTTTGATGACCTCTGGCCATTTTGAATGGGCGTCCACAGCGATTAGGAACATTGAGTCCATAAATGGACCAGCAAAATCAATGTGTACCCATTGCCATGGAGATGAGGGCCACTCCCATGGATGTAGCGGGGCCTGTGGTGGAGCGTTTTGGACCTTCTGGCATCTTGTGCATCTCTTGGTCATATCCTCGATTTGTTTATCGATTCCCGGCCACCACACAAACGCCCTGGCTAGGCTCTTCATTTTTACCCCTCCCAGATGACCCTCATGAAGCTCATTGAGCACTCTATCTCTCAACTTGGGTGGAATTACCACTCGGGATCCACACATCAAGGTCCCCCTGCACACTGACAGCTGTTCTCTCCTTGGCGAGAATGCTGGCAACAGTGAGTCGCCATGTGCTGGCCATCCCTTCACCGTCAAATCATAGACCCGAGAGTGTGTCGGGTCAATTCGGGTTTCCTTCTCTATACTTGAGTTTGTAACAGGTAGACATTCGACTATGGTCGCATGGAATATCTCAACAGGGTCCACTGCAGGTGCTTCCTCTACCATAGGCAACGGTAGGCGCGACAGCCCATCAGCGTTTCCATGCTGTTTCGTACCCTTGTACTCTATGTCGTACTGATGTGCCCCTAGAAAAAGTGACCATCTTTGCAGCCGTTGCGCCATCATCACCGGAACGCCCTTCTTTGGGTTAAAAATGGAGACCAGGTGCTGATGATCAGTCAGTAGGGTGAATTTCTGCCCGTACAGATAGTGATTGAACTTCTTCACCCCCCACACCAGGCTGAGGGCCTCCCTGTCAATCTGGGCATAGTTACGCTCGGCTGAGGTTAACGAGCGCGACGCAAATGCTATTGGCCTCTCTGAACCGTCAGGGAATTTGTGTGACAGCACCGCTCCGATGCCGTAGGGAGACGCATCACATGCTAACCGAATCGGTAGTGTTGGATTGTAGTGGGCCAATATTTCTTTTGACGTGATTAGGCATTTACATTTCTGAAAGGCACGCTTACACTCATCACTCCATTTCCATGTTACTCCAGTTTGCAGTAGGGCATTCAGTGGGTGCAGAATTGTGGATAAATTCGGCAAGAACTTATGGTAGTAGTTCACCAACCCGAGGAACGACCTCAGTTGCGACACATTTTCCGGTGCTGGAGCCTTGACTACAGCCTCAATCTTGTCCGGCGACTTATGCAACCCTTCCTCATCAATCATGTGGCCACAATACGAGATTTGTCTCCTGAAGAACTCGCATTTGGGGCGGTTGGCTCGTAGCCCATATTCCTGTAATCTCGTGAGCACCTGCTCCAGGTTGGCAAGGTGTTCACTGTCATTTTCGCCCGTAACCAGGATGTCGTCCAAATAACACTGGGTCGCTGGGATCCCTTGCAGGACTTGTTCCATCGCCCTCTGCCAAATAGCCAGGGCTGATGCTACCCCGAATACCAGTCAATTGTACTGGTAAAGGCCTTTGTGAGTGTTTATCGTGAGGTATTTCCTAGATGCTTCTTCCACCTCCATTTGTAGATACGCTTGGGCCAGATCAATCTTTGTAAAGCGTTTCCCTCCAGATAGTGAGGCGAAATATCTTCTATCCGTGGAAGTGGATATTGTACTGTGTGCAGGACTGGGTTCACAGTTACCTTGAAGTCCCCACAGATGCGAACCTTCTTCGGCTCCCCAGGCGTGCTGCTCAATGATTTCTTCATTACGGGAACGATGGGTGTGGCCCATTCGCTCCAGTCCACCTTGGACAGCACACCCGAATGCTCCAGACTCTCAAGCTCTGCTTCAACGGCTGGGCGGATCGCGTAAGGTACCGGTCTGGCCTTAAAAAATTTGGGGTTTGCGTTATCTTCGATTTTTATCGTTGCCGTTATTCCTTTTAGAGTCCCAAGTCCTTGTTGGAACACCTCTTTCGCGTCAGTTAGAATTTTTGACAGTCGTCCAGGTGCGACGTCATCATCCTTTTTATCAGTCACAGTTAGCGCCTGAATGGAATGCCAATCCAATTGTATTTTTCGTATCCATTCACGTCCCAATAATGGTGGTCCTCCATCTGGTAGTATATATAGATACAGTTTCTGTGTTTCCTTGCCGTTGTATTCAACTGGCACCCTTATTTTTCCTCTGGGGTAGACTTTTTGCCTTGTGTATGTCTTCAATACAATGGACGTGTCCTTCAAGGATATGTGTGAGAATAGCCGCTCATAGTCTCGTCGATTCATGACAGTTAGGGCTGATCCTGTGTCCAATTCCATCTTTACTGGGAACCCTGCTATCATGAGGGTGACCCAAATGGTTCGGTGATCCTCCTTTGCGATCACGTTGTGTAACTTTAGACAACTTAGTCTCCTGCTCCCAGAGTCCTTATCACTCTCCTGATCTTCCGAACTACTGTCTGTCAATTTCTTTACTTTCTTGTACTTTTCCTTCGTAGTTCTTGTAGTGTTGGTTTTCTTTGCCGACCTGCAGACTCTTGCTATGTGTCCCATTTTCTCACATTGCCTGCATACTTTGTCCTTAACCCAGCAGTCCTTCTGATCATGGGTTGTTCTGCCGCAACGATAGCACTTTTCTGCTCCATACGCCATTTCGTTAGCGCTGTATTCCTGTGGTTTCTGTTGTATTTCCGCAGCTCCCTGTGCTGCTGCTTCGTAGGATACTGCCACGCTGAAAGCCTGTTCTAGCATCAGGTCCTTTTCCGAAAGTAGTCGTTTCTGGGTTCCTTCACTCTGGAGCCCGCAGACAAACTTATCCCGCAAGGTGTCTGCCAGTCCTGCTCCGAACTGGCAGTGCTTCGATAACTTGCGTAGTTCCGTAAGATAGTCAGCATTGCTCTCATCTTTGTGCTGGTTTCTTTTATGGAACTTGAATCTTTCTGCTATCAGCAGCGGTGTAGGGTTTAGGTGTTCCTGTAAGATATTAACAATCTCTTCAAAACTTTTCTCCATTGGTTTAGCTGGGGTAATTAAATTCCGCAATAGGCCGTTCATTCTCACGTCCATCAAATTTAATAATAATTCTTTCCATCGGCCACCTCATTTGCCTTGCAGTACACTTCAATTCTTTCCACATACGTGGTCCAGTCTTCTACCTCGTTGTCGAAAGCAGTGATACTGCCACTCTTTGGCATCTCGAGTGATTTAAAATGGCGCCTCCCGTGCTTTTTCTTCTTCCCCAATGGAATAAAATGGTGCCTCCCGCGCTTTTCCTTCTTCCCCAATGTAATAAAATGGCGCCTCCCACGCTTTTCCTTCTTCCCCTTGCTGCCACGCTGCTCCTAGCGTTCTACAGGGTAATGGCGGCGACCCGCGGCTTCGGCGCGTATCACTTTTCCTTCCCCGCGTTCTATCCTCGCCACGCTGCCCTGTTCTTGAGCACCGACCGCGCACTGTGCGCTCCACCCTCTCTCTCTCTCTTCCTCCCGACAACGCTGCATGGCCCCTTTGCAGAGCCGCTCGATCGAGCCCGAGCCCGCCGCAGTCCGGAAGGGTCAGCGCACTACCTGCTACCAGCATGACTTGCTGGAACACCTCGACTGGGGAGCCAGGCCCAGCTCTCCACAGCCTCCCCTGCAACTCTCCGATGGATCCCTGGGCGGTTGCCCGTGGTCGACGCCCGCCATTCTGACTTCGACCTTCAAGAAGCTTCTCTTCAGGGAAAAGATCCCCGTGAGGTGATGCAGTACTGCAGGTGAGTTCAAACCAGCCCGTCGCCAGTGTAATGTCCGAGTATCTATATATATAAAACGGTATGTCTCTGTCTGTCTTTCTGTCTCTCTGTCCGGCTATACAATCAAAAGTTATAGAACGTACCTACACGTGTGTTACATCAAAAGAAAGCTTACAATTCCAGAACGGTCGTATGCGTATTTACGTTTCGGTGAGACAAAAATTGCGCCCGCGGTATCCAAAAAACGTTCAAAATTCCGCTCATTATCTGCTCATTAGCATTGAGTGACGTCGAGGTCGACCAATCGTACGGCCGAGCGACCCGACGGTCGACCAATCGCTGCGTGGTGGGGGCGGGTTCCTGGCGCGTGCGGGCGGGCCCTCCTAGAGTCGAGTGATGGGACGATTGACCAATCCTATGCTTCAGTGACCTGACGGTCGACCAATCGGTGCATGTGTGGGTGGGCCTTATTGTTCTGAACCGAGGTGAGCCGCCGCCATCTTGATTCCAAACTTTTCATTTCTTTTTCCCGCTTTCTGTGTGTTTCTTTTCAAATCTACATTTCCACCAAAAAAAAAGTTGCTTTTAAAACACAAATTGTTTTTAAAAAAGTTAATTCATTTGTAAATCTTTTTTCTAACCTCTATAATTTTCCTACCTTTCACCGCCTTTGCAGGCAGGCCTCGAAGCCTGGGCGTCTGTTGCCCAGCCACGCCCGAGCTATGCACCGGCCATCCTGCTGGGCCCGATTCCGAACCAGCGGCCAGCCATCTTGGTAAAGGCTGGCTGGGCTCACTGCAAGCTCCTCGCGCTGCACGGCGCATGCGCACCTCCACACAGAGCGCGGCCAGAGGGAAGCAAGCAGGTTAGCGGGGGGAGGGGCGGGGCTCGGGAGGGGAGGGGGAGCGGAGAGGGTTACCCCGGCAACTGGGCTTGCCAGCCGCAATCGGCCGTCTCAAGCCGCTCAGGCCCAGGCCCGGTCCCGGAGATCGGGAGGCGGAGAGGGGAGGAGGGTTACCAAGGCAACCGGGCCCGGCCAGCCGCAATCGGCCGTCTCAGGCCCGGCCTTGGGAGGGCAGGGCTCGGGCTCACCGGGGCGCTGCGCTCGGCATGTCAGTGCGTGGGGCAGCACGGAGCTCAGCGGAGCCATCGCCGGCAGAGGGGAGAGGGTCTGCTGGCTACCCCCCTCCCCTCCCCTCCCCACCCCTCCCCTCTCCCCCTCCCCCCTCTCCCACCCCTCCCCCCCTCCTCCCCTCACCCCCCTCCTCCCACCCCTCCCCCTCCCCCTCCCCCCTCAACCCCCTCCCTCCCTTCACCCCCTCCCTTCCCCCCAGTCGCGCTCTCTCTTCCCCCCCTGCCCCCCAGTCACGCTCTCTCTTCCCCCCAGTCGCGCTCTCTCTTCCCCCCAGTCGCTCTCTCTCTTCCCCCCAGTCGCGCTCTCTCTTCCCCCCAGTCGCGCTCTCTCTTCCCCCCAGTCACGCTCTCTCTTCCCCCCAGTCGCGCTCTCTCTCTCTCTCTTCCAACAACAACATGCCCTCAAAAATCCCTCGGCACCGCCGGGCACTTCAGCTAGTAAATAATACACGGACTACAGGAGAACAATAAAACAGGTATTTACTTGAACAGAGGGTACTCTTTTTGTTTGGACCCAAAAAAAACCCAATTGGACTGTAAATAAACAAAAGTTCAACTAAAACTTAACAAATCAAATTAAAATTTGGTTTACCAGGTTGATAATGCACTCCAGTCCCCGCGGCGCCCACCGGTCGCGGAAATACTCAAGCGCGCCGGCGGACACCGCGTGCTCCATCTCCAGGGCCACCCGGGCGCGAACATAGCTGTGGAAGAGAGGCAGGCAATCCGGCTAGACGACCCCCTCGACCGCCCGCTGCCTGGACCAATTCATGGCTCTTTTAGCCAGGCCCAGGAGCAGGCCCACAAGGAGGTCCTCCAACCTGTCCGCTCCCCTCCACACCGGGTGACCATAGATCAAGAGCGTGGGACTGAAGTGCAACCAAAAATCGAGGAGCAGCCCCTTCAAGTAGTGAAAGAGGGGCTACAACCTCTCACACTCCATATAAACGTGAAACATGGACTCCTCCAGGCCGCAAAAAATGCAGGCGGCCTGGGAGTCCGTGAACCTACTTAAAACCTTATTGCACGGGACCGCTCCGTGCAGCACCCTCCAGGCCAAGTCCCCGATGGAACAAGGGAGGACTCCCGCGTAGAGAGCCCTCCATTGGGGACCTCCGCCACCACCAGTCAGCAAGACGCCACGCCAAGGCGTGTCCGGACGGTAGGCGAAGATGGCAAAGTGGAGAGTGTGCAGGAGCAGCCCGTACAGGAAACCCCTCCGCGCGGAATGAAAAGGCACGGAGGGTATTTCCTCGAGACGGCTCAAGTTGTGAGGCGCCGTTTCCCGAGGGGAGTTTCGGGGCCGGGCGCCGATGAGGAATTCTGTTCGAACGGGGGTAAGCTCGGACGGGATCGCCCCACGTGCTTGAGCCGCCTCGATACACCTAGTTGAGTCGGGGCCCATTGACGCTTTCACCGATTCGATGGCTTCGACCGTGAGCTGGACGTTGGCCCAGGACAGGCACCGCGCCAGCTCCTCCGGCGCCATCCAGCCCGCTCCTCCGCCATCGAGCAGGTCCCCGACTCTGGTCACCTTGCCAGGCACAGCCCTGCCCTCCGCCAGCCGCCCGAACCCACGTTCGTGGAGGTGCGGATTCCTTAGCAGCAGCTCCCGAAGGAGAGCTGCCGCTCCTGACGGGGGAGAGCTCCGCCTGGAAGCGACGTAGTTCCAAACCCATAGCAGTTCCTGGTAGAAGACAGGCAGCTCCCGCAGGCCGGCATGCCTGCCGCCCACTTTCGTGAACAGGAGCTGCGTGTCGTAATTGAGGCCGTGCAGCTGGCGGAAGAAAAACGTCACCAGCGCACACCATCTCGGAGGATTCTCGACGTACAGGTATCTCTGCAGTGTCTGAAGACGGAAAGTCGCAGCCTGGGTGCGAAGGCACACCAGCGCCTGAGCGCCCTCCCTAAGCGGGAGACACAGAACCGCTTTTTGTGGTATATATCAATGATTTGGACTTGAATGTAGGAAGTATGATTAAGAAGTTTGCAGATAATACAAAAATTGGCCGTGTGGTTGATAATAAAGAAAGCTGCAGACTGCAGGAGGATAGCAATGGACTGGTCAGGTGGGCAGAACAGTGGCAAGTGGAATTCAATCCGGAGAAGTGTGAGGTAATGCATTTTTTGGGGAGGGTTAACAAGGCAAGGGAATACACTATGAATGGTAGGACACTGAGAAGTGCAGAATATCAGAGGGACCTTGGAGTGCATGTCCACAGATCCCTGAAGGTAGCAGGACAGGTAGATAAGGTGGTTAAGAAGGCATATGGGATACTTGCCTTTATTTGCCGAGGCATAGAATATAAGAGCAGAGAGGTTATGCCGGAACTGTATAAAACACTAGTTAGGCCGCAGCTAGAATACTGTGTGCAGTTCTGGTCACCACATTACAGGAAAGATGTGATTGCACTAGAGGGGGTGCGAGGAGATTTACGAGGATGTTGCCTGGGCTGGGGAATTTTAACTATGAGGAAAGATTGGATAGGCTGGGGTTGTTTTCTTTGGAACAGAGGAGGCTAAGGGGGGACCAAATTGAGGTGTATAAAGTTATGAGGGGTCTAGATAGATCCTTCCTATCCACTCTATTTCCCTCAGCAGGAGGGTCAATAACCAAGGGGCATAGATTTAAAGTAATTGGTAGGAGGTTTAGAGGGGATTTGAGGAGAATTTTTTTCACCCAGAGGGTGGTGGGGGTAGTAGAGGCAGAGACCCTCATCACATTTAAAAAGTACTTGGATATGCACTTGAAGTGCCATAATGTACAAGGCTATGGCCCAAGTGCTGGAAAGTGGGATTAGGCTGGATAGCTCTTTGTCGGCCGGCACGGACAACATTGGCTGAATGGCCTCCTTCTGTGCTATAAATTTCTATGATTCTATGGTTCTATGATTGTATGAAGGAGGGTCGTCTGGTGGGGTAAATTGGAAGGCGGCTAAACCCGGCCCCGATGATTAAGGCCCTGCTCGCCCGGTCGAGCTTACCCATCTTACGCAGTCTGTGAGGTTCGCAGGGTTTGGTGGTCTCGGGGCCCTGCTCGCTCTGGCGCCTCTCGCACTCTCCAGGCCCATTGTACAAAGAGAGCAGGCGCAAGGGTTTGCTACTGATAGCGAGGTCGAATTCAAATCAAAAGCCCAAACTTTGCAAATTGGGAAATCTTAGTTTCTTCCACTCAGGAGGTGGTGCGGAGACATGAGAGACAAACGTAAATAGATGCCATCGGTTATGCTGAATGCCTTATCCCATTTTGTTCTGGGCAAGTTGAACTCACAGCACACTCATACAGGCCGGCAATGCTGTTTCTGCATTACCCGCCTGTACGGGCCTGTCCCTTGAGATAAACAGAAAGTCACAATCACGACATATTATTTACTACAGATTAGGTTTAAACAGATCTTTGAAATGGGCTAACACAAATTAAAAGACTTAAATGTGTTCTGAGTGAATGAGGCTTTCATTCTCGAGATGTAATGATTCATTTGATACTGAAACACTTATTTACTTCCATATGTTTCAAACGGTTAAGAATACTTTCATATGTTATTACTGGAAAGAAAAGCGCAGCACTCGGCTCCCACAAAAGGTTCCAGCCTGAACCTGCAGTCCCACCTGCAACAATCCAGAGCTGCGAGCTCTGGGGAAACCTTAGGGACAGCACTTTGGAGCAGAACACACGCAGACCCCACACATGGTCCCTTCATTCACAATTAAAGAATTTTATCACTTCCAGAAGGAAAAAAACATAAAACTCCAAAGAATTAACTAATCTACTAATTAGAGTGTAAAGTATTTTATTTTACCAGCCAAGGACAACGATAATTACAATTGCAGAATTTTATTAACAGAGGATCTTCACAAAGCTAACTAGACTTCCACATTCTGTATACTGGATCAAATTACACATTCCAGGGTTGCCTACAGCAGGCAAGATCAAATTCAACATTCCAAACAAACTGTTGGGTGTGTCTTGTCCTCCAAGGGGACCAATCAGAAATCTGGTGTTGCAAATAGACGCGACCAACTTTGTGGGAGTTGTCCCATATTTGGCCTCATATTTCTGCTTGTATAATAGCGAGTCCCTGGGGGTGTAACAGTAACCTCATGATCTCAACTGGATATTCATCTCTTTTTCACATGTACTTCTTCAATGTCACCAAAGGAAGACCAAGCAATCACTTGGCGAGACAAAACTTTTACAAATTATTAAACTGCTTTGTATCACAGGAAGTGATCATATAGTTCTCATTATATTCACTGAGTTCAATCAATACAATTTATCTTCATATAATGATATAAAATAAAAACACATTCCATTGCTTTACCATATAAGTGGGTCATACATAAGATGTCTTCTAACTGTTCCTCCAGAATTTCTGACTTGCCTAAATCTTTCTTAGCTGTCATATAATTGTCCTGCAGCCTTCATATTCCCTCCCAAAAGCCCCATTCTCTCTTTTTATCCCTTTATAGTAATCAATGGACTTTCCAACACAGCGGGTGTTCGATGTTTTCCGATTACCTAGGCAAGCGAATGAATCTCTTATTGTTTAATCTCTAGGGAAAATTTCTCCTATTTTGCATATTAACCACCTTTCATCTTGGTGCGTCTTTCTTAAACACATGAAATTACATTTTACTTCAAAAATAAACATTAAAGATAACTATTTCCCCAAATCCCTTCAGTGAAAAAATGGCCTAAAATCCTGAAATGTATCACCATATTTAATTTTGACTTGATGCAGGTGGAGCTTGTTTTTGTAATTTTCAATCTGCGATGTGTCTGTGTTGGGAATGGGTGCCCAGCGGTGTAGTACTGGATTAGTTTGGGGACAGTGTGGACCTGAAGTAACTGACGCAGTTCCTCCTTAACCCCAATATCCTAGAAATACCAAACCAATGCCATACTCCTGCTCCTATTTCTTATGTTTTTATGTTCTTATAATTGCTTCCCTTCTCACCCTCGCACCGTGACTAGTGGGGTACCGCAGGGATCGGTCCTTGGACCTCAGCTATTCACAATATATATTAATGATCTAGACGAGGGAACTAGATGTAATATCTCCAAATTTGCAGACGGCACAAAGCTGGGTGGGCGTGTGTGCTGTGAGGAGGATGCCGAGAAACTCCAGGATGATTTGGATAGGTTGGGTGATTGGGCAGAAGCATGGCAGATGCAATATAATGTGGATAAATGTGAGGTTATCCACTTTGGTGGCAAAAACAGGAAGGCCGATTATTATCTGAATGGCAATAGATTGGGCGAAGGGGAAGTACAACGAGACCTGGGTGTCCTTGTGCACCAGTCGCTGAAGGTAAGCATGCAGGTGCAGCAGGCGGTTAAGAAGGCAAATGGTATGTTGGCCTTCGTAGCGAGAGGCTTTGAGTACAGGAACAAGGATGTCTTGCTGCCGTTGTACAGGGCCTTGGTGAGACCACATCTTGAGTATTGTGTGCAGTTTTGGTCGCCTTATCTGAGAAAGGAAGTTCTTGCCATGGAAGGAGTTCAGTGAAGATTCACCAGGCTGATACCTGGGATGGCAGGTATGACGTACGAGGAGAGATTGGGTCGATTGGGCTTGTACTCGCTGGAGTTTAGAAGAATGAGAGGGGATCTCATTGAAACTTATAAAATTCTAACAGGACTGGACAGACTAGATGCAGGAAGGATGTTCCCGATGGTCGGGGAGTCCAGAACCAGGGGTCACAGTCTAAGGATAAAGGGTATGCCATTTAGGACAGAAATGAGGAGGAATTTCTTCACCCAGAGAGTGGTGAACCTGTGGAATTCTCTACCACAGAAGGCAGTAGAGGCCAATTCATTAAATATATTCAAGAAGGAGTTGGATATATTTCTTAAGGCTAAAGGGATCAAGGGGTATGGGGAGAAAGCAGGGACCGGGTACTGAATTTGGATGATCAGCCATGATCACATTGAATGGCGGAGCAGGCTCGAGGGGCCAAATGGCCTACTCCTGCTCCTACCTTCCATGTTTCTATGTTACCTCTGGAGTCCCGTATGGATCTATTCTTGGCCCCGTCCTATTTCTCATCCACATGTTCCCCCTTGGTGACCATTCGTGTATGTGTTTTGGCTGCTGCTCCAGACATAAGAACATAAGAAATAGGAGCAGGAGTAGGCCAATCGGCCCCTCGAGCCTGCTCCACCATTCAATAAGATCATGGCTGATCTGATCCTAACCTCAAATCTTCTATCACTCTGCATCCACCCGAACCCATGTGATCTCCCGGGAGAGGCGAGAAACCAGATAAAGACCCAATGGCCAATTTGGGAGAAAAAAATCTGGGAAATTCCTCTCCGACCCATCTAGGCGATCGAAATTCTTCCAGGAGATCACTCTGTCCCTATATTTTCTACAGTACTTACCTTCTGTAAAGGCGATCTCCACCCCAGCCAGGAACAGGAATAAAACCATCTCCTGAAATCTAACAGAATTAGAACACAGTAGGAGCAGAACAAGGCTACACGGCCCCTGGGCCCGCTCCACTACCCACAGGGCCATGACCATTCCGAACCCAGACTCATGTCCAATTTCCTGCCCGCTCCCCGTAACCCTTAATTCCCTTTACTTCTAGGAAACTATCTATTTCTGTTTTAAATTTATTTAATGATGTAGCTTCCACAGCTTTCTGGGGCAGCAAATTCCACAAACCTACCACCCTCTGAGTGAAGAAGTTTCTCCTCATCTCAGTTTTGAATGAGCAGCCCCTTATTTTAAGATTATGCCCCCTAGTTCTAGTTTCACCCATCATTGGGAACATCCTCACCGCATCCACCCGATCAAGCCCCTTCACAATCTTATATGTTTCAATAAGATCGCCTCTCATTCTTCTGAACTCCAATGAGTAGAGTCCCAATCTACTCAACCTCTCCTCATATGACCACCCCCTCATCCCCGGGATTAACCGAGTGAACCTTCTTTGTACTGACTCGAGAGCAAGTATGTCTTTTCTTAAGTATGGACACCAAAACTGTATGCAGTATTCCAGGTGCGGCCTCACCAATACCTTGTACAACTGCAGCAATACCTCCCTGTTTTTATATTCCAACCCCCTAGCAATAAAAGCCAACATTCCATTGGCCTTCTTAATCACTTGCTGCACCTGCATACTAACTTTTTGAGTTTCGTGCACCAGGACCCCCAGATCCCTTTGTACTACAGTACTTTCCAGTTTCTTGCCATTAAGATAATAACTTGCTCTATGATTTTTCCTGCCAAAGTGCATAACCTCACACTTTCCAGTATTGTATTCCATCTGCCAAATCTCTGCCCACTTACTTAGCCTGTCTATGTCCCTTTGCAGGTTTTTTATGTCCTCCTCACTCACTACTTTCCGTCCCATCTTTGTATCATCTGCAAACTTTGATATGTTACACTCGGTCCCCTCCTCCAAATCGTTAATATAGATTGTAAAGAGTTGGGGACCCAGCACTGACCCCTGCGGAACACCACTAGTTACTGGTTGCCAATCTGAGAACGAACCATTTATCCCAACTCTCTGCTTTCTGTTAGAGAGCCAATCCTCCACCCACGCCAGAATATTACCCCCAATCCCGTGATTTTTTATCTTGAGCAATAATCTTTTGTGTGGCACCTTGTCAAATGCCTTTTGGAAGTCTAAATACACTACGTCCACTGGTTCCCCTTTATCCACCCTGTATGTTACTTCCTCAAAAAACTCAAGCAAATTTGTTAAACATGACTTCCCCTTCATGAAACCATGCTGAGTTTGCCCTATTAAATTATGTTTATCCAAATGTCCCGTTACTGTCTCCTTAATAATGGACTCTAACATTTTACCAACCACAGATGTTAGGCTAACAGGTCTATAGTTTCCAGCCTTCTGCCTACTACCCTTTTTAAATAAGGGTGTTACATTAGCAGTTTTCCAATCTGCCGGGACCTTTGCTGAGTCCAGTGAGTTTTGGAAAATTATTACCAATGCATCCACAATCCCTACCGCTACTTCCCTCAAGACCCTGGGATGCAAGCCATCAGGTCCAGGGGATTTATCCGCCTTGAGTCCCATTATTTTACCAAGTACCACTTCCTTAGTGATTTTAATTGTATTTAGTTCCTCCCCCCCTAGAGCCCCCTGTTTGTCCAGTGTTGGGATATTCTTAGTGTCCTCTACTGTAAAGACTGATACAAAATAATTGTTCAGTGTTTTTGCCATCTCCATGTTTCCCACCATTAATTTCCCGGTCTCATCCTCTAAGGGACCAACATTTACTTTAGCCACCCTTTTTCTTTTTATATAACTATAGAAACTTTTACTGTCTGTTTTTATATTTTTTGCTAATTTACTTTCATAATCTATCTTCCCTTTCTTAATCAATCTTTTTGTTATTTTTTGCTGTCTTTTAAAGACTTCCCAATCTTCCATCCTCCCACTAGATTTGGCTACCTTATATGCCCTTGTTTTTAGTCGGATACTATCCTTAATTACTTTACTTAGCCACGGGTGGCTATCTTTTCTTTTACACCCTTTTTTCCTCAGTGGAATATATTTTTTTTGGAAGTTGTAAAATAACTCCTTAAATGTACACCACTGGTCATGTACTGTCTTACCCTTTAATCTATTTTCCCAGTCCACTCTAATTAATTCCGCTCTCATACCTTCATAGTCTCCTTTATTCAAGCTCAGCACGCTTGTTTGAGATCCAACCTTCTCACCCTCTAATTGAATATGGAACTCAACCATGTTATGGTCACTCATTCCAAGGGGATCCTTTACTAGGACATTTTTAATTAATCCTGTCTCATTACACAGGACCAAATCTAAGGTTGCTTGCCCCCTGGTCGGTTCAGTTACATACTGCTCAAGAAACCCATCCCTAATACACTCAATGAACTCTTCCTCAAGGCTGCTCTGCCCAATTTGATTTGTCCAGTTAATATGATAATTAAAATCCCCCATAATTATAGCTGTTCCCTTATTACAAGCCTCAACTATTTCCTGATTAATACTCCGTCCAACAGAGTTGCAACTGTTCGGAGGCCTATAGACTACACCCACTAGTGTTTTTTTCCCCTTATTATTCCTTACCTCCACGCAAACTGTTTCACTATCCTGCTCCTTTGACCCAATATCATTTCTCTGTATTATAGTGATTCCTTCCTTTATTAACATAGCCACCCCACCTCCTCTCCCTTCCTGCCTGTCCTTCCTGATTGTTAAATAACCTGGTATGTTTAATTCCCAGTCATGGTCACCCTGCAGCCATGTTTCTGTAATGGCCACAAGATCATACCCATATGTCATTATTTGTGCCGTTAACTCATTCATTTTGTTACGAATGCTACATGCATTCAGATAAAGAACTCTCAAATATGTTTTGTAACACTTAGTTCCTGTTTTTTCCCTTTTTAGTACTTTACTTTTTACTCCATACCTTCTGTCCCTTCCTGACACATTCTGTTTTTTAATTCCCCCACTGCTACCTAAGTCTATGACCTTCTCTGTTGTCATTTCTATTATTTGCTCTCTAGAAACCTCCCCCCCACTAATTAGTTTAAAGCCCTCTCTACAGCCCTAGTTATATGATTCGCCAGGATTCTAGTCCCAGCACTGGCCAAGTGGAGTCCGTCCCAACAGAACAGCTCCCTCCTGTCCCAGTACTGGTGCCAGTGTCCCAAGAAGCAAAACCCATTTCTCCCACACCAGTCTTTGAGCCACGCATTTAACTCTTTAATTTTATTTATCCTAGCCAAATTCGCTCGTGGCTCAGGTAATAACCCAGAGATTATTACCCTTGAGGTTCTGTTTTTTAATTTGACCCCTAGCTGCTCATACTCCTTTAACAGAACCGTCTTGTCCTATCTACGTCGTTTGTACCAACATGGACCACGACAACTGGATCCTCCCCCTCCCACTGCAAGTTTCTTTCCAGCCCAGAAGAGATGTCCTTAACCCTGGCACCAGGCAGGCAACACAGCCTTCGGGATTAATAAGATCATGGCTGATCTTGGGCTCAAAGCCACTTCCCTGCCTGCTCCCCATAACCCTTCACTCCTTTATCTTGCAAAACTCTGTCTCTCTCCACCTTAAATGTATTTAATGACCCAGCCTCCACGGCTCTCTGCGGCAGAGAATTCCACAGATTTACGACCCTCTGTGAGAAGAAATTCCTCCTCATCTCAGTTCTAAAAGGGCGAGCCTTTATTCTAAAGCTGTGCCCCCGCGTTCTAGATTTCCCCACGAGGGGAAACATCCTCTCTGCATCTACCTTGTCGAGCCCCATCGGTATCTTATATGTTTCCATAAGATCACCTCTCATTCTTCTAATTTCCAATGAGTATAGGCCCAACCTGCTCAACCTTTCCTCATAAGTCAACCCCCTCATCTCTGGAATTAACCTAGTGAATCATCTCTGAACTGCCTCCAATGCAAGTATATCCTTCCTTAAATAAGATCAAAACTGTACACAGTACTCAAGGTGTGGTCTCACCAATACCCTGTACAGTTGTAGCAGGACTTCCCTGCTTTGATACTCCAACCCCCTTGAAATAAAGGCCAACATTCCATTTGCCTTTTTGATTACTTGCTGTACCTGCATGCTAACTTTTTGTGTTTCATGCACAAGGACCCCCAGGTCCCTCTGAACTGTAGCATTTTGTAATCTCTCTCCATTTAAATAATAATTTGCTTTTTTATTTTTCCTGCCAAAGTGGATAACCTCGCACTTTCCCACATTATACTCCATCTGCCAAATGTTTGCCCACTCACTTAGCCTGTCTATATCCCTTTGCAGATTCTTTGAGTCCTCTGCACAACTTGCTTTCCCACCCATCTTTGTATCATCCACAAACTTGGCTACATTACACTCGGTCCCTTCATCCAGGTCATTAATGTAGATTGTAAATAGTTGAGGCCCCAGCACTGATCCCTGTGGCACCCCACTAGTTACCGTTTGCTAACCGGAAAATGACCCATTTATCCCGACTCTCTGCTTTCTGTTAGTTAGCCAATTCTCTATCCATGCTAATATATTACTAACTCTGTGAGCTCTTATCTTATGCAGTAACCTTTTATGTGGCACCTTATCAAATGCCTTCTGGAAATCCAAATACACCACATCCACTGGCTCACCTTTGTCTACCCTGCTTGTTACATCCTCAAAGAACTCCAGCAAATTTGTTAAACATGATTTCCCTTTCATAAAACCATGCTGACTCTGCTTGACTGCATTATGATTTTCCAAATGCCCTGCTACAGCTTCCTTAATGAAGGACTCCAGCATTTTCCCAACGACAGATGTTAGGCTAACTGGTCTATAGTTTCCTGCTTTTTGTCTCCCTCCCTTCTTAAATAGGGGTGTTACATTTGCGGTTTTCCAATCTGCTGGGACCTCGCCAGAGTCCAGGGAATTTTGGTATATTGCAACCAATGCATCCACTATCTCTGCAGCCACTTCTTTTAAGACCCTGGGATGCAGGCCATCTGGTCCAGGGGACTTGTCGTCTTTTAGTCCCATTATTTTACCAAGTACTATTTCCTTAGTGATAGTGATTGTCTTTAGTTCCCCCATCCCTGTGGCCCCTTGATTATCCATTATTGAGATGTTGTTAGTGTCTTCTACCGTGAAGATAGATACAAAATATTTGTTCAGAGTCTCTGCCTAAGCCCATCACTTCTATTTCCACTTTTTCTCCATCAACATCATGGCCTTGACGGAGAGCTGGCTGAGGGGTGATGACACCGTCACCCTAAATTAAGCTTCCCCGTCTGGCTATACTTTCCACCACTTGACCCTCCCAAACCGCCGCGGTGGCGGTGTGGCTCTTATCATCAAATTACACCTTGGTCTGTCCCCCTGCTCCTCTGGCACCTTCTTCTCCTTTGAGTATCTCACCTTGTTCCACCCCTCTTGCCTCTCATATAAAATCCTTGTTCTCTACCGCCCACCCAAGTACCATGCCAATTTTCTCACCGAGATATCTTCACAGCTTTCCTCCCTCGGCCTCTGCACCGAGTGACATCTCATTCTCGGTGATTTCAACCTCCATCTCAACTCATCATGCTCTCTCCTGAGCTCATGACCCTCCTATTCTCCCTTAATCTCTCCCTCCATATTAACTCCAATACCCATTCATAGCCACCCCCTTGACCTTGCCAACTCACGTGTCCTCATTACTCCCATCATGTCATTGGGGAAGCTGCAACAAAGACTACATGCATGCTAAAAAGTGGAAGCAGCATGCTATAGACAGGGCTAAGCGATCCCACAATCAACAGATCAGATCAAAGCTCTGCAGTCCTGCCACATCCAGTCGTGAATGGTGGTGGACCATTAAACAACTAACAGGAGGAGGAGGCTCCATGAATATCCCCATCATCAATGATGGTGGAGCCCAGCACGTGAGTGCAAAAGACAAGGCTGAAGCGTTTGCAACCATCTTCAGCCAGAAGTGCCGAGTGGATGATCATATTGGCCTACTCCTGAGGTCCCCACCATCACAGAAGCCAGTCTTCAGCCAATTCGATTCACTCCACGTGATATCAAGAAATGCCTGAGCGCACTGGATACAGCAAAGGCTATGGACCCCGACAACATCCCGGCTATCGTGCTGAAAACTTGTGCTCCAGAACTAGCCACACCTCTCGTCAAGCTGTTCCAGTACAGCTACAACACTGGCATCTATCTGGCAATGTGGAAAACTGCCCAGGTATGTCCTGTCCACAAAAAGCAGGACAAATCCAACCCAGCCAATTACCGCCCCATCAGTCTACTCTCAATCATCAGCAAAATGATGGAAGGTGTCATCAACAGAGCTATCAAGCGGCACTTACTCACCAATAACCTGCTCATTGATGCCCAGTTTGGGTTCCGCCAAGACCACTCGGCTCCCGACCTCATTACAGCCTTGGTCCAAACATGGACAAAGGAGCTGAATTCCAGAGGTGTGGCGAGAGTGACTGCCCTTGACATTAAGGCAGCATTTGACTGAGTGTGGCATCAAGGAGCCCTAGTAAAACTGAAGTCAATGGGAATCAGGGAGAAAACGCTCCACTGGCTGGAGTCATACCTAGCACAAAGGAAGATGGTTGTGGTGGTTGAAGGTCAATCATCACAGCCCCAGGACATCGCTGCAGGAGTTCCTCAGGGCAGTGTCCTAGGCCCAACCGTCTTCAGTTGCTTCATCAATGATCTTCCCTCCAACATAAGGTCAGAAATGGGGATGTTCGCTGATGACTGCACAGTGTTCAGTGCCATTCACAACTCCTCAGATAATGAAGCAGTCCATGCCCGCATGCAACAAGACCTGGATGACATTCAGGCTTGGGCTGATAAGTGGCAGCTAACAGTCATGCCACAGAAGTGCCAGGCAATGACTATCTGCAACAAGCAAGAGTCTAACCATCTCTAACATTCAATGGCATTACCATCGCCGAATCCCCCACCAACAGCATCCTGGGGGATACCATTGGCCAGAAACTTAACTGGACGAGCCACATAAATACTGTGGCAACAAAAGCAGGTCAGAGGCTAGGTATTCTGTGGCGAGTGTCTCACCTCTATCTACAAGGCACAAGTAAGGAGTGTGATGGAATACTCTCCACTTGCCTGGATGAGTGCAGCTCCAACAACACTCAAGAGGCTCAACACCATCCAGGACAAAGCAGCCTGCTTGATTGGTACCCCATCCACCACCTTAAACATTCACTCCCTCCACCACTGGCGTACTGTGGCTGCAGTGTGTACCATCTACAAGATGCACTGCAGCACCTCCCAAACCCACGACCTCTTCCACCTAGAAGGACAAGGGCAGCAGGCGCATGGGAACACCACCACCTCCAAGTTCCCCTCCAAATCACGCACCATCCTGACTTAGAAGTATATCGCCGATCCTTCATTGTCGCTGGGTCAAAATCCTGGAACTCCCTACCTAACAGCACTGTTGGAGTACCTTCACCGCACGGACTGCAGCGGTTCAAGAAGGCGGCTCACCAGCACCTTCTCAAGGGCATTAGGGATGGGCAATAAATGCTGGCCTTGCCAGTGACGCCCACATCCCATAAACAAATTTTTTTTAAATGTCGATCAGAGATAAAACCATCTCTGATCACTTCCTTGTATCGCTCTCCACCCACATCCTCTTTCACCCTCCCAACCCTACTTCCCTTTGTGTCTGCCCCTGGAAAAAAACTCTCTCCCAATTCACTTACAACTGCACTTCCAAAATCCCAACCATAGCCTTTGGCCCTCCATTTAGCACATTTCTGCAGCTACCAATCTGCTCAACAACATCCTCGCCTCCACCTTTGATGCCCTTGTCCCCATTAAAACCATTTCTCTATCTCACGCTGGTTGCTCCCCCTAGTACGGCCCTCATCTCCGCTCCCTTAAGTCCAAGGGACGCAGACTTGAATGTATATGGCAACAACAGGTTTAGCCATTCATTGCCAGATCTGGCTGGACCACATAAAGCACTATCGGGGTCGTACTCTCCTCCTCCAAAACTGATCAACAGCAGGGGAGAGAGGTAAAAAGTCATCAAAGTGTGACGTCACCAGGAAGCAGGTAAGTGATTGGTTGGTGAGTATTTCTCTTTTTTTAGAACTTTAACTCTGGTTTATAGTTTCTAAGGTCTCTCTGGTGTAGCAGGGACTGTTGGTAAACCAGTTAACTGTAGTGTAATTAGTGGGATTGATTGATTTAATTTAAATTCAATTAATTAAAGGGTAAGTCATGGCAGGACAGCCGGGCCCCATGATCTGCACCTCCTGCGATATGTGGGAAATCAGGGACACTTCCTGTGTCCCTGACAACTACATGTGCAGGAAGTGCATCCAGCTGCAGCTACTGACAGACCGCATTGCGGCGCTGGAGCTGCGATTGGACACATACTGGAGCATTCACGATGCTCAGGACATCGTGAATAGCACATTTACGGAGTTGGACACACCGCAGGTAGAGGTTGGACAGGAAGAAAGGGAACGGGTGACCAACAAGCAGAGTACTAGGTGCAGGCAGGTAGTGCAGGGGTCCCCCGTGGCCATCCCCCTCTCCAACAGATACACCACTTTGGGTACTGTTGGGGGGGGTGGCTTATCAGAGGAAGGCAGCAGCAGCCAACTTCCTGGCACCAGGGGTGGCTCTGCTTCACAGAATGGGAGGAAAAAGAGGGGTAGAGCTATAGTAATAGGGGATTCAATTGTAAGGGGAATAGATAGGCATTTCTGCGGCCGCAAACGAGACTCCAGGATGGTGTGTTGCTTCCCTGGTGCAAGGGTCAAGGATGTCTCCGAGTGACTCCAGAACACCTGGGAAGGGGAGGGTGAACAGCCAGTTGTCGTGGTGCATATAGGCACCAACGATATAGGTAAAAAGCGGATGAGGTCCTAAAAGCGGAGTATAGGGAGTTAGGAGATAAATTAAGAAACAGGACCTCAAAGGTAGTAATCTCAGGATTGCTACCAGTGCCACGTGCTAGTCAGAGTAGAAATAGAAGGATACTTCAGATGAATACGTGGCTAGAGGAATGGTGCTAGGGGGAGGGATTCAAGTTCCTGCGACATTGGAACCGGTTCTGGGGGAGGTGGGACCAGTTCAAACCGGACGGTTTGCACCTGGGCAGGGCTGGAACCAATGTCCTAGGGGGAGTGTTTGCTAGTGCTGTGGGGGAGGGTTTAATCTAAAATGGCAGGGGGTTGGGAACCTGAGCAGGGAGACAGAGGAAAGGGAAACAAAGATAAAAGCAAAAGATAGGAAGGAGAAAAACAAAAGTGGCAGTCAGAGAAATCAACGGTTTAAATCAAACATGGCCACAGTAAATAATAATTCTAATAGGTCTAAGAGCGTTAAAAAAACAAGCCTGAAGGCTTTGTGTCTTAATGCGAGGAGCATTTGTAATAAGGTGGATGAATTGGCTGCGCAAATAGAAGTAAACAAATACGATTTGGTTGGGATTACGGAAACGTGGCTCAAGGAAGGCCAGGACTGGGAACTCAACATCCAGGGGTATTCGATATTCAGGAAAGATAGGCAAAAAGGAAAGGGAGGTGGGGTAGCATTACTGGTTAAAGAAGGGATTAACACAATTGTAATGAAGGATATTAGCTCTGATGAGGTGGAATCTGTATGGGTAGAATTGAGAAATACTAAGGGGAAAAAAACGTTAGTGGGAGTGGTTTATAGACCTCCAAACAGTAAGGCGGAGGTTGGGGATGGCATTAAAAGAGAAATTAAAGAAGCGTGCAATAAGGGCACAGCAGTCATCATGGGTGACTTTAATCTACATATAGATTGGGCCAACCAAATGAGTAACAATACTGTGGAGGAGGAATTCCTGGAGTGTTTACAGGATGGTTTCCTGGACCAATATGTCGAGGAACCAACCAGAGATCAGGCCATCTTAGACTGGGTATTATGTAATGAGAAAGGATTAATTAGCAATCTTGTTGTAAGAGGCCCCTTGGGTCGGAGCGATCATAATATGATCGAATTCTTCATTAAGATGGAGAATGAAGTAGTTGACTCGGAGACTAGGGTCCTCAATTTAAATAAAGGAAACTATGATGGCCTGAGGAGCAAGTTGGGTAGGATTGATTGGGGAATGGCACTCAAAGGGTTGACGGTGGATAGGCAATGGCAAACATTCAAAGACCGAATGGATGAACTACAGAATTTGTTCATCCCAGTTTGGCATAAAAATAAAACAAAAAAGGTGACCCAACTGTGGCTAACAAGGGAAATTAGGGATAGCATAAGGTCCAAGGAGAGGGCATATAAATTGGCCAGAAAAAGCAATAATCCTGAGGATTGGGAGCAGTTTAGGATTCAACAAAGGAGGACAAAGGGATTAATTAAGAAAGGGAAAATAGAATATGAGAGTAAGCTTGCAGAGAACATAAAAACTGACTGTAAAAGCTTTTATAGATATGTGAAGAGAAAAAGATTGGTGAAGTCAAGCGTAGGTCCCTTGCAGTCAGAATCGGGGGAATTTATAATGGGGAACAAAGAAATGGCAGACCAACTAAATACATATTTTGGTTCTGTCTTCACAAAGGAGGACACAAATATCCTCCCAGAGATGCCGGGGAACATAGGGTCTGATGAAAGGGTGGAACTGAAAGAAATCAGTATTTGTAGGGAAATGGTGTTAGGAAAATTGATGGGACTGAAGGCCGATAAATCCCCAGGGCCTGATAATCTACATCCCAGGGTACTTAAGGAAGTGGCCCTAGAAATAGTAGATGCATTGCTGGTCATCTTCCAGAACTCGATAGACTCTGGAACGGTACCCATGGATTGGCGGGTAGCTAATGTTACCCCACTATTCAAAAAAGGTGGTAGAGAAAAAGCGGGGAATTATAGACCGGTAAGCTTGACATCGGTAGTGGGGAAAATGCTAGAGTCCATTATAAAAGATGTAATAGCAGAGCACTTGGAAAGCAGTGACTGGATCGGACAAAGTCAACATGGATTTACAAAAGGTAAATCATGCTTGACTAATCTACTGGAATTTTTTGAGGATGTAACTGGTAAAATAGATAAGGGAGAAGCAGTGGATGTGGTGTATTTGGACTTTCAGAAGGCTTTCGATAAGGTCCCGCATAAGAGATTAGCGTGCAAAATTAAGGCACATGGGATTGGGGGCAAGGTATTGACTTGGATAGAGAACTGGTTGGCGGACAGAAAGCAAAGAGTTGGAATAAACGGTTCGTTTTCCGAGTGGCAGCCAGTGACTAGTGGGGTACCGCAAGGATCGGTCCTAGGACCCCAGCTGTTCACAATATATATTAATGATCTGGACGAGGGAATTGGATGTAATATCTCCAAATTTGCAGACGACACAAAGCTGGGTGGGAGGGTATGCTGTGAGGAGGATGTCGTGAAACTCCAGCACGATTTGGACAGGTTGGGTGATTGGGCAGAAACATGGCAAATGCACTATAATGTGGATAAATGTGAGGTTATTCACTTTGCTGGCAAAAACAGGAAGGCAGATTATTATTTGAATGGTAATAGATTGGGAGAAGGGGAAGTGCAAAGAGACCTGGGTGTTCTTGTACACCAGTCGCTGAAGGTAAGCATGCAGGTGCAGCAGGCGGTTAAGAAGGCAAATGGTATGTTGGCCTTCGTAGCAAGAGGGTTCGAGTACAAGAACAAGGATGTCTTGCTACAGTTGTACAGGGCCTTGGTGAGACCACACCTTGAGTATTGGGTGCAGTTTTGGTCGCCTTACCTGAGGAAGGACGTTCTTGCCATGGAAGGAGTGCAGCAAAGATTCACCAGGCTGATACCTGGGATGGCAGGAATGACGTATGAGGAGAGATTGTGTCGATTGGGCTTATACTCACTGGAGTTCAGAAGATTGAGAGGGGATCTCATCGAAACCTATAAAAATTCTGTCAGGCCTGGACAGACTAGATGCAGGAAGGATGTTTCTGATGGCCGGGGAGTCCAGAACCAGGGGTCATAGTCTAAGGATAAGGGGTAAGCCATTTAGGACTGAAATGAGGAGGAATTTCTTCACCCAGAGAGTGGTGAACCTGTGGAATTCTCTGCCACAGAGGGCGGTGGAGGCCAGTTCATTAAGTATATTCAAGAAAGAGTTGGATATATTTCTTAAGGCTAAAGGGATCAAGGGATATGGGGAGAAGGCAGGGACAGGGTACTGAAATTGGATGATCAGCCATGACCTCATTGAATGGCGGAGCAGGCTCGAAGGGCCGAATGGCCTACTCCTGCTCCTATCTTCTATGTTTCTATGTTTCTAAAAATATAATAATGAATAGTCAGCATGGATTTCAAAATAGAAAGTCTTGCTTGACCAACCTCATTGAATTTTTGAAGAGGTAACAGAGAGATTAGACAATGGTAAGGCAGTAGATAAAATTTATCTAGATTTTCAAAAGGCCTTCGATAGGGTACCACATAATAGACTAATGAATAAGGTCAGAGAATGCAGAGTCAGGGGACAAGTAGCAGAATGGATAGCTAGCTGGCTTGAAGACAGAAAGCAGAGGGTGGCTATTCAGAGTGGCAGAAGGTGGGAAGTAGTGTTCCACACAGATCAGTGCTGGGACCACTGCTGTTCACAATTTATATTAACGATTTAGACTTTGGAATCAAAAACACAATTTCTAAATTTGCGGATGACACCAAATTGGGGGTTGGGGGGTGGGTAGTCAATACTGGTGAGGACTGCAACAAATTACAGGAGGACATTAATAAACTTACAGAATGGGAATATAATTGGCAAATGAAGTTCAACACAGATAAATGTGAGGTATTGCATTTTGGTAGGAAGAATAGGGAGGTCACATATTACTTGGAAAATACAAATCTAAGTGGGGTAGAAGAGCAAAGGGATCTCGGAGTACAAATACACAAATCACTGAAAGTAGCAACACAGGTTAACAAGGCCATAAAAAAAGCAAACCAAGCACTAGGGTTTATTTCTAGAGGGATAGAATTGAAAAGTAGTGAAGTTATGCTAAACTTGTATCGAACTTTGGTTAGACCACACTTGGAAGTACTGTGTACAATTCTAGTCTCCATATTATAAAAAGGATATAGAGGCACTGGAGAGGGTGCAAAAAAGATTTACAAGGATGATACCAAAATGCGAGGGGATACCTATCAGGAAAGGATGAACAGGCTGGGTCTCTCTTTACTTGAAAAGAGAAAGCTGAGGGGTGACCTAATAGAGGTCCTTAAAATTATGAATTAGAGTAGGTACAGAGAGAATGGGGAAGAGCAAAACTAGAGGCCAACAATATAAGATAGTCACCAAGAAATCAAATAGGGAATTCAGAAGAAACCTTTTTACTCAGAGAGTGGCGAGAATGTGGAACTTGCTACCACAGGGAGTGGTTGAAGTGAATAGTATAGATGCATTTAAGGGGCGGTTAGATAAACATGTGGGGGAGCAGGGAATAGAGGGTTATGCTGATAGAGTTAGATGAGGAGAGACGGGAGGAGAGTGGAGCATAAACACCGGCATGGACTGGTTGGGCCAAATGGCCTATTTCTGTGCTGTATAGCCTACGTAATCCAATGTAAATATTGGGAAGACTGAAGCCATTGTCTTTGGTCCCCGCCACAAATTTCGTTCCCTAGCCACCGACTCCATCCCTGGCAACTGTCTGAGGCTGGACCAGACTGTTCGCATCCTTCGTGTTGTATTTGACCCTGAGATGAGCTTCCGACCATATATCCGTGCCATCACTAAGACTGCCTATTTCCATCTCCGTAACATCGCCCGTGTCCGCCCCTGCCTCAGCTCATCTGCTGCTGAAACCCTCATCCATGCCTTTGTTATTTATAGACCCGACTATTCCAAAACACACCTGGCCGGGCTCCCATCTTCCACCCTCCATAAACTTATGCTCATCGAAAACTCTGCTGCCCGTGTCCTAATCCGCACCAAGTCCCACTCACCCATCACCCCTGCACTCGCTAACCTACATTGGCTCCTGGTTAAGCAACGCTTCAATTTTAAAATTCTCATCCTTGTTTTCAAATCGCTCAATGGCCTCGCCCCTCCCTATCTCTGTAACCTCCTCCAGCCCTCCAACCAATGTTCCCTCTGTAGGGGGTTTCTCTTGCTCGCTCTGGTCTCCTGCCAGGCTTCTTGCAATAATTACCTGTGAGTGGTTCGACCCACTCGCCCCTACGGTTCTAGACCTTGGACTTAGGTGCAGGGAACTGTAGTGCAGAAAAAACTCAATAGACCAGGTCGAATAGCACGAAATGGATGCCTTTATTGAACAGTTTGCAGCATTATAAAATACATGTCATATGCACAGATTAAAGCAACTACAAGCATGCACACATCTATAAACTTAACTCTATAGAAATGGGGAACATACGGCACATCGTAAAAGGGGTAACACATTACAATTACTCTTAACTCCCTCCCCTAACCCTAACTAAGTTTCGATTTGAGGGACTCGGGATCATGCTCACCACTTTAAGAATTTCGAAAAAGGCTTTGCAGCCTTTTGATACAGCTTTCCGTCGTCACGTGGGTTTGGAAGCTTCTGGTGCAGCTTGTTTTCCTCTTGGTTCTCCTGCGATGAGCGCTAGCCGATGTGATGTTGAAGAACTGGAGTACCGGGCCCTGAGTGTCTTCTTCTCCGGCCTGGGTCGTCGATGATCTCCCGATGGTCTTCCCCGGGGCGGGACGCTGGTTCCGAAATGACTCTTTATACAGTCAGAATTGTCCTTCTGATTTCTCCAACGGTGGAGCAGAACCGGAGTACCTGGGCCCTGAGTGTCTTCTTCTCCGGCCTGGGTCGTCGATGATCTCCCGACAAAGGTACCCGGGCTTCCCTCGTCGTCTTCCCGTCGTGGCCGGGCCTTGCCTGGCCGAACCCCGAACGCGTTCCGAACCGAAGAGTTTCGCAGGTCTGAACCGAAGTGCTTTCTAACCGAAGAGTCTGTCCCGAAGCGGTTTTGAACCGAAGGAGAACCCACTGATGGACTTTTTCAATCCACAGTTATACCTTTTTGGAACATTCTTATCTCCCGCCAAATCATAGTCCTGTCTTTGTAATAATTTTGGCGGGCAGAACTCTCTGCAGGGGTGTTTTGTCTTCATAACGGGAGTCGGTGATAGCTTAACTGGCCTTCCTGGGCCAATAATGTCTTTGCTTTGTTACCGTAACTTGGTTTGTATATTGATCGGTCTGGAGATTGCCCTGGATGGCTGTTAAACGGCTTCTCTTTGTACAGCGTAATGGGTTTAAGCGTTCGTTCAATTGTCCGCCCATTTCTTGATGGGTCTCATCCTGTCACCCAAATCTGTCCTGTACTTATAATCTAATCAATATGTATGCTCAGTTCCATGAGTTTTGGCTTCCCGAAACTGGTTTTCGCGGGCTTTTAATGTCCTCAATCCACAAGCCTGTCTGGCTTGCAGTAACAGAAATTCAAATGGTCCCAGAAGCTGGTCACAAGGTCTGGCGGCCATTTTGTGTGCCCTTTTATCAAAGGTTTCTCTGTATAAGCTTCTTTTGGTCAATAAAGCTGTTTTATTAACCCTACTTTCCTACGTGATTAATTAATGAAGAATTTCGCGAATCTTACACCTCTAAGCTGCAAATCACCTTATGTGGCTGGGTGTCAAATTTTGTTTGATAACCCTCCTGGGACACGCCTTGGGACGTTTTATTATGTTAAAGGTGCTATATAACCGCAAGTTGTTGCTGTTGAGGACATCATCCGAAGACATGATCAGGTTCTACATGTATACTGGCGACACCCAGCCCTTTCTCACCAACCTCTCTCTCTCGAGCCCTCCACTACCTCTGTGTTATCAGACTGCTTGACCAACATCCAGTCTTGGATGAATTGCCAGTGTTCCCAACAGGAGCCACCGAGCCTAATCCCATTCCAGGAAGGTATTGTGCGGTGAAGTATTCAACAGGCATTTTGCTGAACCTGTACGGTTACCTTTCAGCTGAAGGGAAGATAAAAGTTTTCACATCACCTATCACATCAATGTTCACTGGGGGTGATCGTGACTCCTGTCTCCATGGAAAGGTGTTTTTTTCATTTCCCCCCCAAAACTTAGGTTGGCAGCTGCAGGGACTGCATTGCGTGGTGGTTGTGTTGGGCACCAGGTGAAGGGTGGTGATAGGTTTTTGTAAAGCATTTTCAGATGCAGTAATATAGTTTGTTGGAGATTAAATAAAGTTAGTCATCATGGTTAATAAAGCAAAAAAATAGGAACTCACGATCTCTTACCAAATCTCATGATATTTAAGAGTTTGTCTCATGACTTCTGAAATAGTGGGGTTGACATTACTTCTCTTGGTGAGAATGAGAAATGCAGATACTTGCACCACTGTTGCAAATAGACGAAATCCCACTTTCTTCGCTTCCAACTTGACTCAGTTGGCGACTGCGGGACAGCGCCCCACTGCGGACCGGAGGACTCGGTTGAAGGCTGGGGGACAGCGCCCCCTGCTGACCGGAGGACTCATTTGGAGGCTGGGGAACAGCGCCCCTTGCTGACCGGAGGACTCGGTTGGAGGCTGGGGAACAGCGCCCCCTGCTGACCGGAGGACTCGGTTGGAGGCTGGGGAACAGCGCCCCCTGCTGACCGGAGGACTCGGTTGGAGGCTGGGGAACAGCGCCCCCTGCTGACCGGAGGACTCGGTTGGCGGCAGGTCGGCGAGCGACACTATCCCAGCAGGTAATGCGGAAACAATTTTCTGGAGGAGGGAAAATATAATATTGAGAGAGTACGACAGCGCAAAGTAAATTATCCACCAGAGATGCCGAGCCATTTGTTGAAGGTGGATCTGAGCTGCCCGGCGGAGCTGGTGCTGGAGCTGGAGCTGGAGCTGGAGCAGGAGCAGGATCAGGATCAGGATCGGCAGCAGGTACGGAGACGGTGAGACCCAAACTGGGGCAGCGGCCGGCGGCATTGCCCCCGGGGGAGAAGCAGGCAATGGCCGCTCTGTGGGAACCGATCTTGCTGTCTGTGCAGGAAGCACCAGCCGCCGGCCAGAGTGTGGATCGGTGACCGGGCAATTCCCTTGTAGTCCGTACGGCTGCGAGTGACTGGGATTAATTTTATTGCACATCATTTGTATTATCTAACTATCCTCGTCCTCCTCGCTGCATTTTGCTGGAGGAATAGTCCAGTTTGTCTGGTTTTGTTACTTGGCCACCCACTGGACCCAGAATCCAGACAGGGCCTGCTGAGCCTCCTGTCACTGCCCGAGGGGCAGGGGTGACATAGAAACATAGAAGATAGGAGCAGGAGTAGGCCATTCGGCCCCTCGAGCCTGCTCCGCCGTTCAATGCGATCATGGCTGATCATCCAAATTCAGTACCCTGTCCCCTGCCTTCTCTCCATATCCCTTGATCCCTTTAGCCTTAAGAAATATATCCAACTCCTTCTTAAATATATTTAATGAATTGTCCTCTACTGCCTTCTGTGGTAGAGAATTCCACAGGTTCACCACTCTCTGGGTGAAGAAATTCCTCCTCATTTCTGTCCTGAAAGGCTTACCCCTTATCCTTAGACTGTGACCCCTGGTTCTGGACTCCCCGACCATCGGGAACATCCTTCCTGCATCTAGTCTGTCCAGTCCTGCCAGAATTTTATAAGTATCAATGAGCTCCCCTCTCATTCTTCTAAACTCCAGCGAGTACAAGCCCAATCGACCCAATCTCTCCTCATACGCCATTCCTCCCATCCCAGGTATCAGCCTGGTGAATCTTCGCTGCACTCCCTCCATGGCAAGAACATCCTTCCTCAGATAAGGCGACCAAAACTGCACACAATACTCAAGATGTGGTCTCACCAAGGCCCTGTACAACTGCAGCAAGATATCCTTGTTCCTGTACTCGAACCCTCTCGCTACGAAGGCCAACATACCATTTGCCTTCTTAACCGCCTGCTGCACCTGCATGCTTACCTTCAGCGACTGTTGCACAAGGACACCCAGGTCTCGTTGCACTTCCATTTCTCCCAATCTATTGCCATTCAGATAATAATCTGCCTTCCTGTTTTTGCCACCAAAGTGGATAACCTCGCATTTATCCACATTATACTGCATCTGCCATGCATCTGCCCAATCACCCAACCTGTCCAAATCATACTGGAGTTTCTCTGCATCCTCCTCACAGCACACACGCCCACCCAGCTTTGTGTCGTCTGCAAACTTGGAGATATTACATCTACTTCCCCCGTCTAGATCATCATTAATATATATTGTGACTAGCTGGGGTCCTAGGACCGATCCCTGCGGTACCCCACTAGTCACTGCCTGCCACTTGGAAAAAGACCCGTTTATTCCAACTCTTTGCTTCCTGTCTGCCAACCAGTTCTCTACCCAAGTCAGTACCTTGCCCCCAATCCCAGGGAAGTGGTACTGAGCAAATTGTTGGAGCTGCGGGCTGACAACTCCGTGGGCCCTGATGGACTTCATCCTAGCGAAATAAATTTCCCTTTCACAAAACCATGTTGACTCTGTCTGATTACCTTGAACTTTTCTAAGTGCCCTGCTATAACGTCTTTAATAATAGCTTCTAACATCGTCCCTATAACAGATGTTAAGCTAACTGGCCTGTAGTTTCCTGCTTTCTGTCTCCCCTTTTTGATTAAAGGATTTACATTTGCTTCAGGAAACTCTTGATTTACCGGCACCTAAATAACCGGAAATCTCTGTTAACCGGCAAAATTCAGGAGTAGGTTCAGGTAAGTTTTACTTCATATTAGTGGCCGTTCCTGGATGTGTGGCTGTGTAATCGGGATTCCTGCACTTGGATGCTTGGTCTGTGGCCGGGCTTCTTGCACCTGTTGCTAAGCAACAGGGAAGCCTGGATTTGTTGCTGTGTACGGAGCTCTCGTACCTTTTAACTATGCCTCTCTGTAATCCGGACTTTTTGATAAACCGGCACCACGCCGGTCCCGTCGGTGCCGGATAAAAAAGAGTTTCCCAATCTAATGGAACCTTCCCCGAATCTAGGGAATTTTGGAAAATTAAAACCAACGTGTCAACTATCTCACTAGCCACTTCTTTTAAGACCCTAGGATGAAGTCCATCAGGACCCAGGGAGTTGTCAGCCTGCAGCTCCAACAATTTGCTCAGTACCACTTCCCTGGTGATTGTAATTTTCTTGAGTTACTCCCTCACTTCCACTTCCTGATTTACAGCTATTTCTAGGATGTTACTTGTATCCTCTATAGTGAAGACCGATGCAAAATACCTGTTCAATTCAACTGCCATCTCCTTATTTTCCATTATTAATTCCCCAGACTCACTTCCTATAGGACCAATGCTCAATTTGTTAACTCTTTTTAAAATATCTATAGAAGCTCTTACTATCTGTTTTTATATTTCTAGCTAGCTTTCTCTCGTGCTCTAATCTTTCTCTCCTTATTCATCTTTTAGTAATTCTTTGATGTTTTTTATATTCTGTCCAATCTTCTGACCTGCCACCCATCTTTGCGCAATTATATACTTTTTCTTTAAGTTTGATACTATCTTTAACTTTTTTAGTTAACCACGGATGGTGGGTCCTCCCCTTGGAATTTTTCTTTCTTGTTGGAATGTATATATTCCGTGTATTCTGAAATATCCCCTTAAATGTCTGCCACTGCAACTCTATATTGACCTATCCCTTAACCTAATTTGCTAGTTTACTTTAGCTAGCTCTGCTTTCATGCCCTCATAATTGCCCTTATTTAAGTTTAAAATATTAGTCTTGGACCCACTCGTCTCTCCCTCAAACTGAATGTAAAATTCAATCATATTATGATCGCTGCTACCTAGGGGCACCTTCACTATGAGGTCATTAATTAATCCTATCTCGTTGCACAATACCAGGTCTAGTATAGCCTGCTCTCTGGTTGGCTCCAGAACGTACTGTTCTAAGAAACTATCCTGAAAACATTCTATGAACTCCTCATCTAGGCTACCTTTGCCCATCTGATTTTTCCAGTCTATATGTAGATTAAAATCCCCCGTGATTATTGCCGTACCTTTCTGACAAGCTCCCATTATTTCTTCCTTTATAGGGGAAAGGGGAAAATTGTTGGGTTTGCTGCATTAGATTAAATGGGCTTCTTCATCTGAGTTGACCTTGTGATTTTACTTTGTCCTGTTTTGGTCTATAACTTGCTCTGTTACATTATAGATTGTTTGCAAATGCTCTTTTAATATTCTGGTTTTACCCCTTGGAGACATTAAAGACAGTGTCAGCTACCCAAAGGAAGATGGTGTTATTGCAGCAAATGTTTTTACTGGTATGCAACAGAAATAACATGGAAGTAAGTCAGTAAATGCAGAAATGTAATGATGGAAAGACAGAAATCTGACACCCCGGGATCTACTCCATTTGAAAACCTATGGTGTAAGCTGATCAGAAAAACACATTAGTCTAATTTTTAAAAAAAAGGAGACCTTTTTTCTGCTGGAGGCCTGATGCAGATCCTCTTCCATCACAGCCAGTAGCTCACAACCGTTTTCACATCAGCGTGTTCCAGGAATTGGAACCAAACCACCTGAAACAATGATGGTGCCTCTTTATGATGTGCCCTGTTTCTTGGCAGTTAAATTGAGATGTCCCACTTACTCTAACTCCTAAGAATTATAGACCGGTAAGCCTAACATTCATAGCAGGGAAGATGCTTGAGCATTCTACAGAGTGATATTAGCGTTCACCTAAAGAGGAGAACGGCATAAGGATTCATCGTCGTGGATTTAGAAGCAACACATCGTGCCTCACAACTTTGGGTTTCCTTGCGATAGCTGCTAGTGAAGAAATAAGGTAATAACCCAGTGGCTATAATCCACCGGGATTTTCAGAAGAGATTTGATGATAATTCTCTTATGAGGCCTGTAAAGAAGTTGTGAAAATCGAATTCAATGAAATACACACATTTGTGGGCTGGCAGCAGCAACAATGTCCATGGAAAAACTACCTGATTGTCGTAATATTGCAACTGATTCACCAGTGTCGTTCAGAGAGGGGAACCTGACACCCCTAACCGGTCTATGTATAAGATCCCATGGCACTATGTATAAGATCCCATGGCACTATGTATAAGATCCCATGGCACTCCAGCTCGGTACTAGGTGGTTGCCTCGTGGTGCTCTCAGGGCAACTAGAAATTAGCAATAAATGCTGGTTTGCCAGCGTCGGCCACAACCCAAGAACAAATAGTTGAAAAAGCACCTGTGCTGGTTGTGTGATAAACTGCGTTATTTTTGTGGATTAAAATGATCGTGCTTCTATCAACTAAATTAAAATAGATCTAAATTTCCGGCTAACCCTCATCCCTCAAATAATGGCACCAAAAACTGGTTACCTGGCCTTTCTTTCATTTTCTGTTTGTGGCACCTTGCTGTGTGCAAATTAACTGTTACATTTGCCACATAATAGTGACTGCACTTGTTAAACCGAGGCCCCATTTGCCCTCTCAGGTGGATGTATAAGATCCCATGGCACTATGTATAAGATCCCATGGCACTATGTATAAGATCCCATGGCACTATGTATAAGATCCCATGGCACTATGTATAAGATCCCATGGCACTATGTATAAGATCCCATGGCACTATGTATAAGATCCCATGGCACTATGTATAAGATCCCATGGCACTATGTATAAGATCCCATGGCACTATTTCTCCCGGTGTCATGGCCAACATTATCTCTCAACCGATATCACTAAAACTGATGATCTGATCATTTATCTCATTCTTCTTCTTTCATAGGGTAGTAGGAAAGCAAATCAAATGTCAATATCGAAGTCAGATATCCAGACCAAAGCTTCCGGTGTAACAGCGTGGAGATCTTGTAGGCTGCCTGTGAATTTCCTCTGAGGGCAGTGCTCAATGATGTGCTCCAGGGTCTGATTAGGAGCTCCACAGTCACATGATGGGGATGCTTTAATATTCCATCTATGGAGAAGGTGGCAGCATCTACCATGACCAGTTCTGAGGCGGCTGATGGTTGTCCACTGTTTGTGAAGGTTTGATCCTTCAGGTTGTACTGTGGGGTCCTCCATAACGAATCCATTCTGAGGCGGTTGATGGTTGTCCACTGTTTGCGAGGAAGGTTTGATCCTTCAGGTTGTACTGTGGGGTCCTCTATAACCACTTTCCTGCACTATCCCCATATACTTTGCACCACTTTCCTGTGTTGCCCATTCTGGGTTGCTTGTTGATGATTGGGAAGACATGAATTGTTGGGGACCAATGGTGGCTGTGCAATGGGTGGCTAGTTGGTTACAGAACTGCTTTGTGTCAGTGGGATTGGGGGTGGGGGGGAAGAGAGTGGCCGTTGGATGTGATTGTTTCATTGGTCCAGTAGTAGTGACTAACTGAACATTACACCTATAAGGAAATCCTGGCATCCCGGGCAGCAATATGAGCGGCTAGTGCTGTGTTGGGGTCACCATCTTCCTCCTCGTCCTCCTCCTCCTCTGATTTTTCTGCAGATGATGGATGCTCAGCGCCTTGTTCCTCATGCAGCTCCAGTCCTCACTGCTGAGCCAACAGGGCCCTTCTTTATACATGCATGTTGTGGGCCGATGACATAATTGAGACCTGACTAATTTTAACTCGGGCCTGAGTGTGGAATTCACCTGGAGTTAAAATCGGGGTCAATGTCTTCCGTTCCCGCCACAAACTCCGTTTCCTATGCACCGACTTCATACCTCTCCCTGTCTGAGGCTGAACCAGATCGTTCGCAGCCTTGGTGTCCTACTTGAACCTGAGCTGAACTTCCAGCCAAATATTCGCGCCATCACTAATACCGCCTACTTCCACCTCCGTAACATCACCCGTCTCCACCCCTGTTTCAGCTCACCTGCTGCTGAAACCCTCATCTCTGCCTTTGTTATCTCTAGACTTGACTATTCCAATGCTCGCTTTGCTGGCGACCCATCTTCCACCCTCCATAAACTTGAACTCCTCCAAAACTAAGCCGCCAGTGTCCTAACTCGCAACAAGTCCTGTCCACCCATCACCCCTGTGTTCGCTGACCTACATTGGCTCCCGGTCTAGCAATGCCTCGATTTCAAAATTCATCCCTGTATTCAAATCCCTCCATGGTCTCGCCTCGCCCCTCCCTATCTCTATAACCTCCTCCAGCCCTACAATCCTCAGAGATCTCTGTGCTCCTCCAATTCTGGCCTTTTGTGCATCTCCGATTTTAATTTTCCCACCATTGGCAGCCGTGCCGTCAGCTACCTGGGACCTAAGCTCTGGATTCCCTCTGTAAGCCTCTCCGCCTCTCTACTTCTCTCTCCTCCTTTTAAGATGCTCCTTAAAACCTACGTCTTTGACCAAGTTTTGGGTCACCTGTCCTAATACCTCCTTATGTGGCGAGGTGTTTGATAACGCTCCTGTGAAGTGCCTTGGGAAGTTTTATTACGTTAAAGGCGCTATATAAATGCAAGTTGTTGTTGTGTTTCCTATTCCCATTTTTATATATACAGGAACAACCTGCAGCATTTTCCCTCTGACTCTGCTCGGTTCACTCTCAGTTTTGTCACATGGGCTCTTTAGCCCTCTGGTCCTGTTTTCATTAATATACTCATGTGGCAAGTGGCTTGTGCTTGTGCCAAGTGAAACACATTTTCCTCACCAAAAATACTGCATTTGGAAAATGTTCACAAGTGCCCATTAAGAAGACTCTCAATATCTATCTATATATATAAAAGGATACATCTGTCTGTCTGTCATTCCGTCTGTCTGTCTGTATTGAATTAACTCGAAAGTTATAGAGCGTACCTACACGTGTGTTACATCGAAAGAAAGCTGACGATTCCAGAACCGTCCTAAGCGTATTTACGTTTTGGCCGGACAAAAATTGCGCCCGCGGTATCCAAAAAACGTTCAACATTCCGCTCATTATCCGCTCATTAGCATCGAGTGACGTCGAGGTCGACCAATCGTACGGCGGGTTCCTGGCGCGTGCGGGCCCTCCTACGGTCGAGTGACGGGACGACTGACCAATCCTACGCTTCGGTGACCTGACGGTCCACCAATCGGTGCGTGTGTGGGCGGGCCTTATCGTTCTGAACCGAGGTGAGTCGCCGCCATCTTGATTCCAAACTTTTCATTTCTTTTTCCCGCTTTCTGCGTCTTTTAACAAAAAGTTCCTTTTAAAACAGAAATTCTTTTTAAAAAAAGTTAATTACTTTCAGAAATTGTTTTTAAAAAAAGTTAATTACTTTCTAAATCTTTGATCTAATCTCATTAATTTTCCTACCTTTTCCCGTTTTTGCAGGTAGGCCTCTAAGCCTGGGTGTCTGTTGCCAGCCATGCTGGACCCTAGGCAATTGTTTTGTGGCAAGCTCTTCCCACCCCTCACCCCCCCTTTGGTCTCCCCCATCACGTGATGGTTGACCAATCCTATGGCGTGTGTGGGCGGGGCCTGATGCTTAATAAGACAGAATAAATAAAAGTTACTTTAGTCTTCGCGAGCACTGGAGTGACTGCAGCAACTATTGCAACGTAAGTGAAGAGATAGAGAATAAATAATTCAGTTTTTATATCTTCTAACTTTATATCTTTCCTTAAAAACTTTCGGCTTTTGTATATCTTCTAACTTTATATCTTCTTTCCTTAAAAAACTTTCGGTTTTCAAAAGGCGAAAGTTTTTTAAGGAAAGAAGATATAAAGTTAGAAGATATACAAAAACCGAACGTTTTTCACGAAAGAAGATATAAAGTTAGAAGATATACAAAAGCCAAAAGTTTTTAAGGAAAGAACATATAAAGTTAGAAGATTTCCGATTTTGTACTTTGCAGCTACTTTTTTTTAAAAGTAAAGAAATTTTTGCAGTTTTTATTAAGAATTTTTTTTTTTCCGTGCTTCCAACCGACATGAGAAAATGACCGCCGGCTTCTTCACACACCTTCAAGGCTGGCCACACCCGCCCTGAAGGCTGGCAGACAGCTCTTTTTTCTTTCTGGCCCCGCCCCCTATCCCCTCTTCCACCGCCCCCCCCCTCTCAAGGGTTAACCCGGCAACCGGCTCTGGAGATCGGGAGGGGAGGAGTGTTACCCCGGCAACTGGGCCCGGCCATCTTTCATCCTGGCAGCAGTTCAATGCAGCGACACCACAGCGCCATATTTGATCCTGGCGGCATGACAATTTTCTCGTGATGCCATCTTTGATCATGGCAGAACTTCAATGTGGGCCCGAACAGCGCCATCTTTAGTCTAGGCTGCCCGGTTTCTTCCTCCTTCCCTCTCTCCTTCCCCCTCCCTCCCTCTCCCCCCTCCCTCTCTCTCCCCCTCCCTCTCCCTCCCCCCACCCTCCCCTCTTCTCCCCCCCACCCTCCCCTCTTCCCCCCCCACCCTCCCCTCTTCCCCCCAGTCACTCTCTCTCCCCCCCCAGTCACTCTCTTTCTTCCCCCCCAGTCGCTCTCTCTCTTCCCCCCCCCGTCGCTCTCTCTTTCTCTCTCCCCCCCCCCCCCCAGTCGCTCTCTCTCTCTTCCAACAACAACATGCCCTCGAAAAAGCCTCAGCACCGCCGGGCACTCCAGCTAGTATATCTATATATATATATATAAAAGGATACTTCTGTCTGTCATTCCGTCTGTCTGTCTGTCTTGAATAAACTCGAAAGTTATAGAGCGTACCTACACGTGCGTTACGTCGAAAGAAAGCTGACGATTCCAGAACCGTCATAAGCGTAATTACTTTTCGGTTGGACTAAATTGTTCGCGCGTTATGCAAAAAACCTTCAAAATTAAACTCATTATCTGCTAATAGCATTGATTGACTGACGTCAAGGTCGACCAATCCTGTGCCGTCACGATTGACCAATCCTACAGTTCAGTCGCCTGATGGTTGGCCAATCACTGCGTCTGTGGGTGGGACTAATGCTTTTCAACTCAGGCATCGGGCAGCCATTGCTTCGCTACTTCCAGCTCAAAATCTGCTAATCCAGCTTCGAAAAAGTTAGTATCTCTTTTAAAAATAACACATTTACCAAAAACGTTTTATAAGTACTTTCACTTTCATCTTTGAAGCTATTAAAAGGTAGAAATGTTGCCCGGCAGCAGATTCACAGAGGGACACAGACAGGCCCCAAAGCCTGGGACTCGATTTAAAACGTTGCCCGGCAGCAGATTCACACAGGGACAGACAGACAGGCTCCAAAGCCTGGGACTCGATTTAAACCGCCCGGCCCAAAACAGCCCTGGCAACGCCGGGGCCCCCCCAGCTAGTGTCATATAATTCTTTATAAAAAGAAACACTGGGGAAATTTTAACGTGGATGAATATGTGGGTTTAGGTGCCAGTGGGGGGAGTTAAATCCGGAGAAAATGTGAGAGCATCAGGAAGCCAGCTCCAACCCGCCGACTTCTGCATTTAACTCGGACGCGTTACACTGGTTGTGCTTGACCCCCTCGGGAGAGGTGGGTTGCCTATTAACATATGCTAATTGCTCAATTGGAATGATATTACAACACAATTTTAAGTTTAATGTCACATCCATGGGTTTCCCAGGCTAACTGAAACTTGCCATTGAAAGCAGGGCAAGAACACAATGGCAATTGAGCAGGCTGATTAAAACTCATGGAAATACTGCAATAAATACTCAGTACTCATAGCTGCTTTCTTACCTACAAGTGGGATAGGGTTTGTTCAAAGTACCTTTCCTGAGAGTACTTTGGAGGTTTTCCAAATCACATCATGAGGGATGGCGTTTGGCTGCCTTAGATTGGATCTCAGATGAGGACCAGCAGCAGTATGCTGTTGAGAGACCTGCAGCTGCACAGCAGAGAGGTGCTGCTCGCAGGGAGCACTATGTGCGACAGAGGGTGTACAGGCAGAGGCTGAGTTTCCTTGACATGCCAGAACAGCAGTGCTTCAGGAGGCTCAGGTTGTCACATCAGGTGTTAGCAGACATCTGCAGCCTCCCAGAAGAAGACCTGCTCCCTGGTGGCCACACACTACCAGTGGCTGCTTGTAAGACAGATGACTAATGGGTTGTTTGCCAAGGTCGGCAATTATCTGAACTTCACCTGCGATGACGCTAGTCAGAATGAGCAAGCACTCAGGTTTACGTCTCTGGCTGACTTCTCACAGGTACAGGGCGTCATTGACTGCACACACATGGCAATCTGAGCACCCCCAGGTCAACTAGGAGTATTTGTGAAGGGCTTCTATTCCATCAATGTGCAGCTGGTGTGCAACCAAAAGAAGATATTTCTGCAGGTCTGTGCAAGATTCCCGGGCGCTGCCATGATGCTTTCATCCTGCGGCAGTCCAAGCTCTCTGACCTCTTTGGACCTGTAAGCAGACTTAAGGGGTGGCTGCTAGGCGACAAAGGATACCCCCTTCAAACTTGGCTGATGACACCCGTCAGAAACCCGACCAAGGAAGCCCAACAGCGTTACATATGACCACCAGATGTGTGATCGAACAAGCCATCGACATGCTGAAGATGCGCTTCAGGTGCCTAGAAAGATCTGGAGGGGCCCTTCAGTATGCACTAGCCAGGGTCTCCAGAATGGTCATGGTGTGCTCCGCACTGCACGACAATTGTGCAGCAGTGAGATTTGGACCTGCAGGAGGAAAAAGGCACAGAGTGGCCGGTGATCTGCAGATGATTCTAAGAATGAGGAGGATGGTGATGAGGGCAATGCAGCACCAGCTGCTCACATTGTTGCCCGAGATGCCCTTATTAATGCAAGGTTCACTTGGGTAGCACCAATGGACCGATGTCAGAACCACATGCAGGTTCCTCCTGCAGGTTCAAATCTCACTGCTGCGCAATGTTGTGCAAAAGCACAGCACATCACCACTGGACCGATGTATCAATCATATCCAACGGCCACTCTCCTCTTGCCCCCCTGCCATCCCACTGACACAAAGCAGTCAACCAATCACCAATTGCACATCCCCTCATTAGTTCCCATCAATTCATAACTTGCTTGTTGATGAATAGGAAGACAACAGGCAAATTCCCACCAGCAACCAAGAATGGGCAACACGTAAAGTGGTGCAAAGTAATAACATTTATGTGGTTCTACTAAAGAACGGAAACTTCACAGCATAATATTTTACCATACACCCATGTGCATACCCTTGTGCAACTACAAAGCTTTACTCTTCCTTTTCATAAGAACATAAGAAATAGGAGCAGGAGTAGGCCATTCGACCCTTCGAGCCTGCTCTGCCATTCAATGAGATCATAGCTGATCTTCTGCCTCAACTTCATTCACTGGCCCTATTGCCATATCCCTTGATGCCTTTACTAGTCAGAAATCTATCGACTTCTGTTTTGAATATACCCAATGACTGAGCCTCCACCGCCCTCTGGGGTAGAGAATTCCAAAGATTCACCACCCTTTGTGTGAAGAAATTTCTTATACCTGTCTGTGTCTGTATGTGTATTCCACTAGGTACAGGTCTGGACATGCCTCGGCTGACTCCTCCCACTATTCCAGGTATATAAGTGACTACCTCCCAGTCCCTTAGTATTCTGGACGGGTCGACCACTCGAGACAAGACCTTCATTCTTTAGTTAATAAAAGCCTGATTGTTACTCGCTCAACCTCAGTCTTTTGAGTAATTGATGGCGCATCAATTTTATTAACTAAATTTTTTATAATGGAGAAGATCCTCACACCAGCATGCCTGGACCTGGACAGTCGGGAAGCGGACGCTTCCACCAAGTTTGCTCACTGGCTCACGTGCTTCGAGACATTCCTGACTGCCTCCACTGCGGTCGAAACGGATGCGGACAAACTGTCTGTCCTGTTCTCCAAGGTGAACCACCGAGTGTACTCAGTCATCCGGGACGCGACCTCGTACACAGCCGCCCTCCAGCTCCTCAAGACCCAGTACACGCGCCCTGTGAACGAAGTATACGCTAGGCACCTTCTGGGGAGTCGCAAGCAACAACCTGGGGAATCGACTGAGGAATACCTCCAAGCACTGTCCGTGCTTGGCCGGGCCTGTGGGTGTAAGGCGGTAACGCCCACTAAGTACACGGAGGAACTGATCCGGGATGCCTTCATAGCGGGCCACAGGTCCAACTACACCCGACAGCGACTGCTGGAGCAGAGTGACCTCACCCTCGACAAAGCCTCCGACATCGCACTAACGCTGGACGCAGCCTTCCGGGGCATGGATGCCTACTCCTCTGCACCGTGGATGCCGCGGGGAACGACAACCTGGGACACGGTAGGACAGCCCCATAGCACCGTGCCACCCCAGCCACAGCCCAACAACGGCCCAACTACCGCAGCAGTGTCCCAAAGCCAGACAGCAGTATCCCAAGGCCAGAAATGCTACTTCTGTGGCCAGGCCAAACACCCCAGAGCGCGCTGCCCGGCGAAGAATGCGACCTGCTCGGGCTGCGGGAAAAAGGGACACTACGCCAGCGTCTGCAAGGCCAAAGCCACCCCGAACGCCAGCAGCGCCGCGTGTGGGCCGTGCGAGCCGCCATCTTGGGCCTCCCCAGCCATGTGCGAACCACCGCAGCAGCAGCCATCTTGGACGACTCCAGCCACATGGGAATCATGGACGCCGCCATCTTGGACACCAGCCGGGACGCAGCAGACCGCCAACCCCCCCCCATCTGATACTCGCAGCGACACACCGACCCCTACGCTGGCCTCTGTGACGCTGGACCAAACGAGACCGCACCAGCTAGCTCGGTCCAAAATGGACGTTAAGGTAAACGGCCATGCAATAAACTGCCTTTTTGACTCTGGGAGCACAGAGAGCTTCATCCACCCCGACACGGTGCGGCGTTGCTCTCTCCCAGTCCTGCCTGCGCACCAGCGGATTTCTATGGCCTCCGAGTCCCAGTCAGCGGACATTGGCGGCTACTGCGTGGTGACACTAGTAGTAGACGGGACTGTGTTCAATAATTTTAAACTCCTGGTCCTGCCCGACCTCTGCGCTGCCGTTCTACTGGGGTTGGATTTCCAGTGCCACCTCAAAAGCGTTACGATGGCATACGGTGGCCCCCTCCCCCCACTCACAGTCCGCAGCCAGCAGCCTCCAAATTGCCCGCCGCGCACCAGATGCAACCTCTCCACACTCAGAGTCCCACCCCCCCCACTGTTTGCTAACCTCACCCCCGACTGTAAGCCCATCGCCACAAAGAGCAGGCGATACAGTGCCGGGGACAGGGTTTTCATCAAAACCGAAGTGGAATGGCTCCTGAAGGAGGGGATTATTGAGGGCAGCTCCAGCCCCTGGCGAGCCCAGGTTGTGGTCGTTAAGACCGGCGAGAAACAACGCCTGGTCATCGACCTCATCTTAGTCCTGAATGACCTACCCTTTATCCTGAGGCTGTGGCCCCTGGTTCTAGACTCCCCAGTCAAGGGAAACATTCACCCAGCATCCACCCTATCCAGCCCTGTAATCATTTAGTATGCCTCAATGAGATCCCATCTCATTCTTCTGAATTCAAGAGAATGCAGGCCTAGTTTACTCAATCTCTTCTCATACGACAGTCCTGCCATCTCAGGAATCGATCTCGTGAACCTTCGTTGCACTCCCTCTATGGCAAGTATATCCTTCCTTAGGTAAGGAGACCAAAATTGTACACAGTACTCCAGGTGTGGTCTCACCAAGGCCCTATATAATTGGATTAAGACTTCTTTACTGTACTCAAATCCTCTTGTAATGAAGGCCAGCATACCATTTGCCTTCCTAATGGCTTGCTGCACCTGCACATTCACTTTCAGTGACTCATGTACAAGGACACCCGGGTCCTTCGAGCATCTGCATTCCCCAATCTTTCACCATTTAGAAAATACTCTGCCTTTCTGTTTTTTCTACCAAAGTGGCTAACTTCACATTTTTCCACGTTATATTCCATCTGCCATGTTCTCGCCCACTCACCTGAGCCTGTCGAGATCCCCTTGAAGTCTCTTCACATCCACTTCACAATTGACACTGCCACTTAGCTTTGTATCATCAGCAAATTTGGAAATGTTACATTTAGTCCCCTCATCCAAATCATTGATATAGATTGTGAATAGCTGGGGCCCAAGCACCGATCCTTGCGGTACCCCACTAGTCACAGCCTGCCATCCTGAAAAAGACTCGTTTATCCCTACTCTTTGTTTTCTGTCTGTTAACCAATTCTCAATCCATGCTAGTATGTTACCCCCAATTCCATGTGCCCTAATTTTGTTCACCAACCTCTTGTGTGGGACCTTATCGAAGGCCTTCTGAAAATCCAGATACACCACATCTACCGGTTCCCCTTTGTCTACTCCACTAGTTACATCCTCAACAAACTCCAATAGGTTTGCCAAACAGGATTTCCCTTTCATAAATCCACGTTGACTCTGCCCAATCTTACTATTAGTTTCTAAGTGCCCAATTATTGCATCCTTTATAATAGATTCCAGCATTTTCCCAACTACTGATGTGAGGCTAACAGGTCTGTAGTTCCCTGTTTTCTCTCTCCCTCCTTTCTTAAATAGCGGGGTTACATTTGCTATCCTCCAATCTGCAGGAACCATTCCAGAATCTATAGAATTTTGGAAGATGACAACCAGTGGGTCCACTATCCCAATGACCATCTCTTTCAAAACCCTAGGATGTAGGTCATCCGGTCCTTGGGATTTATCGACTTTTAGTCCCATTAATTTTGCTAGTACTGTTTTTTTTACTAATAATTTCTTTAAGTTCCTCATTCTCGCCACACCCTTGATTTTCTCATTTCTGGGAAGTTTTTTGTGTCTTCCTCCATGAAGACAGAAAGAAAGTATTTAATTTCTCTGCTAGTTCCTCATTCCCCATTATAAATTCTCCCATCTCTGATTGTAAAGGACCTACATATACCTTCGCCAGTCTTTTCCTTTTCACATACCTATAGAAGCTTTTACAATCTGTTTTTATATTTTTCGCTAGTTTGTGCTCATATTCCATTTTCCCTTTATCAATTTCTTTTCGTACCTCCTATGTGGTGCAACCCCTGTGACTTCAGCAGAGGTAGAGGCAGGCTGCTCAGATCCTTGCTCTGACTGCTGAGATGCTCTTGGCCCACGACCTCTGGGTTTTGGAATCTGTGAGGACCCCTCCAAAGACTGCTCCATCTGCACCTGTGCAGGGGCAGACTCTGCCATCGGGATAGGAGGCAGCTTATCGGGTGGAGGGGCAGTGGGTAAGAACAACTTTGCAAGTGAACATTGTGGAGAACAGTGATTCAAGTGCAGTTGATCTCTTTGAGCTTTAGAGTTAAGCTATAGTTTCCATGACCTGTCACAAGGTCAAACATGGAAAGCATTTTTTGAATGAAGGGGATAATAAGTTTGTCATTCAGTTCCTTTTGCTACTTCAAAGACACACAGATTATTGCTAAGTGACCATTTGTTTTGTCTTTATGGAACAGGTAATTCACCTCTTGCTTGAGTAAGGAAGCTTGATTTACCTCATCTTCTCTCCTCTTTTCAACCTTGATGCTGTCCTGTCCCTGGATCTTGACCTACCTAGCTTTCTCACTAAAAAAGTTTATAGATGGAGCTGGTAAGTTATTTACACACTGTTACTGGTAGAGTTTTGTGTAAATAACTGACAGTGGAGATGGTAAAAGTGCTGTGGCTCCTGTCACATAAATGACATTAAAATAATGTGTGGAAGAAATGAGAAGTATATAGAAACATCATTTGGAACATAAGTTACTGAAAACGCTTTGAATCATTACAGACTTCAGATTTTTCTGCTGTGGATTTTAAAACTTCTTTCTGTGAAATCCTCCCATTTCTGGTGTCCCCCAAGGATCTATCCTTGGCCCCCTCCTATTTCTCATCTACATGTTGCTCCTTGGGGACATCATCTGAAAACACAGCGTCAGTTTCCACATGTATACTGACGACACCCAGCTCTACCTCACTACTTCTCTCGACCCCTCCATGGTGTCTAAATTGTCACACTGCTTGTCCGACATACAGTTCTGGATGAGCAAAAATGTTCTCCAATTAAATATTGGGAAGACCGAAGATTTTGTTTTCGGACCCCGCCACAAACTCCGTTCCCTAGCCACTGACTCCATCCCTCTCCCTAACATCTGTCTGAGGCTGAACTACACTGTTCGCATCCTTGGGGGGAAAAATTCAGTTGGTAGCACCATCCGTTAGCGCCTTAAGAGGGCACTAAGTGGGGCGCAAACCAACTAGCGCCCAGGCGCGGCACTGCCCACGCCTCCCGCAAAATTCAGCGGGAGATTAGTGGTGGCGCTAACTGGTAGCACTGCACCACTGGCGATGATGTCATTGGTGTGCGCAGCGCCCCGCTCACGCCCCGGCCGCGATCTTTGGGAGCGCCCCCTGATTTACCACCGGACGCTATGTCTGACAGGGTCAGGGGGGCGTACCTGCGGCCGGGGAGGCGCAATTTAAAGGTGAGGTGCGGGGCAGCCATTTTTGTTGCTGGCCGCCTGCCAGCACCTGCCTGCGCCCCTGTCCCCGGCCTCCTGAACCCCCCTCCCCCCCCCCCCGCGGAGTGCCGGCTGCACTTCTCTTGGGTGCCGGGCACTTTTGCCTTCACTCCCGATCCCCGGGGGCCCAGCTGGGCCCCAGGTCATGCTGCACAAGGCCTCTCCCCTTTAAGAAGGGGAGGAAGGCCTGCAATACCGCAGCGCGACGTGGCGCTGCGGCACGTAGCGCCACGATATTCACTCGCAGTGCCCCAAGAGGGATGTGGGGCACTTCCAGTAGCGCCCCGCTTCCCTCTTGGGGTGCAACCACTCAATTTCTGGCGCGGGGGCGCTAATTTTTAGCGCCCCGGTGAAGTTAGCGCCTCAATTGGGGCGCTACTCAATTTTTAGCATTTGGTGTCATTGACCCTGAAATGAGCTACCGACCACATATCTACAGCATAACAAAGACCGCCTACTTCCACCTTCGTAACATCGCCTGTCTCCGCCCTTGCCTCAGCTCACCCGCTGCTGAAACCCTCATCCATGCCTTTGTTACCTCTAGGCTTGACTATTCCAACGCACTCCTGGCTGGCCTCCCACATTCCACCCTACGTAAACTTGAGGTCATCCGAAACTCGGCTGCCCATGTCCTAACTGGCACCAAGTCCCGTTCGCCCATCACCCCTGTGCTCGCTGACCTACATTGGCTCCCGGTTAAGCAGCGCCTCGATTTCAAAATTCTCATCCTTGTTTTCAAATACCTCCATGGCCTCGCCCCTCCCTATCTCTGTAATCTCCTTCAGCCCCACAACCCCCCCCCCCCGCAAGATATCTGCGCTCCTCTAATTCTGCCCTCTTCAGCATCCCTGATTATAATCGCTCAACCTTTGGTGGTCTAGCCTTCTGTTGCCTAGGCCCTAAGGTCTGGAATTCCCTCCCTGAACCTCTCCACCTCGCTACCTCTCTTTCCTCCTTTAAGACGCTCCTTAAAACCTACCTCTTTGACCAAGCTTTTGGTCACCTGCCCTAATTTATCCTTGTGGATCAGTGTCAAATTTGTTGTCTTAAAATACTCCTGTGCAGCGCCTTGGGACGTTTTACTATGTTAAAGGCACTATATAACTACAAGTTGTTGTTGTTCCAAAGAGGCTTCAAGTGGATATAGACAGGCTAAGTGAGTGGGCAAGAACATGGCAAATGGAATATAATGTGAAGAAATGTGAAGTTATCTACTTTGGTAGGAAAAATAGAAAAGCAGATTATTTTTTGAATGGTGAGAGATTGGGAAATGTTGGTGTTCAGAGGGACCTGGGTGTCCTTGTACACGAATCACTGAAAGTTAACATGCAGGTACAGCAAGCAATTAGGAAAGCAAATGGTATGTTGGCCTTTATTACAAGACGATTTGAGTATAAGAGTAAAGATGTCTTACTGCAATTATACAGGGCCCTGGTGAGACCACACCTGGAATATTGTGTACAGTTTTGGTCCCCTTACCTAAGGAAGGATATATTTGCCATAGAAGGAGTGCAACGAAGGTTCGCCAGACTGGTTCCTGGGATGGGGGGATTGTCCTATGAGGAGAGATTAAGTAGACTAGGCCTATATTCTCTAGAGTTTAGAAGAATGAGAGATGATCTCATTGAAACATACAAAATTCTTACAGGGCTTGACAGGGTAGATGCAGGGAGGATGTTTCCCCTGGCTGGGGAGTCTAGAACCAGGGGTCACAGTCTCAGAATAAGGGGTCGGCCATTTAGGACTGAGATGAGGAGAAATTTCTTCACTCAGAGGGTGGTGATTCTTTGGAATTCTTTACCTCAGAGGGCTGTGGAGGCTCAGTCGTTGAGTGTATTCAAGACAGAGATTGATAGATTTTTTAATATTAAGGGAATCAAGGGATATGGGAATAATGCAGGAAAGTGGAGATGAGGTAGAAGATCAGCCATGATCTTATTGAATGGCGGAGCAGGTTCGAATGGCCAAATGGTCGACTCCTGCTTCTATTTCTTATGTTCTTGCCCTGAAGTGGTGCTTGAGACACAACCTGCTGACTCAGAGATTTCTATTCCTAAAAGAAATGGATACTACTAACTGAGCTTTGCTGACACTGACAGTTAGTTGTAACTAGGAAGTGGTAAGAGGAAGGGCTAAGCCCTGCATGTATTACTGACACACTCTGTCTGTTGACCTAGGACAAGATCAGCTGGATGCCATTCTTGAGCATGGCCTGCATCTTTGCATCCATCTTAAGCTTTGGAATTGGGCCAGGTAGGTTATCTGCTATAAATTATTCATATAATACTGAAAGAAACAATTCCTCATCAAAAAACTCATGAGAGAAGTCCTGACTACATGAGGAGCTAGTGTGCTTGCCTGCTGACTGAGAGACCTGGGGTTTGCATCCAGCATTGTCCAATACTCAAGATTACATTGAATTTACAGCACAGAAATAGGCCATTCAGCCCTACTGGTCTGTGCTGGTATTTATGCTCCACATGAGCCTCCTCCCACTCTGGTTCATCTAACCCCATCAACATATCCTTCTATTCCTTTCTCCTTCATGTATTTAACTAGCTTCTCCTTAAATTCATCTCTGCTATTCGCCTCAACTACTTCATGTGCTAGCAAGTTCCACATTCTAACCACCCTCTGGGTAAAGATGTTTCTCCTGAATTCCTGATTGGATTTATCAGCGACTGTTTTATATTTATGGCCCCTAGTTTTGGACTCCCCACAAGTGGAAACATCTTCTCTATGTCTACCCTATCAATCCCTTTCAGAATTTTAAAGAGCTCCATTAGGTCACCCCCCTCAGTCTTTTCTTTTCTAGCGAAAAGAGCCCCAGACTGTTCAATCTTTCCTGATAGTTATAACCTCTCAGTTCTGGTATCATCCTTGTAAAACTTGAATTAGTCTGTGGACAGGAGTAGCTGGATTTTAACATAAGGACATAAGAAGTAGGAGCAGGAGTAGGCCACACGGCCCCTCGGGCCTGCTCCGCCATTCAATAGGATCATGGCTGATCTGAATCTAGACTCACGTCCACTTCCCTGCCCTCTCCCCGTAACCCCTAATTCCCTTATCAGCTAGGAAACTGTCTATCTCCGTTTTAAATTTATTTAATGTCGCAGCCTCCACAACTCTCCGAGGTAGTAAATTCCATAGATTTACTACCCTCTGAGTGAAGAAGTTTCTCCTCATCTCAGTTTTGAAAGGGCAGCCCCTTATTCTAAGATTATGCCCCCTAGTTCTACTCACCCATCAGTGTAAACATCCTCACAGCATCCACCTGATCAAGCCCCCTCACAATCTTATATGTTTCGATAAGATCGCCTCTCATTCTTCTGAATTCCAATGAGTAGAGGCCCAACCTACTCAACCTTTCCTCATAAGTCAACCCCCTCATCTCCAGAATCAACCGAGTGAATCTTCTCTGAACTGCCTCGAGAGCAAGTACTATATATCCTTTCTCAAATATGGAATCCAAAACTGTACGCAGTTTCTTCACCTTGACAAGTCATTGGGCTCTCCTGCTGACTCACCAAGGGTCCTAGCAGAGGGGGTGAATGGGAGCAGATGTGCTTTCATTCCATGAATTGGCTGATTGCCCTGATCTTTCAACCACATTTGTCATTAGGAGATTCCCTTCCTTTTACATTTTTCCCCTGCAGCTTTCTCCCCTCCTTCCCTTGAGCTGCTGACTCCTGGCACGGTGCAGTTTCACAGGCTCCTGAACTATAGAGGGTTCCACAGGGAAACCTGATTCTGTCCTCATAGTACGCAGCAGTGACAACTCAGCTCATGTTTCCTGTCCGCACCTGAGCCTGGCGAGTTAAAGGCGGTGAAATTCAACTTTGGTCTGGGGGGGGTGGGGTGGGGGCTGGTCGGTGCACAGAATGGGTGGTGATTGGTAGTACATGAAAAACCACAACACCGTGGATTTGGGCCCCTGAAATTCCATCAGGGTTGTACGGGCCTCTCGCTGTAACTTGAGTGGGAGACCGGTGGAACCTCCAAGGAAATGTTGGGTCTCTGCTGTTTAGAGTCATAGGGGGAGAAATTCGGTATCGCCCCGTTTGGGGCGCAATTATCGGCCAGGCGCAAAGTTTAGCGCCTGGCGCTAATTATCGCCTCCGACTGCAAACTTGGCTTCTATCGCCCCTGGAGGTGATTGGAGCGCTACACACCTCTCCTAAGGCGCTAATGCCGAGGAGTGAGGCGCTACCTCAGAGCGCTGGCGAAGCTCATGTGATGTCAGCTTGCAATGGAACACAGACGCAATGGAACACAGACACACTGGCGCCGGCCAGTTCTTAAAGGGGAGGGTCGATCTTGCTCTTCATCAACACCTTGCTCATTGCAGCCTTGAATCTCAACCTGGAGAGACCTATACATTAGTTCTGCTGGAAAAAACAATGGAGAGGCCCAGGGAAAGAGCTCAGAGTGCAGCCCCCATACTCTCTTCTAAATCGATGCAAGGAAGATCAAATCAAAATGAACCTGCAAAGTGCTGCTCAGTACCCAAAACTCCTTCACACAGCGTTGAATCTCTCCAAAAGTCTCTCTCTCTCAGAATGCTGTTGGGGGGCATCTTTTGACTGGTTTAAGGTAATTTACCTGGTCTTGCAGCCTTTGCCTGCACTCTGACCAATTTCAATCTTTTACCTGGTTTACGGTAATTCACCTGGTCAGGCAGCCTGCTGCTACACTGTAAACCAATTTCCAATAAACCAATTTTCAAACAGCGGTTTTGAATCACTACCCCACCTTCCACTTCTGACTGAAGGACTTATAATTAATGATATTAAAACGGACACGTGGTTTGGATGAAAGAAAAAATCAAGTTTTATTAACCAAATGAACTACAATCAAATTATAAACTATACCACACGAACACAGTAATTACAGTAAAATTGCTTAAATGGGGGAATGCAGATGGTAAAAATGAGGGATTAAATGGCTACAATGTTAATTAAACAATCTTAGCAATATCCCCTTAATTCACTATCCCCCAACTCCTTACTAGGTTGCTTTGCTGAGCAGTCAGAAACTCTGCTCACATGTGGTCCAGTGGAGAGAGAGAGAGAGAAGCTCACCTGTGGTCCCAGGAAGTAAAAACAGAATGATAGCTTCTCAGGAGCTATCTTTATACCTGGTGAGCCCCCTGCTGTTTGCCTGTCTGGAAAATTTGCGCCCAAAAAGTTCCAATACACAAAAGAAACGCTGTGATTGGCTAATTCAAAGTGGTTGGAATGGGTTAATGTGTCTGCACTGTGGGGCCAAAATGTTCCCGCCCACATCCGGAGCTCACCTGGGCTAAAACAAAAGGGAATACAACAACCCTATTGTCCAGAATGATGGGTGATTTAAACCCATTCAATGCTTAAACTGTTCCCATTCAAAATCCGTTCCATGGTTTCAGTCTCTCATTGTCTGTGAGTGCTTTGAATGGCTGTGTAAACAGAAGCAGTTTCGAATCGATTGTCCTGTGGTTATTCTCAAGTGGGCTAATCTCTTAAGTAAATAAGCAACTTCAAGTGCTTCGAGGGAAACTCCCGGGTTTGATTGGCAGGTCTTTGACTGCCACTGTATCCTCCCACTTTTTCACACAGACAACTCGCGCTGCTTTTTTTCCAAGCCCCATTCTTCATGGCCAATGCTTTCTGTGGCCATTTTAAAACCTTTTGTGATTGCCCAAACTCCAGTGAACAATTTTATTAATAAAAGCACTGTCTTAAGGTGTGTGAATATTTTCCACAGAGCTCCACGACTCCGGTGTTGTCCACGTTCTGCCCATCTCAGAACAGTCTTTTGTGGTTCTCGGCACATTTTAAAACACTGTAGACAAGTCACATCACCCAATTCTTCGTTCACGATGTGGACCAATATTTTCAATCTTCAGGGAAATAGGGGAAATTTTGCAACCCCTACATTCCACCCTTTTGATACTCCCAACTTGATTGAAGTATCAACTCGAAGGAGTGAGCAAAATTTTCAGACCCCCTCACAAACAACCATCCCCTGTATTTACCTAACAGCTATCTGCCACTGATCCCCCGAACCGTCCTTTCCCCTAAAATTCGAGATAAACCGTGGTACGGTAGGCATCTTACAGATACATCAGTTTTCAATAAGGGGTCTCGTACCCCTACACGCTTGTAAAATTATACAATGTAACCCAAATTTACAAACACATTTTACATTATAACTTATTACAAAATGTTGCAATCTTAGTTACACAATGTAATCAAAAACTGATCCCAAGCACGGAGAGGGTCCTACGCCTCTGCTCAACTTGGTGTTGTCACAAAATGATCCCAAGCACGGAGAGGATCCTACTCCTCTTCTCAACTTGGGGCTGTAACACAAAATACAAAAAAACTTGAACAACATGCTTAAACAAACCCCGACCATCATGTGCCGATGATGGGTCGCAAAATTTGAGTGGGTATTGCTCCTCCCACCCGGGCAGTAAATGTACCTTCCACCCCTCTTTGATCGTCTTAAACTTTAAAACAGACAGAATGGATTTACAGACCAGCCTGCTCCGCCAGCCCCGAACCGTTCCCTTGTCCCTTTGTGGAGGCGGGGTGCCCCTCATGTTAAAGATTACCTTGGCACAGACCGAGACCGGGGAGTATGGGATTGTGACTCCCAGTCCCTCCCCCTCTCATCTTCCCTCGACTGGCTGCAGAAAATGATGGGTGCCTGTGTGGCGGCTCTCCCTGGCTCCACACTGAAACTTGGATCCCAGATCCAGCCACCCACTCATCCTTCCCAGCCACACTTACTCTCTTTGCCCGTGGGCCCCCGGGTGAGTTCCTCTCTCCCCCGACCGCACCCACGCGACTCTTGGGTCTCCCCCTCCTCTTTACAATCTTTCCCGGGCCATCACCACCCACTCCCGGGGAACGCGTCCCTTTGTGGCAAGGCGCCCACGCTTCCCCACCATGATTCCTCAACAGCGAGGTCTCCCGCAAGTGAACTTCGGTCAGGATAGTGCTGGGTTGGGGGCCGTGCCCCACCCAGCTGGGGCCATCTCTTCCGCGTAGGAGGAGTAGGCAAGTTCCTCCGGATCCTGTCCGGTTTTTCCCTAAGGTCGCTGCGGGGATTCCCTCTGGATTCGTCTGGTGGCGAGGTGATCTCCAACATTCTGTATTCATATCTTCATTCGATGCCCAGCTCGGGCTGGGCGAACAGTGCTACTTCATGGTCCAATCTCCTGCAAAACTTAAAAGGACATGCAGCCAGGTCTCACTGACCTGCTGCCTTATGTGGAGACATGGTCGGGTCCCTTGACCTCGGACCAAAATACAAACATTTGGCATACATATAAATTTAAACTCTTTAAACTTAAACTTAAAACTAGTTATATCAACAAAACGTGAAATACACCTTAAAAGCACGCTATATTCACACCAAAGCTATGATACAAATGCCGCCCATCTCCGGATGGCCAGGCTAATCTCTGGCACTGTCGCAGATTGCTGCTGGCTGCAGCGAAGCTGGACTGTCTCCTGTCTCTGGTCCCTCGCAGCTTATGGCCGTTGGTTGGGGACCTCTGTTCTTTGGCTTCTCCCCGGTTTGGGAGATTGCTCTTTGTGGTAGTAACCCTGGTGACCACCTTTTCTTGGGCTTGCGGGCCCGCTGAGACCTTCTGAGTGGCGTCTCTGTGGGGGAAACTTTGGCTGGCGGTCCCTGAGCCTGGGTCACCGCCCTAGCTGGCTGGGAACCTTCTCCCCCTGATGAAAACATCCCGGACTGTATAAGATACCTGGCAGCCTGCCGGTCCTCCGGGTTTGCCTCCTTTTCCCTGCCCACTCCTGTGCTGGGGGCAGGTATTCCTTCACCACCCGCTGCTGGTGGCTGGAAATCTTCCTCCCCATGTCCAAAACCTGTTACCAGCTCCCCTGCAAGAGGAATTGTTATCCCTGCCTCCCCAGGGTCCCACATCATGGGGGGGACCACTCTGGAAGTGGGCTGGGAAGCTGGTCCCTTTAAACAGGCGAGTGCGCCTGCGCAAACCTCCTCGCCTGAGTCCCGCGGCAGAGGCTGTGAAACTTCTGTCTTTAAACAAGCAGGTGCACCTGTGTGAAAAAGCTGAGGAAGAGCCGCTGTGGTCCCGCAGGCAACTGCGCTTGCGCGAACTTCCTCCTCGGAGACCCGCGGCAGAGGCTGTGAAGCCTCTGTATTCACACAGGCGGCCGCGCCTGCGCAAACCTCCTCCCCCTGGTCCCACGGCAGAGGCTGTGAAGCCTCTGGCTTCAAACAGGCATTTGCACCTGCGCGGGAAAACAGGAGAGGGGCCGCTGCGGTCCCGCAGGCAACTGCGCCTGCGCAAACATCTTTACAGGGTTGGGGAACTGCTACACTAGCACAGGCAACCGTGCCTGCGTGTTCGGTCTTTCTAAAAAAGGTTGGAAGAACCGCTGGGTCTTCCAAGCAGGCTTCTGTGCCTGCGCGTCTATTCTGGGAAGCGGGGATCTTTAAACGGCCGACTGCACCTACGCGCTTGGCCTCAAACTGAGCAAGAGCCGCTGGGGGTTCCGGGTCCGCGACTGCGCCTGCGTGAAGCTGGAGTTGGGGAACCTCTTCCCTCAGCCGCGCGGCTGCACATGCGCGGCCCTCCTTTTGGCAAAACTCTCCCCTCAGGCGCGCGACTGCGCCTGTGTGGGAAAACTGAAAAGGATCCGCTGGGGGTACCGGCTGGGGAACCGCGCCTGCGCAAACCTGGTCTTGGGAAACTTCTCCCCTGAGTCGCGCGACTGCGCCTGTGCAAACCTGCTGTTCAGAAGACTGGGGGATTCCTGTCTCTAGACCAGCGACTGCGCATGCGTGGGCAGTCTCCAAGCGATCTTCTGTGAATGAATGGGCAGCAGCCTGCTGATTTCTAATCCCAGGCTGCTGTTTCTCCATTTCTAAGCCACCTAACCTTTTCAAATTTGGACTTTGGGCAAAACTAGGGTCCCACTGGGGCAGGGAAGTGTCCCAATTTGTGGGCTGGACAACTTTTCCCTGGGAACAAGCCACAGTGCCTGTCTTTACAGGCAGTGAACTTGAACTTGTCTGGTGGGCAAACTCATGTCCTCTTACCTGGGTGGCTTTAAATGGGGAATTTTGGACTTGGGCCTGCCTTTGGTCTGGGGCCAAAACTATCTCCTGTGTGCCTCCCTTGTGCTGGATTTCTGCTGCTGGACCTGCTCTACAGGGGTCCCAGAACTCTCCTTCCCTGTTCCCTGGCTTAAACAGCTTACCCTGCCCAGGAATGGCTCCTCCCCCCACACAAGCCACAGCACTTGCCTGTGAACTTGTACCTACTGTGGGCTGAGGATTCCTATTCTCAGGCTCATTCCCAGCTGCCTGGTTGGGGTAGACTTTAAACCCCTTTCTTTCCAGTCATTGTGGGGAGGCAGAGGTGGGCGAGGGGGCTGCAGTACCACTGATGGCTGCCCCCTTTCCCTGATTGGCCCTCATGAGAGATTTTAATGTCTCCAGGACAGACTCGATTGTGTCTGTCTCTGCCTTCTGAGTTGGGGCTGCGGGGTTCCTGGCTCTATCATCTCTCCCAGGCTTTTTACAATCCCTGCACCAGTGGCCCTCCTCCCCGCACTTGTAACAAGTGACCTTGTTCTGGGAGGGATGGCTGCCCTCCTGGCGCTGATATGGAGCCCCAAGTTTATCTAATTCCCTATCCAGCACCGTTCTGGGTGCTGCCTGTGGGATGGTTCTACTTGGGCTGCCAGTAAAATCCGGCTGACCTGCCTTCGGGCTGATCAGGCAAATCATTCCCCTTGCTACCATTAAAGCCATGTTAAGGCTTTCTATCTCTGCCCTACAGGGGCCATGATCTGCTTCACTAAACCTTTGGGCGCAGGCCAGCTTATAGGCTGCCTTTACTTCCCTAAACCTTTCCTCCTGCTCTTTTACTTCTGAGATGAGGCGGGCATTCTCTTCCCGCAGTCTCATCTCGCTATCTCTGGCCTCAGTGACTTCCTGCACCAGGCGCTCTATAAATGCCTGGCATTTTTCAAACTGGGACTCCCGATTCTTGGCCTCCTTAACCCCCTCCTGCTCCCTCATCTCATCCTTCCTAAACCAGCCACCTATACCCCGAAAGGTCAGCCTACACACTGCCGCTAAAATTTGCAGGGCTACCCACATACTGAAAACGAGAGAAACAAGAGCTGGTACTTTCTCCAGATCCAAACCACTTATCAAATCATAAACGGCCTCCAGTCCTGCCGTGGTCGCCATTTTGTAGGGGGCATTTTTTAACTGGTTTAAGTTAATTTACCTGGTCTTGCAGCCTTTGCCTGCACTCTGACCAATTCCAATCTTTTACCTGGTTTATGGTAATTCACCTGGTCAGGCAGCTTGCTGCTACACTGTAAACCAATTTCCAATAAACCAATTTTCAAACAGCGGTTTTGAATCGCTACCCCACCTTCCAGTTCTGACTGAAGGACTTATAATTAATGATATTAAAACGGACACGTGGTTTGGATGAGAGAAAAAATCAAGTTTTATTAACTAAATGAACTACAATCAAATTATAAACTATACCACACGAACACAGTAATTACAGTAAAATTGCTTAAATGGGGGAATGCAGATGGTAAAAACGAGGGATTAAATGGCTACAATGTTAATTAAACAATCTTAGCAATATCCCCTTAATTCACCATCCCCTAACTCCTTACTAGGTTGCTTTGCTGAGGTCAGAAACTCTGCTCACATGTGGTCCAGTGGAGTGAGAGAGAGAGAGAAGCTCACCTGTGGTCCCAGGAAGTAAAAACAGAACAATAGCTTCTCAGGAGCTATCTTTATACCTGGTGAGCCCCCTGCTGTTTGCCTGTCTGGAAAATTTGCGCCCAAAAAGTTCCAATACACAAAAGAAACGCTGTGATTGGCTAATTCAAAGTGGTTAGAATGGATTAATGTGTCTGCACTGTGGTGCCGAAATGTTCCCGCCCACATCCGGAGCTCACCTGGGCTAAAACAAAAGGGAATACAACAGCCCTATTGTCCAGAATGATGGGTGATTTAAACCCATTCAATGCTTAAACTGTTCCCATTCAAAATCCGTTCCATGGTTTCAGTCTATCATTGTCTGTGAGTGCTTTGAATGGCTGTGTAAACAGAAGCAGTTTTGAATCGATTGTCCTGCAGTTATTCTCAAGTGGGCTAATCTCTTAAGTAAATAAGCAACTTCAAGTGCTTCGAGGGAAACTCCCGGGTTTGATTGGCAGGTCTTTGACTGCCACTGTATCCACCCACTTTTTCACACAGACAACTCGCGCTGCTTTTTTTCCAAGCCCCATTCTTCATGGCCAATGCTTTCTGTGGCCATTTTAAAACCTTTTGTGATTGCCCAAACTCCAGGGAACAATTTTATTAATAAAAGCACTGTCTTAAGGTGTGTGAATATTTTCCACAGAGCTCTACGACTCTGGTGTTGTCCACGTCCTGTCCATCTCAGAGCAGTCTTTTGCGGTTCTCGGCACATTTTAAAACACTGTAGACAAGTCACATCACCCAATTCTTCGTCCATGATGTGGACCAATATTTTCAATCTTCAGGGAAATAGGGGAAATTTTGCAACCCCTACATTCCTCCCTTTTGATATTCCCAACTTGATTGAAGTATCAACTCGAAGGAGTGAGCAAAATTTTCAGACCCCCTCACAAACAACCATCCCCTGTATTTACCTAACAGCTATCTGCCACTGATCCCCTGAACCGTCCTTTCCCCTAAAATTCGAGAAAAACCGTGGTATGGTAGGCATCTTACAGATACATCAGTTTTCAATAAGGGGTCTCATACCCCACACGCTTGTAAAATTATACAATGTAATCCAAATTTACAAACACATATTACATTATAACTTATTACAAAATGTTGCAATCTTAGTTACACAATGTAATCAAAAAATGATCCCAAGCACGGAGAGGGTCCTACGCCTCTGCTCAACTTGGAGTTGTCACAAAATGATCCCAAGCACGGAGAGGATCCTACGCCTCTGCTCAACTTGGGGCTGTAACACAAAATACAAAAAAACTTGAACAACATGCTTAAACAAACCCTGACCATCATGTGCCAATGATGGGTCACAAAATTCGAGTGGGTATTGCTCCTCCCACCCGGGCAGTAAATGTACCTTCCACCCCCCTTTGATCGTCTTAAACTTTAAAACAGACAGAATGGATTTACAGACCAGCCTGCTCCACCAGCCCCGAACTGTTCCCTTGTCCCTTTGTGGAGGCGGGGTGCCCCTCATGTTAAAGATTACCTTGGCACAGACTGAGACCGGGGAGTATGGGACCGTGACTCCCAGTCCCTCCCCCTCCCGTCTTCCCTCGACTAGCTGCAGAAAATGATGGGTGCCTGTGTGGCGGCTCTCCCTGGCCCCACACTGAAACTTGGATCCCAGATCCGGCCACCCACTCATCCTTCCCAGCCACACTTACTCTCTTTGCCCGTGGGACCCCGGGTGAGTTCCTCTCTCCCCCGACCGCACCCACGTGACTCTTGGGTCTCCCCCTCCTCTTTACAATCTTTCCCGGGCCATCACCACCCACTCCCGGGGAACACGTCCCTTTGTGGCAATGCGCCCGCGCTTCCCCACCATGACTCCTCAACAGCGAGGTCTCCCGCAAGTGAACTTCGGTCAGGATAGTGCTGGGTTGGGGGCCGTGCCCCACCCAGCTGGGGCCATCTCTTCCGCGTAGGAGGAGTAGGCAAGTTCCTCCGGACCCTGTCCGGTTTTTCCCGAAGGTCGCTGTGGGGTTTCCCTCTGGATTCGTCTGGTGGCGAGGTGATCCCCAACATTCTGTATTCATATCTTCATTCGATGCCCAGCTCGGGCTGGGCGAACAGTGCTGCTTCATGGTCCAATCTCCTGCAAAACTTAAAAGGACATGCAGCCAGGTCTCACTGACCTGCTGCTTTAGGTGGAGACATGGTCGGGTCCCTTGACCTCGGACCAAATTACAAACATTTGGCATACATGTAAATTTAAACAATTTTATTAATAAAAGCACTGTCTTAAGGTGTGTGAATATTTTCCACAGAGCTCTACGACTCCGGTGTTGTCCACATTCTGTCCATCTCAGTGCAGTCTTTTGCGGTTCTCGGCACATTTTAAAACACTGTAGACAAGTCACATCACCCAATTCTTCGTCCACGATGTGGACCAATATTTTCAATCTTCAGGGAAATAGGGAAAATTTTGCAACCCCTACAATACGTGGTGCAAATATGTCGCTGACAAAAAAAGGCAGGAGCGGCCGCCTTTAAATAGCGCTCCCCCAGTCCCTTCCCGACTGCAAAACGCTCCCCTCTACCTGCCGTTGCTAGCAGCAGGCAGAAAGGCAGGGGGCGCCACTCAATATCCGGTCCAGGGAGCTACCCGGGCGTTACACGCTCGACTGACGTCACGATCTGCAGACGCAGGAGATCGTGGCGGTAGCGTTGAGCGCCATCGCAAAATGTCTGGTCAATTTCATGAGTGGTGCAAACATTGCCACGCCCAGGTGCTAGTTGCTTTGCACCCCATTAGCGCCCTCTTCCACCACTTCCGTTGGCAGCGAGTTCCAGGTCCTCACCACTCGCTGCATAAAAAAGTTTTTTCTCACATCCCCCCTGTATCTCTTGCCCAAAACCTTAAATCTGCGTCCCCTAGTCCTTGTACCATCAACTAGTGGGAACAGCCTTTCCCCGTCTAGCCTATTCAAACCCGTCATAATCTTGTACACCTCTATCAAATCACCCCTCAACCTCCTTTGCTCTAATGAAAACAAATCCAGCTTCTCCAACCTGTCCTTGTAGCTAAGATCCCCCATCCCCGGAACCATTCTGGTAATCTCCTCTGCACCCTCTCAAGTGCCTTCACATTCTTCCTAAATTGTGGTGACCAGAACTGGACACAATACTCCAGTTGTGGCCTAACAAGAGCTTTATAAAGGTTCAGCATAACTTTTCTACTTTTGTACTCAATACCTCTATTTATGAAACCCAAGATCCCATATGCTTTGCTAACCACTCTCTCAATGTCCTGCCACCTTCAGGGACCTATGCACATTAACTCCCAGGTCCCTCTGTCCCTGCATACTCTTTAAAACTGTGCCATTAAGTGTATATTGCCCATCCCTGTTCCTTCTGCCAAAATGCATCACCTCACACTTCTTTGTATTAAATTCCATCTGCCACTTGTCTGCCCATTCCGCTAGCCTTTCTATGTCCTGTTGCCGTCGTTTGGTATCATCCTCACTGTTTGTCATACCTCCAAGTTTGGTGTCATCGGCAAATTTAGAAATTCTACCCTGTATTCCAATATCCAGGTCATTTATATATATCAAGAAAAGCAGTGGCCCTAGCACTGACCCATGGGGAACACCACTGTCTATCATCCTCCAGTCTGAAAAACAGCTATTTATCCCACAACTCGCTGTTTTCTGTCCTTAAGCCAATTCCTTATCCAAGCTGCCACTGACCCACCTATTCCATGAGCCTCAGTTTTGTTAACCAGTCTTCTATGTGGTATGTTGTCAAATGGCTTCCTAAAATCCATGTAGACAACATCCATTGCATTCCCTTCATCAATCCTCCGTTACTTCATCAAAAAATTCAATTAGATTAGTCAAACACGATCTGCATTTTACAAATTCATGTTGGCTCTCCTTAATTAGCTTAAACCTCTCCAAGTGCCCGTTAATTTTTTCCTTGATTATTGTTTCTAAAACTTTACTCACCACTGATGTTAAACTGACCGGCCTGTAGTTACTAGGATTGTCCTTACACCCTTTCTTGAACAATGATGTCACATTTGCCACTTTCAGATCCTCCCCCTGCATCTAGGGAAAATTGGAAAATTATGGCAAGCCCTTCCGCTATCTCCTCCCCCAATTCCCTTAGCAACCTGGGATGCAAGTCATCTGGACCAGGTGACTTGTCCACTCTAAGCATACCTAGCCTTTCTAGTACATCCTATCTATCAATTTTCACCCCTTCCATTGCTTCTACCTATTCCACTTCTTCCGATATTTTGTCGCATCCACCTCCTTAGTAAACACCAATACAAAGTACTCATTGAGTATTCTAGCTTTGCCCTGCGCATCTAAGCATATATCACCTTCTTTGTCCCTAATAGGCCCCACACCACCTCTTACTACCCGCTTACGGTTTACATGCTTTGGTTCCCTTACCATTCCCTCTTGTTAGAATGTACCTAACCTGTACTTGGAACATTTCCTCCTTAAAGATCACCCATTGTACCGTTACAGCTTTTCCTGTCAGTCTTTGGTTCCATTTTACCCTGGCTAGATCCTTTCGCATTCCATTGAAGTTAGCTCTATTCCAGTTTAGAAGTTCCACTCTAGATTGTTCCTTGCTCATCTCCATTGCTAATCTAAATCTTATGATACGATGATCACTCGTACCCAAGTGTTCTCCCACAGACACTTGATCGACCTGGCCCACCTCATTCCCCAGCACCAGATCCAGCAATGCCTCCTTCCTAGTTGGGTCAAGAACATACTGGTCAAGGAAATTCCCCTGAACACATTTCAGAAATTCCTCCCCCTCCTTTCCCTTTACCATAGCATTATCCCAATCGATATTTAGATAATTAAAGTCCCCCAATATCACCACTCTATAACTCTTGCATATCTCTGCGATTTCCCTGCAGATTTGCTCCTCTACCTCCCTCTCACTATTTGGAGGCCTGTAGAATACCCCCAATAGCGTGATCATACCCTTTTTGCTCCTCAGCCCTAACCAAATGGATTCTGTCCTTGTCCCCTCAAGAACATCCTCCCTTTCCAACACTACAATGTCTTCCTTAATCAGCACTGCCACAGCCCTTTTTTCCTCCCCTATCTTTTCTGGACACCTTGTACCCTTGAATATTAAGTGCCTCACCGTTTTTAAGCCATGTTTCCATTATTGCCACAACATCATATTGCCACATGGCTAATTGTGCTTGTAGCTCACCAACCTTATTCACCACACTTTGTGCGTTTACATACATGCATTCTAAACCCATTTTTGAATTTTTCGTAGTCTTAGTCTGCTTCTATCTAATATGATACTACTTCTGCCTCTAGTACTACTTCTCTAGTACTATCACTCCCTCTTTTATGCACCTTATTCTTCTTTTCTACTCCTACACGCTGGTGCTCATCCCCCTGCCAAGCTAGTTTAAACCCTCCTCAACAGCACTAGCAAACCTCCCCATGAGAATATTGGTCCCGGCACTGTTGAGGTGTAACCAGTTTGGCTTGTACAGGTCCCGCCTTCTCCAGAAACAGTCCCACTGCCTCAGGAATCTAAAGCCCTCCCTCCTGCACCATCTCTCCAGCCATGCATTCATCTGTTCTATCTTCCTATTCCTGTACTCACTAGCATGTGAGATTACTACCTTTGAGGTCCTGCTTTTTAATCCCTTTCCTAGCTCCCTATAGTCTGCCTGCAGGACCTCATCCCTCTTTCTGCGTATGTCATTGGTACTGATATGGACAACGACCTCTGGCTGTTCACCCGCCCCCCTGAGTGTCCTGCAGCCACTCAGTGGCATCCTTGACCCTGGCACCAGGGAGGCAACATACCATCCTGGAGTCACGTCTGCCTCCACAGAAACGCCTATCTGTTCCCCTAACCAATGAATCCCCTATCGCCATTGCTCTTCCATTGACTTCTTTGCCCTTAGCCGGAGTAACTGGGGTCATACCGATGGAGATCTTTGACCAAACTGCACGGCCTGCAGCCTACATGGTCAATGGCTCCCTGCTCTGGATAAATCTTATTGTTGTTGGGATGTCTTTCCCATTCATCATTGTAAGTATCTTGAACTTGAAAATTAAATTTAACTTAGTATTGTGACACAGACTATACGTTCTCTTGGTCAGGGTGGGGTGTGAGAGAAAAAGTGGGTGAAATTAAAATAACTTGTATTGCTAAAGAAAAATTTAAATAAAAACAGAAAATGTTGGAAATATTCAGCAGGTCAGGCAGCATCTGTAGAGAGCGAAACAGACTTAACGTTTCAGGTCGATGATCTTTCATCAGAACTGGAAAAAGTTAGAGATGTAACATATTTTAAGCAAGTGCAGGGACAGGGAAAGGGGGAGGGGAGGAAAGAATAAAAGGGAAGTTCTGTGATAGGCTGGAGGGCAGGAGAGATTAAATGACAAAAGGGATGATGGTGCAAGGCAAAAGGGGGTGGTAATGGGACAAGGAATGAAACAAAAGATGGGTCTAGAGGAGGTGTAAATGGCAATAGCAGAATAATTACCAAATGTAAAATCGGTGCTGTTTGCACTCACCCGGTTTTTCTCTCTTTCAGGAGGGACTGGGCAGTTTCTGTTATGTGCCGTTCCTTTCCTGTAGTTTCCTCGCCACTTTATTCATTGGATTCTTTCTGCCAGAAACGAAAGGGAAGACCTTTCTGGAAATTTCTCAGGAGTTTCACAAACGCAATTTCAAAGCTCAGCTAGAACAAGCTCAAACAAGACTGTGAAAGGACCATAAAACCAACCATGTTGTTATCAGCGCACAATGTTCATGTTGCAGTCGTGTTTCCCTAGCATTATCATGTCGTTTTTATCTGTTGACTGGTCTCGTTTTTCTGTTTAACGACTGTTTCTCTGCACTAAGAGTTTACGGCAAGAGTGGGTTTAATTGGGTCGGTTGTTGAGGCAGGGACTCTGAAAGTTACAATCAAATAGCGGTCGCCAAAATTTCTTGCATTATGTTTCTGGGTTTCACGTTCAAGTAGATGTTAGGAAGTTTCAGAACTGGCTGATACTTCAGGATTTGGTGCAAAGGCTTTGATGACACAAAACTATCAACAAAATGTTAACTGCTTATAAACTGGCCAGTACAGCAATAAATATTTTCCATATATTACAAATTTGAGTCTGTTATCTTCTCGGATTCAGCGACATCAGTTGCTGCTGGAAATGATCTGATCGTCTTTGTGCGTGGTCATTATTTGCACGGTATCCTGCGCATGCGCCCATACGGGGGCAGGGCCTAAACACCGCCCTGCGCCCACCAGAGCCGCGCATGTGCACCAGAGGGTGCTCGCCACTCCATTACTAGCGCTCAGCGGGGCAGGCCTGAGCAGTAAGCTGCGGCCTCGGGAAGTGGGGAGCCGACTCAGGCGGGGCCAGAGCTTGAAGACACTGGGCCAAAGTTTCGGGAGATGAAACCCAACAAGGGAGGGCACGGTTCTGGACCTAGTTTTAGGGAATGAAGCTGGGCAGGTGGAAAGGGTATCAGTGGGAGAACATATTGGTGGTAGTTGTAATGTATATACCTTTAAGGGGGGAACTATGTTTTACAGCTCATGTATACTGCAGTACCGGCAGTGACCACACCTGTATATAGCACTGAGTAGTAATCTGTACAGATCAGTTGCAGTGTGAGCCATGTTGAGTAAACACCTGTTGTACCGTTCTCCGCAGTCTGTGTCTTATTATACACGGACGCAACATTGGCGACGAGGCAGGTTCGAACCTACCTGCAACTCTGCATCACCTCCCGGGGATTCGTTCCTGGAGATCAGTGGATTGGAGGTCAAGGCCAGAGACTCGGGCGTCGGCCACGGGCAACCGCCCAGTCATCCAGCAGAGACTCGAGAATTGCAGGGGAGGCTGTCGAGAGCCAGGCTTGGCTTTCCAGTCGAGGTGGTCCAGCGAAACGGGCTGGCAACAGGTAGTGCGCAGACCCTTCCCGGACAGCGGCGGGCTAGAGCCTGACCGAGCGGCACAGCAAAGGGCCGAGCAGCGTCGACGGGGGAGTGAGAGAGAGGGCAGAGCGCACAGGGCACAACCGGTGTTCAGGGGCCGAGCAGCGTCGGAGAGAGGGAGAGAAATACGCGCAGAAACCCGCGAGGCGCCGCCATTGCCACGAGGTCCGCCGAGAGCGGTGTTGGCAGCAGCGCAGGAGAAGCGCGTGAAACCTACAGGGCGCCGCCATTGCCACGAGAACCGCCGGGAGCGGCGTTGGCAGCAGCGGGGGAGGAAGGAAAGAGCGGGAGACGTCATTTTAAGCCATTGGGAGACGCCATTTTACACCACACCCAAAATGCCGAAGAGTGGCAGTATCACCGCATTTGACAATGAAGTCGAAGATTGGACTACATATGTCGAACGAATAGAGGTGTACTGCAAGGCAAATGAGGTGTCAGATGACAAGAAAGCATTGGTATTGTTAAATTTAATGGGTGCAAAGACGTATGGTTTATTACGAAATCTAGTAACCCCAATGAAGCCAATGGAAAAGAGTTTTGAAGACATAGTAACGATACTAAAGGAACATTTAAACCCCACACCGCTGCTGATAGCAGAAAGATTCAAGTTTCACAAACGGAATCAGCATAAGGATGAAAGCAGTGCTGATTATTTAACAGAACTGCGCAAACTATCGAAACACTGCCAGTTTGTGGGCTTCAAAGTGAAGTGTAATGTCCGAGTATAAATAATACTCAGACTGCAGGAGAACAATAAAACAGGTATTTACTTGAACAGAGAGTAATTCAAGACTGAAATACAGAAGCCTGCTATGGCTTTATATACAGGGGTGGTCATTGCCGGTACTGCAGTATAGAATCAGTTCTTCTCTTAAAGGCACATACACAACAATTCCTCCCCTTTTAGATAAACAGTACATAACATTCATTTAACAACTAAATAATAACTAATTACAATTACAATTTTCTCTGTACTATATACATCAACTGAAATAATCATTTATAAGTTCAGTCTTTGAGGAGGCTTCCTGATCCTGACTGGATAGCGCCTTTCTCGAGTATCCTGTTCTTGCGGCGGAGTTGATTCTGGCTCATTGTCATTGGTTGGTTCGTCAGCTTCCAATACCACTGCTTCTGAGGTAGACGCAATCTGTACTTTGGGTTGATTACCAGGTGCATCTGCTCGTGGTATGGGTTTGGCTTGTTCCTGTGACTCTAGAATCTGGTCAGCATGGCGTCTCACGATGCTCTCTCCAACGTCCTCTGTGTACATTAGTGGTCCCTGCTGTGTGCATATCGTTCCTGGCTGCCATTTTTCTGTTCGGTAGTCGCGGGCCAAGACTGGTGGCCCTATCTTGAAGCTCCTGGTTGGCTTCTCATTTATGTGCTGGAATTGCTTATCCTCAACATCTCGTCTTATGTTTGGTTTGAGCAAATCCAGGCGACATCTTAGCCTTCGGTTGAAGAACATTATGGCTGGAGCTTGGTTGGTGACTGCATGTGTCGCATTCCGGTAAGCAAACAAGAAATTATCCACCTTGTGTTGTAGTGGTATGTCGTCATTATGCATTGCCTTTATGGCCTTTTTAAAGGTCGGAACAAACCTCTCAGCCAATCCATTTGTGGCTGGATGATATGGGGCAGATGTGTAATGCTTCACCCCATTATTCCTCAGAAACCTCCGGAAATCCTCTGACACAAACTGTGGCCCATTGTCAGAGCAAATCTGTTCTGGCAAGCCATTCCTGGCGAAGATGGTCCGTAGGACTGCAATAGTTTTCTCCGTGGTGGTGGAGGACATTTTGATGACCTCTGGCCATTTCGAATGGGCGTCCACAGCGATTAGGAACATTGAGTCCATAAATGGACCAGCAAAATCAATGTGTACCCATTGCCATGGAGATGAGGGCCACTCCCATGGATGTAGCGGGGCCTGTGGTGGAGCGTTTTGGACCTTCTGGCATCCTGTGCATCTCTTGGTCATATCCTCGATTTGTTTATCGATTCCCGGCCACCACACAAACGCCCTGGCTGGGCTCTTCATCTTTACCCCTCCCAGATGACCCTCATGAAGCTCATTGAGCACTCTATCTCTCAACTTGGGTGGAGTTACCACTCGGGATCCACACATCAAGGTCCCCCGGCACACTGACAGCTGTTCTCTCCTTGGCGAGAATGCTGGCAACAGTGAGTCGCCATGTGCTGGCCATCCCTTCACCGTCAAATCATAGACCCGAGAGAGTGTCGGGTCAATTCGGGTTTCCTTCTCTATACTTGAGTTTGTAACAGGTAGACATTCGACTATGGTCGCATGGAATATCAACAGGGTCCACTGCAGGTGCTTCCTCTACCGTAGGCAACGGTAGGCGCGACAGCCCATCAGCGTTTCCATGCTGTTTCATACCCTTGTACTCTATGTCGTACTGATGTGCCCCTAGAAAAAGTGACCATCTTTGCAGCTGTTGCGCCGTCATCACCGGAACGCCCTTCTTTGGGTTAAAAATGGAGACCAGGGGCTGATGATCAGTCAGTAGGGTGAATTTCTGCCCGTGCAGATAGTGATTGAACTTCTTCACCCCCCACACCAGGCTGAGGGCCTCCCTGTCAATCTGGGCATAGTTACGCTCGGCTGAGGTTAACGAGCGCGACGCAAAGGCTATTGGCCTCTCTGAACCGTCAGGGAATTTGTGTGACAGCACCGCTCCGATGCCGTAGGGAGACGCATCACATGCTAACCGAATCGGTAGTGTTGGATTGTAGTGGGCCAATACTTCTTTTGAAGTGATTAGGCATTTACATTTCTGAAAGGCACGCTTACACTCATCACTCCATTTCCATGTTACTCCAGTTTGCAGTAGGGCATTCAGTGGGTGCAGAATTGTGGATAAATTCAGCAAGAACTTATGGTAGTAGTTCACCAACCCGAGGAACGACCTCAGTTGCGACACATTTTCCGGTGCTGGAGCCTTGACTACAGCCTCAATCTTGTCCGGCGACTTATGCAACCCTTCCTCATCAATCATGTGGCCACAATACGAGATTTGTCTCCTGAAGAACTCGCATTTGGGGCGGTTGGCTCGTAGCCCATATTCCTGTAATCTCGTGAGCACCTGCTCCAGGTTGGCAAGGTGTTCACTGTCATTTTCGCCCGTAACCAGGATGTCGTCCAAATAACACTGGGTCCCCGGGATCCCTTGCAGGACTTGTTCCATCGCCCTCTGCCAAATAGCCGGGGCTGATGCTACCCCGAATACCAGTCAATTGTACTGGTAAAGGCCTTTGTGAGTGTTTATCGTGAGGTATTTCCTAGATGCTTCTTCCACCTCCATTTGTAGATACGCTTGGGCCAGATCAATCTTTGTAAAGCGTTTCCCTCCAGATAGTGAGGCGAAAATATCTTCTATCCATGGAAGTGGATATTGTACTGTGTGCAGGACTGGGTTCACAGTTACCTTGAAGTCTCCATAGATGCGAACCTTCTTCGGTTCCCCAGGCGTGCTGCTCAATGATTTCTTCATTACAGGAACGATGGGTGTGGCCCACTCGCTCCAGTCCACCTTGGACAGCACACCTGAATGCTCCAGACTCTCCAGCTCTGCTTCAACGGCTGGGCGGATCACGTAAGGTACCAGTCTGGCCTTAAAAAATTTGGGGTTTGCGTTATCTTCGATTTTTATCGTTGCCGTTATTCCTATTAGAGTCCCAAGTCCTTGTTGGAACACCTCTTTCTTGTCAGTTAGAATTTTTGACAGTCGTCCAGGTGTGACGTCATCATCTTTTTTATCAGTCACAGTTAGCGCCTGAATGGAATGCCAATCCAATTGTATTTTTTGGATCCATTCACGTCCCAATAATGGTGGTCCTCCATCTGGTAGTATATATAGATACAGTTTCTGTGTTTCCTTGCCGTTGTATTCAACTGGCACCCTTATTTTTCCTCTGGGGTAGACTTTTTGCCCCGTGTATGTCTTCAATACAATGGACGTGTCCTTCAAGGGTATGTGTGAGAATAGCCGCTCATAGTCTCGTCGATTCATGACAGTTAGGGCTGATCCTGTGTCCAATTCCATCTTTACTGGGGACCCTGCTATCATGAGGGTGACCCAAATGGTTCGGTGATCCTCCTTTGCGATCACGTTGTGTAACTTTAGACAACTTAGTCTCCTGTTCCCGGAGTCCTTATCACTCTCCTGATCTTCCGAACTACTGTCTGTCAATTTCTTTACTTTCTTGTACTTTTCCTTAGTAGTTCTTGTAGTGTTGGTTTTCTTTCCTGACCTGCAGACTCTTGCTATGTGTCCCATTTTCCCACATTGCCTGCATACTTTGTCCTTAACCCAGCAGTCCTTCTGATCATGGGTTGTTCTGCCACAGCAATAGCACTTTTCTGCTCCATACGCCATTTCGTTAGCGCTGTATTCCTATGGTTTCTGTTGTATTTCCGCAGCTCCCCGTGCTGCTGCTTCGTAGGATACTGCCACGCTGAAAGCCTGTTCTAGCGTCAGGTCCTTTTCCGAAAGTAGCCGTTTCTGGGTTCCTTCACTCTGGAGCCCGCAGACAAACTTATCCTGCAAGGTGTCTGCCAGTCCTGCTCCGAACTGGCAGTGCTTCGATAACTTGCGTAGTTCCGTAAGATAGTCAGCATTGCTCTCATCTTTGTGCTGGTTTCTTTTATGGAACTTGAATCTTTCTGCTATCAGCAGTGGTGTAGGGTTTAGGTGTTCCTGTACGATATTAACAATCTCTTCAAAACTTTTCTCCATTGGTTTAGCTGGGGTAATTAAATTCCGCAATAGGCCGTACGTTCTCATGCCCATCACATTTAATAATACCGACGCCTTCTTTCCATCGGCCACCTCATTTGCCTTGCAGTACACTTCAATTCTTTCCACATACGTGGTCCAGTCTTCTACCTCGTTGTCGAAAGCAGTGATACTGCCACTCTTCGGCATCTTGAGTGATTTAAAATGGCGCCTCCCGCGCTTTTTCTTCTTCCCCAATGGAATAAAATGGCGCCTCCCGCGCTTTTCCTTCTTCCCCAATGTAATAAAATGGCGCCTCCTGCGCTTTTCCTTCTTCCCCTTGCTGCCACGCTGCTCCTAGCATTCTACAGGGTAATGGCGGCGACCCGCGGCTTCGGCGCATATCACTTTTCCTTCCCCGCGTTCTATCCTCGCCACGCTGCCCTGTTCTTGAGCACCGACCGCGCCCTGTGCGCTCCACCCTCTCTCTCTCTCTTCCTCCCGACAACGCTGCATGGCCCCTTTGCAGAGCCGCTCGATCGAGCCGGAGCCCGCCGCAGTCCGGAAGGGTCAGCGCACTACCTGCTACCATCACGACTTGCTGGAACACCTCGACTGGGGAGCCAGGCCCAGCTCTCCACAGCCTCCCCTGCAACTCTCCGACGGATCCCTGGGCGGTTGCCTGCGGTCGACGCCCGCCGTTCTGACTTCGACCTCCAAGAAGCTTCTCTTCAGGGAAAAGATCCCCGTGAGGTGATACAGTACTGCAAGTGAGTTCAAACCTGCCCATCGCCAGTGTAATGTCCGAGTATATATATAAAACGGTATGTCTCTCTGTCTGTCTTTCTGTCTCTGTCCGGCTATACAATCAAAAGTTATAGAGCGTACCTACACGTGTGTTACATCAAAAGAAAGCTTACGATTCCAGAACGGTCGTAAGTGTATTTACGTTTCGGTGAGACAAAAATTGCGCGCGCGGTATCCAAAAAAGTTCAAAATTACGCTCATTATCTGCTCATTAGCATTGAGTGACGTCGAGGTCGACCAATCGTATGGTCGAGCGACCCGACGGTCGACCAATCGCTGCGTGGTGGGGGCGGGTTCCTGGCACGTGCGTGCGGGCCCTCCTAGAGTCGAGTGACGGGACGATTGACCAATCCTATGCTTCGGTGACCTGACGGTCGACCAATCGGTGCATGTGTGGGCGGGCCTTATTGTTCTGAACCAAGGTGAGTCGCCGCCATCTTGATTCCAAACTTTTCATTTCTTTTTCCCGCTTTCTGTGTGTTTCTTTTCAAATCTACATTTCCACCAAAAAAAAAGTTGCTTTTAAAACACAAATTGTTTTTAAAAAAGTTAATTCATTTGTAAATCTTTTTTCTAACCTCTATAATTTTCCTACATTTCACCGTTTTTGCAGGCAGGCCTCGAAGCCTGGGCGTCTGTTGCCCAGCCACGCCCGAGCTACGCACCGGCCATCCCGCTGGGCCCGATTCCGAACCAGCGGCCAGCCATCTTGGTAAAGGTTGGCTGGGCTCAGTGCAAGCTCCTCGCGCTGCACGGCGCACGCGCACCTCCACACAGAGCACGGCCAGAGGGAAGCAAGCAGGTTAGCGGGGGGGGCGGCGGGGAGAGGGAGGGGAGAGGGAGCGGAGAGGGTTAGCCCGGCAACCGGGCTTGCCAGCCGCAATCGGCCGTCTCAAGCCGCTCAGGCCCAGGCCCGGTCCCGGAGATCGGGAGGCGGAGAGGGGAGGAGGGTTACCAAGGCAACCGGACCCGGCCAGCCGCAATCGGCCGTCTCAGGCCCGACCTCGGGAGGGCGGGGCTCGGGCTCACCGGGGCGCTGCGCTCGGCATGTCAGTGCGTGGGGCGGCACGGAGCTCAGCGGAGCCATCGCTGGCAGAGGGGAGAGGGTCTGCTGGCTCCCCCCCTTCCTTCCCCCACCCCTCCCCTCCCCACCCCTCTCTCCCCCCTCCCCCCCTCCCCCCCTCACCCCCTCCCTCCCTTCCCCCCTCCCTTCCCCTCAGTCTCGCTCTCTCTTCCCCCCCTTCCCCCCAGTCGCGCTCTCTCTTCCCCCCAGTCACTCTCTCTCTTCCCCCCAGTCGCTCTCTCTCTTCCCCCCAGTCGCACTCTCTCTTCCCCCCAGTCGCGCTCTCTCTCTCTCTCTTCCAACAACAACATGCCCTCAAGAATCCCTCGGCACCGCCGGGCACTTCAGCTAGTAAATAATAAACGGACTGCAGGAGAACAATAAAACAGGTATTTACTTGAACAGAGGGTACTCTTTTTGTTTGGACCCCAAAAAAACCCAATTGGACTGTAAATAAACAAAAGTTCAACTAAAACTTAACAAATCAAATTAAAATTTGGTTTTCCGGGTTGATAATGCACTCCAGTCCCTGCGGCGCCCACCGGTCGCGGAAATACTCAAGCGCGCCGGTGGACACGGCGTGCTCCATCTCCAGGGCCACCCGGGCGCGAACATGGCCGCGGAAGAGAGGCAGGCAATCCGGCTGGACGACCCCCTCGACCGCCCGCTGCCTGGACCAATTGATGACTCTTTTAGCCAGGCCCAGGAGCAGGCCCACAAGGAGGTCCTCCAACCTGTCCGCTCCCCTCCGCACCGGGTGACCGTAGATCAAGAGCGTGGGACTGAAGTGCAACCAAAAATCGAGGAGCAGCCCCTTGAAGTAGTGAAAGAGGGGCTACAACCTCTCACACTCCATATAAACATGAAACACGGACTCCTCCAGGCCGCAAAAAATGCAGGCGGCCTGGGAGTCCGTGAACCTACTTAAAACCTAATTGCACGGGACCGCTCCGTGCAACACCCTCCAGGTCAAGTCCCCGATGGAACAAGGGAGGACTCCCGCGTAGAGAGCCCTCCACTGGGGACCTCCGCCACCGCCAGTCGGCAAGACGCCACGCCAAGGCGTGTCCGGACGGTAGACGAAGATGGCAAAGTGGAGAGTGTGCAGGAGCAGCCCGTACAGGAAACCCCTCCGCGCGGAATGAAAAGGCACGGAGGGTATTTCCTCGAGACGGCTCAAGTTGTGAGGCGCCGGTTCCCGAGGGGAGTTTCGGGGCCGGGCGCCGATGAGGAATTCCGTCCGAATGGGGGTAAGCTTGGACAGGATCGACCCACGTGATTGAGCCGCCTCGATACACCTAGTGGAGTTGGGGCCCATTGACGCTTTCACCGATTCGATGGCTTCGACCGCGAGCCAGACGTTGGCCCAGGACAGGCGCCGCGCCAGCTCCTCCGGCGCCATCCAGCCCGCTCCTCCGCCATCGAGCAGGTCCCCGACTCTGGTCACCTTGCCAGGCACAGCCCTGCCCTCCGCCAGCCGCCCGAACCCGCGTTCGTGGAGGTGCGGATTCCTGAGCAGCGGCTCCCGAAGGAGAGCCGCTGCTCCTGACGGGGGAGAGCTCCGCCTGGAAGCGACGTAGTTCCAAACCCATAGTAGTTCCTGGTAGAAGACAGGCAGCTCCCGCAGGCCGGCACGCCTGCCGCCCACTTTCGCGAACAGGAGCTGCGTGTCGTAATTGAGGCCGTGCAGCTGGCGGAAGAAAAACGTCGCCAGCGCACACCATCTCAGAGGATTCTCGACGTACAGGTATCTCTGCAGTGTCTGAAGATGGAAAGTCGCAGCCTGGGTGCGAAGGCACACCAGCGCCTGACCGCCCTCCCTAAGCAGGAGACACAGAACCGCGGCAGAGACCCAGTGCTTCCTTTTGTCCCAGAAGAAGTCGATGAGCTTCTTCTGCATCTTGGCGACAAACACAGGGGGAGGGATCAAAGTGACCAACCGGTACCACAACATGGCGGCCACCAGCTGGTTTATGACCAGCGCTCGACCCCTGTAGGACAACACTCGGAGCAGTCCTGTCCAGCGTCCTAGGCGAGCGGTGACTTTGGCCTCCAGCTCTTGCCAGTTCGCCGGCCAGGCGTCCTTGGCAGGGCTAAGGTAGACTCCCAAATAGAGGAGGTGCGTGGTGCTCCAGGCGAAAGGCCTGAACTCCTCCGGCAGGGAGTCCACCCGCCACTGACCCACCAGGAGTCCGGAACATTTCTCCCAGTTGATCTTGGCGGAGAATGCGTCCGAGTAAATCTGCTGGCATTCCCGCATCCTCCGCAAGTCAGCGGGATCCGTGACCGTGAGGAGCACGTCATCGGCGTAAGCCGAGAGGACCACCTCCACGCCCGGCCCTTGCAGAGCCAGTCCCGTCAACCTCTTCCGCAAGAGGCGCAGGAAAGGCTCCACGCAAATGATGTATAACTGACCGGACATGGGGCATCCCTGACGCACCCCCCTCCCGAAGCGAAGGGGCGCCGTCAAGGACCCGTTAACTTTAATCAGACACTCCGCGGCGGTGTACAGAAGTCGGATCCGGGTGACGAAACGCGTCCCGAACCCGAATGCGCGCAGAGTCCCGAAGAGATACTCGTGATCCACCCTGTCGAACGCCTTCTCCTGATCCAGGGAAAGGAAGGCGACCGACAGACCAGCCCTCTGGGAGTGGTGGACCAGGTCCCGGACCAGATGGATGTTATCGTGGATGGTCCGGCCCGGGACCGTGTAGGACTGGTCGGGGTGGATCATGTGGGCCAGCACGGTGCCAAGGCGAGCAGACATGGCCCTGGCAAAGATTTTATAGTCCGTGCTGAGGAGGGAGACCGGTGCCAGTTCTTAAGGAGGCGGAGATCGCCCTTCTTAGGCAGCAGGACAATGACCGCCCTGCGCCAAGAGAGGGGCATCTCCCCAGTCGCCAAACTTTCCCCCAGGACCCGCGCGTAGTCGCCCCCCAAGACGTCCCAGAACGCCCTGTGGAACTCCACGGTCAGCCCGTCCAGCCCCGGGGACTTTCCCCTAGAGAGCTGGCGGAGGGCGCCAGTCAGCTCCGCCAGGCTTAGCGGAGCGTCCAATTTTTCAGCGCCCTCCGGGCTGACCTTCGGCAGGTCCTCCCACAAAACTCTGCACGCATCCTCGCTGGACAGATCCGGAGAGAACAGAGCCCCGTAATAGGCGCAGGTCTCCGCGCTGATTCCCTCCGGATCCGAGACCAGTGATCCGTCATCGGCCAGCAGCTTCAAGAGCTGCTTACGGACCCCCCGTCTTTTTTCCAGCGAGTAGAAGAAGGGGGAGCCGCGGTCCAGGTCCCGCAGGAGCTGGATCCACGACCTCACGTACGCGCCTCGGGACCCGACGAGCTGCAGGTCCTTCAGCGCGCCCTTCTTCTCTTCGTACACCTTCCGCAGGGCCGGGTCCTCAACGACCTGACCGAGACGGGACTCCAGGTCGAGCACCTCCTTCTCCAACCGCCCGGCCCGGGCCTCCCGCCTCTTGGTCGACCCCTTCGCGTACTCCTGACAGAAGAGACGGATGTGAGCCTTGCCCACGTCCCACCATAGCCTCAAGGAGGGGAAGCCCCCCCGTTTCCTTCTCCAGTCGGCCCAGAACCGACGAAACGAATCCCGGAACCGCGCGTCCTCCAGCAGCAGGTTGTTAAAATGCCAGTACGCGGACCACCCCCCGCGCGCGCAGCGGAGTGAGCTCCGCCCACACCGGGTGGTGGTCCGTGCACGGCACCGGCCGCATGGAAGCCGCCGGAACGCAGGAGACGTACGCCCGGGAAATGTAGAGGCGGTCAATTCTGGACCTTCCTCCCCCAGACCTCACGCTAGTGAAGGCGCTGGAGTCGGATTGGAGATTTCGCCAGACGTCCACCAAGTCGAAGGACCCGACCAGGTCCCTCAACTTCTCCATCGCCGCCGGGCTTCGCGGGGGACCCGAACGGTCCCTCGCCTCGAGGGTGCAGTTAAAATCCCCCCCGAGGATGACGCACTCGCCCGCGTCGACGGAGCCCAAAAGAGCGGACACTTCTTCGAAGAAGAGCACTTGCTGCGCACCGGTCTGAGGGGCGTACACGTTCACTAGATGGAGCAGCACGCCCCCCAGGCGAACAGTGACCTGGAGCAAACGGCCCGGCACGTGCTCCTTGACCCCCAAGATCTCCGGCTGAAAATGCAAGGCCAGCAAGATAGCCACCCCGCTAGAATTGTTGGAGAGGTGACTCATGCTGACCCCTCCTTGCCACTCCAGGAGCCATGTGGCTTCGTCTCCCGGAACGGTGTGGGTTTCTTGCAGGAAACACACCGCATACTTCCCGCCCCGAAGGACCGAGAAGTTGTTGAATCTGCGGCGCGCCTCCCCGCTGCCGTTGATGTTGAGGCTGTCTATGGTTATCTTCATGTCAGAAGCATAGTGCAACCTCTACCTACACCTAACGGGGGGAGGGAGCGCAGCCGCTGGTCAGCCGCCACTTCCTCAGCAGCCCAGTGAGAAACGTTCTGAGCCGACGCAGCTCGAGCGGGTCCGCGCCCATGATTTTAACGGCGGCGCGGACGGACACGATGAGCAGCGCCAGCTCCGACCACCTGTCGAGGGCCAGCCGGATCTTATTTTGCCGACCCTGGCACGTGGCCATAAAGTCGCGGAGTTCCCTTACGGGAATGAGGAGGGACCTCGGCAAGGGGCACGAGGTCATCCAGCGCCTCGTTGACGGTGGAGTCCAAATCGTCCTCCGTGCCCATCACCGAGTCCCCATCCTCCTCCAGGGGGTCATCACCAGCGGCCGACCCGTCCGTCGCGCAGTGCGCAGTGAACGGCTTGGCCGCACTAGCCGGCCCCGCCTCCGCCCTGATCCCACCCCCAGGATCAGCGGCAGAGGATTCCTCCCTGGGCTCCTCTAGGGGCGCCGGGCCAGAAGACGGCGGCGGTTCGGAGTCCCCCCCCGCCTCAGACGCCAGAATGACCGGAGAAACCAGGGAGAGAACAATTCCCAGCTCCTCCAGTGCATCTGGCACCAGAGACGCAGCCAGGGGGCCATGCTCCTCCCCGCCACCAGCCTCCGACCCAGCGGATGGGGTGTTTTCAATTAAAACCTCCACTGGGACGAGCAGCCCCTGGGAGATGTCCGGGTCGCATTGGGCGAGCTCATTTTCCTCGAGCTCGCCCGACCCAGACCCCAGGCCGCCCGACCCGGCGAGGGGTAACGGCACTGATAAAATGTCAATCACCGCTGCGGGTTGTCCCGCGCCCACCCCCACGTGCAGGGTCTTGTCCCCATCCCCGGGAGGCACGTGCCGGACAGACCCATCTGCCTCAGCCTCCCGAGGGACAGGCGACCCCTGCCGAGCGCCGGTGGTAATGACAGCGGTGGGGGGGGGCGCAGTACCCGCGGCGGGCGACGACTCCCCCTGCTCGGAGGGACCTTCCTCCTTCCGGTCCTCCCCCTCTTCCAGGGGGTCGCGCCTTCTTTTTAACGCGGAGGGAGTGAGGGAGACCTCCATGTCTGCAGGGGCCTCCTCGTCCGCTCCCTCCGGCGGAGCAGGTTTGTCGGGTTCCTCGGGCCCGAGCCCGGCCACAGGTATTGGCGTTTCCGCTACGGCGGTTGCGGCCACAGGCTCGGGCACGAGGCCCCTCCCACTCGCGTCTGCCCCGATTAACTCCGCGAGGAGCGCGGGTGTAAGGGGCGCAAGGGGCAAGGGCTGGCCATCCACGGGGGGACCCGCCCTAAGGTGTTTATTTTTTTCGCCACGCCTTCTTTCCGGCCGGACACGCTCCCTCCCCCCCGCCAGAGGCCTTGGTGGCATCGGCCCCCGACGTCGACCGCGCATCAGACGTTCCCGACGCGCTGGCAGATCCGGGGGGAGAAGCGGCGGCGGCGCCAGCCTCAGCCGCACGAGATGATCTGGCGGCCTTGGAGGCGGGGCAGTTTTTCTGGATGTGCCCCACCTCCTTGCAGGCGTGGCACCGCACACCGTCCGACATCCAGAAGACGCGATAGGCGGTCCCCTCGTGGTGGACGACGAACGCCCCGTCAGTGTCCTCCTCCCACGCCAGCTGGATAAACAGCTGGTGCCGGAAGGAGAAGACGTGGCGAAGGCTGGCTTCCCGGAAGCCGAGCGGGATGGGCGTGATCCCTGACCTCACCTCCCCAAGTTGGCATAAATGGGGGAGGAGGAGCTCACCAGGAACATAGGGCGGGACGTTCGAGATGACGATCCTCTGCGCGGTGGCCTCGAGAGGATCCACCGGCAGGAAGGTCCCGCCCACGGTGAGCCCCTTGGCGACGGCCAGGGACACCGCCCGCTCCGACCCCAGGAAGAACACAGCCTTCCTGTACATTTTTGAGGCCGCGACGATGGCTGAGGGGCCGACAACCCCAGCCATGGCTTTAACGCAGGCCTCAATGGACATAGTGGGGTGAGTGTAGCTCTTCACCCCAAGCTTTTTTGTCATAAGTTTAAAAGGTGACGGGGCAGCAGAAGCAGCGGGAGCAGCTGTGGCTGTGGCTGCCACTCCCGCATAAGTCCTGGCTGGCCCCGCCACCGGCGAAGATACAGTCGCCATTATGGGGTGTTTTTATAAGGGCTGCACTCACCCCAAGTCACAGGCCTGAAGGTGTTAATGGCCTCAGGTATTTTTTGGTCCTCTATTGAGCAGAGGGAGCTGTTTAAAATGAAGACACACCTCTCCCCTTATTGATTGAAATTGGGAGAGGGGCCTTCTCCCCTCTGCTCAATAGGCAATTAATAAAAAGAGGTGAAATTGAGGTGCCTCAGAGAAATAGGCAGAGAGAGACAAAAAGAGAGAGAGGGGGTGGGAAGGAGGGAGGCCGCAAAGGCAGGGTTGCCACTCAGGATGGTGGGTGTTGGCAGGGGTGCACTCTCTGATGGGAATTTAAAGTCTTTGATGGTGGTGGTCTTCTGGCAGGGGGAGAAGATGTCTTCACCTGGGAAAGCTGGAGATACCCCAGGCTCAATCCCACACCAGGTCTTAATGATGTAATTGGACTTCACCTAGGCAGCTCCAGCTGTCCCAGGTCAGGCAATAGAAGGGGTGCTTATTAGTGGTGTGTGTGGCCTAGCTTTTAACAAGAGCCACACACACACACAGACACCCCTTGATGATCCGGCCTTGTTTCTTCTTTTCTCCCCCCACCTAAAATACAAAGTCTTTGGGAGAGTGCCCCAAATAACACCCACCTGTAGATGTTCAGAAAAGATGATGTTGTTCTTCCCTCCTTCCAAACAGTTGGTTGTTGATGGTGGTTTCTCACCCCTCTCTCCCTCTCCTGAATTGGAGGCCAATTTGGGGAAGCAGTGATAGGAAAGGCCTCTCCCCTAGTTGGTGTTGTTGCTGGCCTCCCTTCTCCTTCTCTTCCTCTGTCCTCTCTCTCCAGGCACCTCTGTTGATGTGATGATGATGGTGGAGGTGGTGGTGGTGGCCTATCGTTGTCCTCCTCTTCCTGGTCAGGAGACCACCACTTTCCACTCTCCTGGTTTGGCTGCTCCTTCTCCTCCTGCTGACTGAGGCAGCTGCACAGCCAGAAATGCTGGAACAGAGGGTAACTTAAGACTGAAATACAGAAGCCTGCTATGGATTTATATACAGGGGTGGTCACTGCTGGTACTGCAGTATAGAATCAGTTCTTCTCTTAAAGGCACATACACAGCATGAAGGAACCCAGAAACGGCTTTTATCTGAAAAGGACCTTACGCTGGAAAAAGCTTTCAGCATTGCGGTATCATATGAAGCAGCAGCACGGGGCGCTGCAGAGATACAACAGAGACCGCAAGAATATGGCACAAACGAAATGTCATATGGAACAGAGAAGTGCTATCGCTGCGGCAGAACAACACACGACCAGAATGATTGCTGGTTCAAAGGCAAAGTGTGCAGACAGTGTGGAAAAGTAGGACACATAGCACGAGTCTGCAGGTCGGGAAAGAAACCAGCAATAAGAAACCTACCAAAGGAAAGTACAAGAAGGTACATAAGATGACGGAGAATAGTTCAGACGAACAAAAGAGTGATAATGACTACGAAAGCAGGGAACTGAGTTGTCTGAAACTACATAATGTGATCACAACGGAGGATCACCGAACCATTTGGGTCACTCTCAAGCTAGCAGGAGTCCAGGTAAAGATGGAATTGGACACAGGATCAGCCCTAACAGTCATAAACCGACGGGACTATGAGCGGCTATTCTCACACATACCCTTGAGAGACACAAAAATTATTTTGAAGACGTACACGGGGCAAAAAGTCTACCCCAAAGGAAAAATAAGGGTGACCGTTATATATAACGGTAAGGAAACACCAAAACTAGACCTGTATGTATTGCAAGATGGAGGACCACCATTACTGGAACGTGAATGGATCTGGAAAATACAACTGGATTGGCATTCCATACAGGCACTGACTGTGGCTGACAAAAAGGATGACGACGTCACACCTGGGCGACTGTCAAAGATCCTAACTGACGCGAAAGAAGTGTTCCAGCAAGGACTCGGAACACTAAAAGGCATGACAACGACGATTAAAATTGAAGAAAACGCAAGCCCAAAATTTTTTAAGGCCAGATCGGTACCTTATGCGATCCGCCCAGCCGTCGAAGCAGAGCTGGAGAGTCTGGAACGTTCAGGTGTACTGTCCAAGGTAGACTGGAGCGAGTGGGCTACACCCATCGTCCCTGTGATGAAAAAGTCATTGAGCAGCACGCCTAGGGAACCAAGGAAGGTTCGCATCTGTGGGGACTTTAAGGTAACAGTGAACCCGGTCCTTCACACCGTACAATATCCACTTCCGCGGATTGAAGATATTTTCGCCTGGCTATCTGGAGCGAAACGCTTCACTAAGATTGATCTGGCCCAGGCGTATCTGCAAATGGAGGTAGAAGAAGCGTCAACAAAATACCTCACAATCAACACCCATAAAGGTCTCTACCAATACAACTGGCTGGTATTCGGGGTAGCATCAGCTCCGGCTATTTGGCAGAGGGCAATGGAACAAGTCCTGCAAGGGATCCCAGGGACCCAGTGTTATTTGGACAACATCCTGGTCACGGGCGAAAATGACAGTGATCACCTTGCCAACCTGGAGCAGGTGCTCACTAGATTGCAGGAATATGGGCTCCGAGCTAACCGCCCCAAATGTGAGTTTTTTAGAAAACAGATCTCGTATTGTGGCCACGTTATCGATAAAGAGGGGTTACATAAGTCCCCAGAGAAGATTGAGGCAGTAGTCAAGGCTCCAGCACCGGAAAATGTGTCACAACTGAGGCCGTTCCTCGGGCTGGTAAACTACTACCATAAGTTCTTGCCAAATTTGTCCACAATACTACACCCACTGAACACCCTACTGCAAACTGGGGTGCCATGGAAGTGGAATGACGAATGTAGACGAGCTTGCCAGAAGAGCAAAACACGAATCACATCGAAAGAGGTATTGGCCCATTACAACCCGGCATTACCAATTCGGTTGGCATGTGATGCGTCACCCTACGGCATTGGAGCGGTGCTGTCGCACAAATTCTCGGACGGCTCAGAGAGGCCAATAGCCTTTGCGTCATGATCACTAACCTCAGCCGAGCGTAACTACGCCCAGATCGACAGGGAGGCCCTCAGCCTAGTGTGGGGGGTGAAAAAGTTCAATCACTATCTGCACGGGCAGAAATTCACCTTGCTGACTGATCACCAGCCTCTTGTCTCCATTTTTAATCCGAAGAAGGGCGTTCCGGTGATGACTGCGCAACGACTACAAAGATGGTCACTTTTTCTAGGGGCGCACCACTATGAGATTGAATATAAGGGCACGAAACAGCATGGAAATGCTGATGGGCTATCACGCCTGCCACTGCCTACTGCAGAGGAAGCACCAGCAGTGGATCCTGTCGAAATATTCCATTCGACTATAGTTGAATACCTACCGGTAACTAACGCTTGTATCGAAAAGGAAACCCGAAATGACCCGACACTGTCTCGGGTATATGATTTGACGGTGAAGGGATGGCCAGCACATGGTGACTCACTGTTGCCAGCATTCTCGACAAGGAGAGAACAGATGTCAGTGTGCCGGGGGACCTTGATGTGTGGATCCCGAGTGGTAATTCCACCCAAGTTAAGGGATAGAGTGCTCAATGAGCTTCATGAGGGTCATCTGGGAGGGTAAAAATGAAAAGCCTAGCCAGGGCTTATGTGTGGTGGCCGGGAATCGATAAACAAATCGAGGACCTGACCAAGAGCTGCTCAGGATGCCAGAAAGTCCAAAATGCACCACCACAGGCCCCTCTACACCCATGGGAGTGGCCCTCATCTCCATGACAACGGGTGCATATTGATTTTGCTGGTCCATTCATGGACTCAATGTTTTTAATAGCCGTGGATGCACACTCGAAATGGCCTGAGGTCATCAAAATGTCCTCCACCACCACGGAGAAAACTATTGCAGTCCTACGGACCATTTTTGCCAGGAATGGCTTGCCAGAACAGATTTGCTCCGACAACAGACCACAGTTTGTGCCCGAAGAGTTCCGGAGGTTCTTGAAAAAGAATGGGGTAAGGCATTACACATCCGCCCCGTATCATCCAGCCACAAATGGATTGGCTGAGAGGTTCGTACAAACCTTTAAGAAGGCAATAAAGGCTATGTACAATGACAACATTCCGCTGCAGCACAAGGTGGACAATTTCCTGTTCGCCTACCAGAATGCGACACATGCAGTCACCAACCAGGCCCCAGCCATGATGTTCTTTAACCGAAGGTTAAGATCTCGCCTGGATTTGCTCAGACCAAACGTACGAAGAGATGTTGAGAGTAAGCAATTCCAGCACATCCATGAGAAGCCAACAAGGAGCTTCAATGTAGGGCAACCAGTCTTGGCCCGTGACTACCGAACAGAAAAATGGCAGCCAGAAACGATATGCACACGGCAGGGCCCACTAATGTACACAGTGGACGTTGGGGAGAGCATCGTGAGACGCCATGCTGACCAGATCCTAGAGTCCCAGGAACAAGTCAACCCATGCCTCGCCCATACGTACCTGGTGATGAACCCGACGTACAGGTCGCATCTACCCCAGAAACAGTAGCATCGGAAGCTGATGAACCAACCGACGACAGGGGGCCAGAATCGCCTCCGCACCAAGAGCAAGCCACTCAGGAAAGGCGCTATCCAGAAAGGATCAGGAAGCCTCCCCAAAGACTGAATATATAAATTGACTATTTTCAGCTAATGTTGCATGTTAAAAGTGTTAATTATAATTAGTTTGATATTTAATTGTTAAATGAGTGTTATGGTGCTGTTAATCTAAAAGGGGAGGAATTGTAATGTATATACCTTTAAGGGGGTAACTATGTTTTACAGCTCATGTATACTGCAGTACCGGCAGTGACCACACCTGTATATAGCACTGAGTAGTAATCTGTACAGATCAGTTGCAGTGTGAGCCACGTTGAGTAAACACCTGTTGTACCGTTCTTCGCAGTCTGTGTCTTATTATACACGGACGCAACAGTAGTGATCATAATTCAGTTAGATTTAGGGTAGTTATGGAAAAGGACAAGGATAGGCCAGTAATAAAAGTTCTCAATTGAGGAAAGCGAATTTTACTAAGCTGAGATGTTATTTAGCCAAAGTGGACTGCAGACAGAAACTTGAAGTTAAATCAGTGTCAGAGCAGTGGGAGGCATTCAAGGAGGAGATAGTGAGGGTTTAGAGCAAGTATGTTCCCTTAAAGAAAATGGGTGGGATTAACAAATCTAGAGCTCCCTGGATGTCAAGGGGCATACAGGGTAGGATAAAGAAAAAAAGGGAAGCTTATGACAGATACTGAGGACTAAATACTGCAGAAATCCTAGAGGAGTATAGAAAGTGCAGGGGTGAAATTAAAAAGGAAATTAGGAAAGCAAAGAAAGGCCATGAAAAAATATTGGCAACTAAAATCAAGGAAAGATGTTTTATAAATACATTAAGAGCAAGAGGATAACTAAAGCAAGAGTAGGGTCTATTAGGGACCATAAAAGTCACCTGTGTGTGGGGGCGGAAGACATGGGTATGGTTCTTAATGAATACTTTGCGTCTGTTTTCACAAAAGAGAGGGACGATGCAGACATAGCAATCAGGGAGGAGTAGTGTGAAATATTAGATGAAATAAACATAGTGAAAGAGGAAGTATTAAGGGGTTTAGCATCTTTGAAAGTGGATAAATCCCCAGGCCCAGATGAAATGTATCCCAGACTATTAAGAGAAGTAAAAGAGGAAATAGCAGAGGCTCTGACCATCATTTCCCAATCCTCTCTGGCTACAGGTGTGGTGCCGGAGGACTGGAGGACTGCTAACGTGGTACCTTTGTTTAAAAAGGGAGAAAGGGACAGACCGAGTAATTACAGGCCAGTCAGGTGGTGGAAAAATTATTGGAAAACATTCTGAGGGACAGGATAAATCTTCATTTAGAAATACACAGATTAATCAGGGACAGTCAGCATGGATTTGTTAAGGGAAGGTCATGTCTGACTAACTTGATTTAATTTTTTGAGGAGGTAACAAGGAGGGTCGATGAGGGTATTCTGTTTGATGTAGTCTATATAGATTTTAGCAAGGCTTTTGATACGGTCCCACATAACAGACTGGTCATGAAAGTAAAAGCCCATGGGATCCAAGGCAAAGTGACAAGTTGGATCCAAAATTGGCTCAGAGGCAGGAAACAAAGAGTAATGGTCGAAGGGTGTTTTTGTGACTGGAAGGCTGTTTCCAGTGGGGTTCTGCAGGGCTCAGTACTGGGTCCTTTGCTTTTTGTGGTATATATCAATGATTTGGACTTGAATGTAGGAAGTATGATTAAGAAGTTTGCAGATAATACAAAAATTGGCCGTGTGGTTGATAATAAAGAAAGCTGCAGACTGCAGGAGGATAGCAATGGACTGGTCAGGTGGGCAGAACAGTGGCAAGTGGAATTCAATCCGGAGAAGTGTGAGGTAATGCATTTTTTGGGGAGGGTTAACAAGGCAAGGGAATACACTATGAATGGTAGGACACTGAGAAGTGCAGAATATCAGAGGGACCTTGGAGTGCATGTCCACAGATCCCTGAAGGTAGCAGGACAGGTAGATAAGGTGGTTAAGAAGGCATATGGGATACTTGCCTTTATTTGCCGAGGCATAGAATATAAGAGCAGAGAGGTTATGCCGGAACTGTATAAAACACTAGTTAGGCCGCAGCTAGAATACTGTGTGCAGTTCTGGTCACCACATTACAGGAAAGATGTGATTGCACTAGAGGGGGTGCGAGGAGATTTACGAGGATGTTGCCTGGGCTGGGGAATTTTAACTATGAGGAAAGATTGGATAGGCTGGGGTTGTTTTCTTTGGAACAGAGGAGGCTAAGGGGGGACCAAATTGAGGTGTATAAAGTTATGAGGGGTCTAGATAGATCCTTCCTATCCACTCTATTTCCCTCAGCAGAAGGGTCAATAACCAAGGGGCATAGATTTAAAGTAATTGGTAGGAGGTTTAGAGGGGATTTGAGGAGAATTTTTTTCACCCAGAGGGTGGTGGGGGTAGTAGAGGCAGAGACCCTCATCACATTTAAAAAGTACTTGGATATGCACTTGAAGTGCCATAATGTACAAGGCTATGGCCCAAGTGCTGGAAAGTGGGATTAGGCTGGATAGCTCTTTGTCGGCCGGCACGGACAACATTGGCTGAATGGCCTCCTTCTGTGCTATAAATTTCTATGATTCTATGGTTCTATGATTGTATGAAGGAGGGTCGTCTGGTGGGGTAAATTGGAAGGCGGCTAAACCCGGCCCCGATGATTAAGGCCCTGCTCGCCCGGTCGAGCTTACCCATCTTACGCAGTCTGTGAGGTTCGCAGGGTTTGGTGGTCTCGGGGCCCTGCTCGCTCTGGCGCCTCTCGCACTCTCCAGGCCCATTGTACAAAGAGAGCAGGCGCAAGGGTTTGCTACTGATAGCGAGGTCGAATTCAAATCAAAAGCCCAAACTTTGCAAATTGGGAAATCTTAGTTTCTTCCACTCAGGAGGTGGTGCGGAGACATGAGAGACAAACGTAAATAGATGCCATCGGTTATGCTGAATGCCTTATCCCATTTTGTTCTGGGCAAGTTGAACTCACAGCACACTCATACAGGCCGGCAATGCTGTTTCTGCATTACCCGCCTGTACGGACCTGTCCCTTGAGATAAACAGAAAGTCACAATCACGACATATTATTTACTACAGATTAGGTTTAAACAGATCTTTGAAATGGGCTAACACAAATTAAAAGACTTAAATGTGTTCTGAGTGAATGAGGCTTTCATTCTCGAGATGTAATGATTCATTTGATACTGAAACACTTATTTACTTCCATATGTTTCAAACGGTTAAGAATACTTTCATATGTTATTACTGGAAAGAAAAGCGCAGCACTCGGCTCCCACAAAAGGTTCCAGCCTGAACCTGCAGTCCCACCTGCAACAATCCAGAGCTGCGAGCTCTGGGGAAACCTTAGGGACAGCACTTTGGAGCAGAACACACGCAGACCCCACACATGGTCCCTTCATTCACAATTAAAGAATTTTATCACTTCCAGAAGGAAAAAAACATAAAACTCCAAAGAATTAACTAATCTACTAATTAGAGTGTAAAGTATTTTATTTTACCAGCCAAGGACAACGATAATTACAATTGCAGAATTTTATTAACAGAGGATCTTCACAAAGCTAACTAGACTTCCACATTCTGTATACTGGATCAAATTACACATTCCAGGGTTGCCTACAGCAGGCAAGATCAAATTCAACATTCCAAACAAACTGTTGGGTGTGTCTTGTCCTCCAAGGGGACCAATCAGAAATCTGGTGTTGCAAATAGACGCGACCAACTTTGTGGGAGTTGTCCCATATTTGGCCTCATATTTCTGCTTGTATAATAGCGAGTCCCTGGGGGTGTAACAGTAACCTCGTGATCTCAACTGGATATTCATCTCTTTTTCACATGTACTTCTTCAATGTCACCAAAGGAAGACCAAGCAATCACTTGGCGAGACAAAACTTTTACAAATTATTAAACTGCTTTGTATCACAGGAAGTGATCATATAGTTCTCATTATATTCACTGAGTTCAATCAATACAATTTATCTTCATATAATGATATAAAATAAAAACACATTCCATTGCTTTACCATATAAGTGGGTCATACATAAGATGTCTTCTAACTGTTCCTCCAGAATTTCTGACTTGCCTAAATCTTTCTTAGCTGTCATATAATTGTCCTGCAGCCTTCATATTCCCTCCCAAAAGCCCCATTCTCTCTTTTTATCCCTTTATAGTAATCAATGGACTTTCCAACACAGCGGGTGTTCGATGTTTTCCGATTACCTAGGCAAGCGAATGAATCTCTTATTGTTTAATCTCTAGGGAAAATTTCTCCTATTTTGCATATTAACCACCTTTCATCTTGGTGCGTCTTTCTTAAACACATGAAATTACATTTTACTTCAAAAATAAACATTAAAGATAACTATTTCCCCAAATCCCTTCAGTGAAAAAATGGCCTAAAATCCTGAAATGTATCACCATATTTAATTTTGACTTGATGCAGGTGGAGCTTGTTTTTGTAATTTTCAATCTGCGATGTGTCTGTGTTGGGAATGGGTGCCCAGCGGTGTAGTACTGGATTAGTTTGGGGACAGTGTGGACCTGAAGTAACTGACGCAGTTCCTCCTTAACCCCAATATCCTAGAAATACCAAACCAATGCCATACTCCTGCTCCTATTTCTTATGTTTTTATGTTCTTATAATTGCTTCCCTTCTCACCCTCGCACCGTGACTAGTGGGGTACCGCAGGGATCGGTCCTTGGACCTCAGCTATTCACAATATATATTAATGATCTAGACGAGGGAACTAGATGTAATATCTCCAAATTTGCAGACGGCACAAAGCTGGGTGGGCGTGTGTGCTGTGAGGAGGATGCCGAGAAACTCCAGGATGATTTGGATAGGTTGGGTGATTGGGCAGAAGCATGGCAGATGCAATATAATGTGGATAAATGTGAGGTTATCCACTTTGGTGGCAAAAACAGGAAGGCCGATTATTATCTGAATGGCAATAGATTGGGCGAAGGGGAAGTACAACGAGACCTGGGTGTCCTTGTGCACCAGTCGCTGAAGGTAAGCATGCAGGTGCAGCAGGCGGTTAAGAAGGCAAATGGTATGTTGGCCTTCGTAGCGAGAGGCTTTGAGTACAGGAACAAGGATGTCTTGCTGCCGTTGTACAGGGCCTTGGTGAGACCACATCTTGAGTATTGTGTGCAGTTTTGGTCGCCTTATCTGAGAAAGGAAGTTCTTGCCATGGAAGGAGTTCAGTGAAGATTCACCAGGCTGATACCTGGGATGGCAGGTATGACGTACGAGGAGAGATTGGGTCGATTGGGCTTGTACTCGCTGGAGTTTAGAAGAATGAGAGGGGATCTCATTGAAACTTATAAAATTCTAACAGGACTGGACAGACTAGATGCAGGAAGGATGTTCCCGATGGTCGGGGAGTCCAGAACCAGGGGTCACAGTCTAAGGATAAAGGGTATGCCATTTAGGACAGAAATGAGGAGGAATTTCTTCACCCAGAGAGTGGTGAACCTGTGGAATTCTCTACCACAGAAGGCAGTAGAGGCCAATTCATTAAATATATTCAAGAAGGAGTTGGATATATTTCTTAAGGCTAAAGGGATCAAGGGGTATGGGGAGAAAGCAGGGACCGGGTACTGAATTTGGATGATCAGCCATGATCACATTGAATGGCGGAGCAGGCTCGAGGGGCCAAATGGCCTACTCCTGCTCCTACCTTCCATGTTTCTATGTTACCTCTGGAGTCCCGTATGGATCTATTCTTGGCCCCATCCTATTTCTCATCTACATGTTGCCCCTTGGTGACCATTCGTGTATGTGTTTTGGCTGCTGCTCCAGACATAAGAACATAAGAAATAGGAGCAGGAGTAGGCCAATCGGCCCCTCGAGCCTGCTCCACCATTCAATAAGATCATGGCTGATCTGATCCTAACCTCAAATCTTCTATCACTCTGCATCCACCCGAACCCATGTGATCTCCCGGGAGAGGCGAGAAACCAGATAAAGACCCAATGGCCAATTTGGGAGAAAAAAATCTGGGAAATTCCTCTCCGACCCATCTAGGCGATCGAAATTCTTCCAGGAGATCACTCTGTCCCTATATTTTCTACAGTACTTACCTTCTGTAAAGGCGATCTCCACCCCAGCCAGGAACAGGAATAAAACCATCTCCTGAAATCTAACAGAATTAGAACACAGTAGGAGCAGAACAAGGCTACACGGCCCCTGGGCCCGCTCCACTACCCACAGGGCCATGACCATTCCGAACCCAGACTCATGTCCAATTTCCTGCCCGCTCCCCGTAACCCTTAATTCCCTTTACTTCTAGGAAACTATCTATTTCTGTTTTAAATTTATTTAATGATGTAGCTTCCACAGCTTTCTGGGGCAGCAAATTCCACAAACCTACCACCCTCTGAGTGAAGAAGTTTCTCCTCATCTCAGTTTTGAATGAGCAGCCCCTTATTTTAAGATTATGCCCCCTAGTTCTAGTTTCACCCATCATTGGGAACATCCTCACTGCATCCACCCGATCAAGCCCCTTCACAATCTTATATGTTTCAATAAGATCGCCTCTCATTCTTCTGAACTCCAATGAGTAGAGTCCCAATCTACTCAACCTCTCCTCATATGACCACCCCCTCATCCCCGGGATTAACCGAGTGAACCTTCTTTGTACTGACTCGAGAGCAAGTATGTCTTTTCTTAAGTATGGACACCAAAACTGTATGCAGTATTCCAGGTGCGGCCTCACTAATACCTTGTACAACTGCAGCAATACCTCCCTGTTTTTATATTCCAACCCCCTAGCAATAAAAGCCAACATTCCATTGGCCTTCTTAATCACTTGCTGCACCTGCATACTAACTTTTTGAGTTTCGTGCACCAGGACCCCCAGATCCCTTTGTACTACAGTACTTTCCAGTTTCTTGCCATTAAGATAATAACTTGCTCTATGATTTTTCCTGCCAAAGTGCATAACCTCACACTTTCCAGTATTGTATTCCACCTGCCAAATCTCTGCCCACTTACTTAGCCTGTCTATGTCCCTTTGCAGGTTTTTTATGTCCTCCTCACTCACTACTTTCCGTCCCATCTTTGTATCATCTGCAAACTTTGATATGTTACACTCGGTCCCCTCCTCCAAATCGTTAATATAGATTGTAAAGAGTTGGGGACCCAGCACTGACCCCTGCGGAACACCACTAGTTACTGGTTGCCAATCTGAGAACGAACCATTTATCCCAACTCTCTGCTTTCTGTTAGAGAGCCAATCCTCCACCCACGCCAGAATATTACCCCCAATCCCGTGATTTTTTATCTTGAGCAATAATCTTTTGTGTGGCACCTTGTCAAATGCCTTTTGGAAGTCTAAATACACTACGTCCACTGGTTCCCCTTTATCCACCCTGTATGTTACTTCCTCAAAAAACTCAAGCAAATTTGTTAAACATGACTTCCCCTTCATGAAACCATGCTGAGTTTGCCCTATTAAATTATGTTTATCCAAATGTCCCGTTACTGTCTCCTTAATAATGGACTCTAACATTTTACCAACCACAGATGTTAGGCTAACAGGTCTATAGTTTCCAGCCTTCTGCCTACTACCCTTTTTAAATAAGGGTGTTACATTAGCAGTTTTCCAATCTGCCGGGACCTTTGCTGAGTCCAGTGAGTTTTGGAAAATTATTACCAATGCATCCACAATCCCTACCGCTACTTCCCTCAAGACCCTGGGATGCAAGCCATCAGGTCCAGGGGATTTATCCGCCTTGAGTCCCATTATTTTACCAAGTACCACTTCCTTAGTGATTTTAATTGTATTTAGTTCCTCCCCCCCTAGAGCCCCCTGTTTGTCCAGTGTTGGGATATTCTTAGTGTCCTCTACTGTAAAGACTGATACAAAATAATTGTTCAGTGTTTTTGCCATCTCCATGTTTCCCACCATTAATTTCCCGGTCTCATCCTCTAAGGGACCAACATTTACTTTAGCCACCCTTTTTCTTTTTATATAACTATAGAAACTTTTACTGTCTGTTTTTATATTTTTTGCTAATTTACTTTCATAATCTATCTTCCCTTTCTTAATCAATCTTTTTGTTATTTTTTGCTGTCTTTTAAAGACTTCCCAATCTTCCATCCTCCCACTAGATTTGGCTACCTTATATGCCCTTGTTTTTAGTCGGATACTATCCTTAATTACTTTACTTAGCCACGGGTGGCTATCTTTTCTTTTACACCCTTTTTTCCTCAGTGGAATATATTTTTTTTGGAAGTTGTAAAATAACTCCTTAAATGTACACCACTGGTCATGTACCGTCTTACCCTTTAATCTATTTTCCCAGTCCACTCTAATTAATTCCGCTCTCATACCTTCATAGTCTCCTTTATTCAAGCTCAGCACGCTTGTTTGAGATCCAACCTTCTCACCCTCTAATTGAATATGGAACTCAACCATGTTATGGTCACTCATTCCAAGGGGATCCTTTACTAGGACATTTTTAATTAATCCTGTCTCATTACACAGGACCAAATCTAAGGTTGCTTGCCCCCTGGTCGGTTCAGTTACATACTGCTCAAGAAACCCATCCCTAATACACTCAATGAACTCTTCCTCAAGGCTGCTCTGCCCAATTTGATTTGTCCAGTTAATATGATAATTAAAATCCCCCATAATTATAGCTGTTCCCTTATTACAAGCCTCAGCTATTTCCTGATTAATACTCCGTCCAACAGAGTTGCAACTGTTCGGAGGCCTATAGACTACACCCACTAGTGTTTTTTTCCCCTTATTATTCCTTACCTCCACCCAAACTGTTTCACTATCCTGCTCCTTTGACCCAATATCATTTCTCTGTATTATAGTGATTCCTTCCTTTATTAACATAGCCACCCCACCTCCTCTCCCTTCCTGCCTGTCCTTCCTGATTGTTAAATAACCTGGTATGTTTAATTCCCAGTCATGGTCACCCTGCAGCCATGTTTCTGTAATGGCCACAAGATCATACCCATATGTCATTATTTGTGCCGTTAACTCATTCATTTTGTTACGAATGCTACGTGCATTCAGATAAAGAACTCTCAAATATGTTTTGTAACACTTAGTTCCTGTTTTTTCCCTTTTTAGTACTTTACTTTTTACTCCATACCTTCTGTCCCTTCCTGACACATTCTGTTTTTTAATTCCCCCACTGCTACCTAAGTCTATGACCTTCTCTGTTGTCATTTCTATTATTTGCTCTCTAGAAACCTCCCCCCCACTAATTAGTTTAAAGCCCTCTCTACAACCCTAGTTATATGATTCGCCAGGATTCTAGTCCCAGCACTGGCCAAGTGGAGTCCGTCCCAACAGAACAGCTCCCTCCTGTCCCAGTACTGGTGCCAGTGTCCCAAGAAGCAAAACCCATTTCTCCCACACCAGTCTTTGAGCCACGCATTTAACGCTTTAATTTTATTTATCCTAGCCAAATTCGCTCGTGGCTCAGGTAATAACCCAGAGATTATTACCCTTGAGGTTCTGTTTTTTAATTTGACCCCTAGCTGCTCATACTCCTTTAACAGAACCGTCTTCCTTGTCCTATCTACGTCGTTTGTACCAACATGGACCACGACAACTGGATCCTCCCCCTCCCACTGCAAGTTTCTTTCCAGCCCAGAAGAAATGTCCTTAACCCTGGCACCAGGCAGGCAACACAGCCTTCGGGATTAATAAGATCATGGCTGATCTTGGGCTCAAAGCCACTTCCCTGCCTGCTCCCCATAACCCTTCACTCCTTTATCTTGCAAAACTCTGTCTATCTCCACCTTAAATGTATTTAATGACCCAGCCTCCACGGCTCTCTGCGGCAGAGAATTCCACAGATTTACGACCCTCTGTGAGAAGAAATTCCTCCTCATCTCAGTTCTAAAAGGGCGAGCCTTTATTCTAAAGCTGTGCCCCCGCGTTCTAGATTTCCCCACGAGGGGAAACATCCTCTCTGCATCTACCTTGTCGAGTCCCATCGGTATCTTATATGTTTCCATAAGATCACCTCTCATTCTTCTAAATTCCAGTGAGTATAGGCCCAACCTGCTCAACCTTTCCTCATAAGTCAACCCCCTCATCTCTGGAATTAACCTAGTGAATCATCTCTGAACTGCCTCCAATGCAAGTATATCCTTCCTTAAATAAGATCAAAACTGTACACAGTACTCAAGGTGTGGTCTCACCAATACCCTGTACAGTTGTAGCAGGACTTCCCTGCTTTGATACTCCAACCCCCTTGAAATAAAGGCCAACATTCCATTTGCCTTTTTGATTACTTGCTGTACCTGCATGCTAACTTTTTGTGTTTCATGCACAAGGACCCCCAGGTCCCTCTGAACTGTAGCATTTTGTAATCTCTCTCCATTTAAATAATAATTTGCTTTTTTATTTTTCCTGCCAAAGTGGATAACCTCGCACTTTCCCACATTATACTCCATCTGCCAAATGTTTGCCCACTCACTTAGCCTGTCTATATCCCTTTGCAGATTCTTTGAGTCCTCTGCACAACTTGCTTTCCCACCCATCTTTGTATCATCCACAAACTTGGCTACATTACACTCGGTCCCTTCATCCAGGTCATTAATGTAGATTGTAAATAGTTGAGGCCCCAGCACTGATCCCTGTGGCACCCCACTAGTTACCGTTTGCTAACCGGAAAATGACCCATTTATCCCGACTCTCTGCTTTCTGTTAGTTAGCCAATTCTCTATCCATGCTAATATATTACTAACTCTGTGAGCTCTTATCTTATGCAGTAACCTTTTATGTGGCACCTTATCAAATGCTTTCTGGAAATCCAAATACACCACATCCACTGGCTCACCTTTGTCTACCCTGCTTGTTACATCCTCAAAGAACTCCAGCAAATTTGTTAAACATGATTTCCCTTTCATAAAACCATGCTGACTCTGCTTGACTGCATTATGATTTTCCAAATGCCCTGCTACAGCTTCCTTAATGAAGGACTCCAGCATTTTCCCAACGACAGATGTTAGGCTAACTGGTCTATAGTTTCCTGCTTTTTGTCTCCCTCCCTTCTTAAATAGGGGTGTTACATTTGCGGTTTTCCAATCTGCTGGGACCTCGCCAGAGTCCAGGGAATTTTGGTATATTGCAACCAATGCATCCACTATCTCTGCAGCCACTTCTTTTAAGACCCTGGGATGCAGGCCATCTGGTCCAGGGGACTTGTCGTCTTTTAGTCCCATTATTTTACCAAGTACTATTTCCTTAGTGATAGTGATTGTCTTTAGTTCCCCCATCCCTGTGGCCCCTTGATTATCCATTATTGAGATGTTGTTAGTGTCTTCTACCGTGAAGATAGATACAAAATATTTGTTCAGAGTCTCTGCCTAAGCCCATCACTTCTATTTCCACTTTTTCTCCATCAACATCATGGCCTTGACGGAGAGCTGGCTGAGGGGTGATGACACCGTCACCCTAAATTAAGCTTCCCCGTCTGGCTATACTTTCCACCACTTGACCCTCCCAAACCGCCGCGGTGGCGGTGTGGCTCTTATCATCAAATTACACCTTGGTCTGTCCCCCTGCTCCTCTGGCACCTTCTTCTCCTTTGAGTATCTCACCTTGTTCCACCCCTCTTGCCTCTCATATAAAATCCTTGTTCTCTACCGCCCACCCAAGTACCATGCCAATTTTCTCACCGAGATATCTTCACAGCTTTCCTCCCTCGGCCTCTGCACCGAGTGACATCTCATTCTCGGTGATTCCAACCTCCATCTCAACTCATCATGCTCTCTCCTGAGCTCATGGCCCTCCTATTCTCCCTTAATCTCTCCCTCCATATTAACTCCAATACCCATTCATAGCCACCCCCTTGACCTTGCCAACTCACGTGTCCTCATTACTCCCATCATGTCATTGGGGAAGCTGCAACAAAGACTACATGCATGCTAAAAAGTGGAAGCAGCATGCTATAGACAGGGCTAAGCGATCCCACAATCAACAGATCAGATCAAAGCTCTGCAGTCCTGCCACATCCAGTCGTGAATGGTGGTGGACCATTAAACAACTAACAGGAGGAGGAGGCTCCATGAATATCCCCATCATCAATGATGGTGGAGCCCAGCACGTGAGTGCAAAAGACAAGGCTGAAGCGTTTGCAACCATCTTCAGCCAGAAGTGTCGAGTGGATGATCATATTGGCCTACTCCTGAGGTCCCCACCATCACAGAAGCCAGTCTTCAGCCAATTCGATTCACTCCACGTGATATCAAGAAATGCCTGAGCGCACTGGATACAGCAGAGGCTATGGACCCCGACAACATCCCGGCTATCGTGCTGAAGACTTGTGCTCCAGAACTAGCCACACCTCTCGTCAAGCTGTTCCAGTACAGCTACAACACTGGCATCTATCTGGCAATGTGGAAAACTGCCCAGGTATGTCCTGTCCACAAAAAGCAGGACAAATCCAACCCAGCCAATTACCGCCCCATCAGTCTACTCTCAATCATCAGCAAAATGATGGAAGGTGTCATCAACAGAGCTATCAAGCGGCACTTACTCACCAATAACCTGCTCATTGATGCCCAGTTTGGGTTCCGCCAAGACCACTCGGCTCCCGACCTCATTACAGCCTTGGTCCAAACATGGACAAAGGAGCTGAATTCCAGAGGTGTGGCGAGAGTGACTGCCCTTGACATTAAGGCAGCATTTGACTGAGCGTGGCATCAAGGAGCCCTAGTAAAACTGAAGTCAATGGGAATCGGGGAGAAAACGCTCCACTGGCTGGAGTCATACCTAGCACAAAGGAAGATGGTTGTGGTGGTTGAAGGTCAATCATCACAGCCCCAGGACATCGCTGCAGGAGTTCCTCAGGGCAGTGTCCTAGGCCCAACCGTCTTCAGTTGCTTCATCAATGATCTTCCCTCCAACATAAGGTCAGAAATGGGGATGTTCGCTGATGACTGCACAGTGTTCAGTGCCATTCACAACTCCTCAGATAATGAAGCAGTCCATGCCCGCATGCAACAAGACCTGGATGACATTCAGGCTTGGGCTGATAAGTGGCAGCTAACAGTCATGCCACAGAAGTGCCAGGCAATGACTATCTGCAACAAGCAAGAGTCTAACCATCTCTAACATTCAATGGCATTACCATCGCCGAATCCCCCACCAACAGCATCCTGGGGGATACCATTGACCAGAAACTTAACTGGACGAGCCACATAAATACTGTGGCAACAAAAGCAGGTCAGAGGCTAGGTATTCTGTGGCGAGTGTCTCACCTCTATCTACAAGGCACAAGTAAGGAGTGTGATGGAATACTCTCCACTTGCCTGGATGAGTGCAGCTCCAACAACACTCAAGAGGCTCAACACCATCCAGGACAAAGCAGCCTGCTTGATTGGTACCCCATCCACCACCTTAAACATTCACTCCCTCCACCACTGGCGTACTGTGGCTGCAGTGTGTACCATCTACAAGATGCACTGCAGCACCTCCCAAACCCACGACCTCTTCCACCTAGAAGGACAAGGGCAGCAGGTGCATGGGAACACCACCACCTCCAAGTTCCCCTCCAAATCACGCACCATCCTGACTTAGAAGTATATCGCCGATCCTTCATTGTCGCTGGGTCAAAATCCTGGAACTCCCTACCTAACAGCACTGTTGGAGTACCTTCACCGCACGGACTGCAGCGGTTCAAGAAGGCAGCTCACCAGCACCTTCTCAAGGGCATTAGGGATGGGCAATAAATGCTGGCCTTGCCAGTGACGCCCACATCCCATAAACAATTTTTTTTTAAATGTCGATCAGAGATAAAACCATCTCTGATCACTTCCTTGTATCGCTCTCCACCCACATCCTCTTTCACCCTCCCAACCCTACTTCCCTTTGTGTCTGCCCCTGGAAAAAAACTCTCTCCCAATTCACTTACAACTGCACTTCCAAAATCCCAACCATAGCCTTTGGCCCTCCATTTAGCACATTTCTGCAGCTACCAATCTGCTCAACAACATCCTCGCCTCCACCTTTGATGCCCTTGTCCCCATTAAAACCATTTCTCTATCTCACGCTGGTTGCTCCCCCTAGTACGGCCCTCATCTCCGCTCCCTTAAGTCCAAGGGACGCAGACTTGAATGTATATGGCAACAACAGGTTTAGCCATTCATTGCCAGATCTGGCTGGACCACATAAAGCACTATCGGGGTCGTACTCTCCTCCTCCAAAACTGATCAACAGCAGGGGAGAGAGGTAAAAAGTCATCAAAGTGTGACGTCACCAGGAAGCAGGTAAGTGATTGGTTGGTGAGTATTTCTCTTTTTTTAGAACTTTAACTCTGGTTTATAGTTTCTAAGGTCTCTCTGGTGTAGCAGGAACTGTTGGTAAACCAGTTAACTGTAGTGTAATTAGTGGGATTGATTGATTTAATTTAAATTCAATTAATTAAAGGGTAAGTCATGGCAGGACAGCCGGGCCCCATGATCTGCACCTCCTGCGATATGTGGGAAATCAGGGACACTTCCTGTGTCCCTGACAACTACATGTGCAGGAAGTGCATCCAGCTGCAGCTACTGACAGACCGCATTGCGGCGCTGGAGCTGCGATTGGACACATACTGGAGCATTCACGATGCTCAGGACATCGTGAATAGCACATTTACGGAGTTGGACACACCGCAGGTAGAGGTTGGACAGGAAGAAAGGGAACGGGTGACCAACAAGCAGAGTACTAGGCGCAGGCAGGTAGTGCAGGGGTCCCCCGTGGCCATCCCCCTCTCCAACAGATACACCACTTTGGGTACTGTTGGGGGGGGTGGCTTATCAGAGGAAGGCAGCAGCAGCCAACTTCCTGGCACCAGGGGTGGCTCTGCTTCACAGAATGGGAGGAAAAAGAGGGGTAGAGCTATAGTAATAGGGGATTCAATTGTAAGGGGAATAGATAGGCATTTCTGCGGCCGCAAACGAGACTCCAGGATGGTGTGTTGCTTCCCTGGTGCAAGGGTCAAGGATGTCTCCGAGTGACTCCAGAACATCTTGGAAGGGGAGGGTGAACAGCCAGTTGTCATGGTGCATATAGGCACCAACGATATAGGTAAAAAGCGGATGAGGTCCTAAAAGCGGAGTATAGGGAGTTAGGAGATAAATTAAGAAACAGGACCTCAAAGGTAGTAATCTCAGGATTGCTACCAGTGCCACGTGTTAGTCAGAGTAGAAATAGAAGGATACTTCAGATGAATACGTGGCTAGAGGAATGGTGCTAGGGGGAGGGATTCAAGTTCCTGCGACATTGGAACCGGTTCTGGGGGAGGTGGGACCAGTTCAAACCGGACGGTTTGCACCTGGGCAGGGCTGGAACCAATGTCCTAGGGGGAGTGTTTGCTAGTGCTGTGGGGGAGGGTTTAATCTAAAATGGCAGGGGGTTGGGAACCTGAGCAGGGAGACAGAGGAAAGGGAAACAAAGATAAAAGCAAAAGATAGGAAGGAGAAAAACAAAAGTGGCAGTCAGAGAAATCAACGGTTTAAATCAAACATGGCCACAGTAAATAATAATTCTAATAGGTCTAAGAACGTTAAAAAAACAAGCCTGAAGGCTTTGTGTCTTAATGCGAGGAGCATTTGTAATAAGGTGGATGAATTGGCTGCGCAAATAAAAGTAAACAAATACGATTTGGTTGGGATTACGGAAACGTGGCTCAAGGAAGGCCAGGACTGGGAACTCAACATCCAGGGGTATTCGATATTCAGGAAAGATAGGCAAAAAGGAAAGGGAGGTGGGGTAGCATTACTGGTTAAAGAAGGGATTAACACAATTGTAATGAAGGATATTAGCTCTGATGAGGTGGAATCTGTATGGGTAGAATTGAGAAATACTAAGGGGAAAAAAACGTTAGTGGGAGTGGTTTATAGACCTCCAAACAGTAAGGCGGAGGTTGGGGATGGCATTAAAAGAGAAATTAAAGAAGCGTGCAATAAGGGCACAGCAGTCATCATGGGTGACTTTAATCTACATATAGATTGGGCCAACCAAATGAGTAACAATACTGTGGAGGAGGAATTCCTGGAGTGTTTACAGGATGGTTTCCTGGACCAATATGTCGAGGAACCAACCAGAGATCAGGCCATCTTAGACTGGGTATTATGTAATGAGAAAGGATTAATTAGCAATCTTGTTGTAAGAGGCCCCTTGGGTCGGAGCGATCATAATATGATCGAATTCTTCATTAAGATGGAGAATGAAGTAGTTGACTCGGAGACTAGGGTCCTCAATTTAAATAAAGGAAACTATGATGGCCTGAGGAGCAAGTTGGGTAGGATTGATTGGGGAATGGCACTCAAAGGGTTGACGGTGGATAGGCAATGGCAAACATTCAAAGACCGAATGGATGAACTACAGAATTTGTTCATCCCAGTTTGGCATAAAAATAAAACAAAAAAGGTGACCCAACTGTGGCTAACAAGGGAAATTAGGGATAGCATAAGGTCCAAGGAGAGGGCATATAAATTGGCCAGAAAAAGCAATAATCCTGAGGATTGGGAGCAGTTTAGGATTCAACAAAGGAGGACAAAGGGATTAATTAAGAAAGGGAAAATAGAATATGAGAGTAAGCTTGCAGAGAACATAAAAACTGACTGTAAAAGCTTTTATAGATATGTGAAGAGAAAAAGATTGGTGAAGTCAAGCGTAGGTCCCTTGCAGTCAGAATCGGGGGAATTTATAATGGGGAACAAAGAAATGGCAGACCAACTAAATACATATTTTGGTTCTGTCTTCACAAAGGAGGACACAAATATCCTCCCAGAGATGCCGGGGAACATAGGGTCTGATGAAAGGGTGGAACTGAAAGAAATCAGTATTTGTAGGGAAATGGTGTTAGGAAAATTGATGGGACTGAAGGCCGATAAATCCCCAGGGCCTGATAATCTACATCCCAGGGTACTTAAGGAAGTGGCCCTAGAAATAGTAGATGCATTGCTGGTCATCTTCCAGAACTCGATAGACTCTGGAACGGTACCCATGGATTGGCGGGTAGCTAATGTTACCCCACTATTCAAAAAAGGTGGTAGAGAAAAAGCGGGGAATTATAGACCGGTAAGCTTGACATCGGTAGTGGGGAAAATGCTAGAGTCCATTATAAAAGATGTAATAGCAGAGCACTTGGAAAGCAGTGACTGGATCGGACAAAGTCAACATGGATTTACAAAAGGTAAATCATGCTTGACTAATCTACTGGAATTTTTTGAGGATGTAACTGGTAAAATAGATAAGGGAGAAGCAGTGGATGTGGTGTATTTGGACTTTCAGAAGGCTTTCGATAAGGTCCCGCATAAGAGATTAGCGTGCAAAATTAAGGCACATGGGATTGGGGGCAAGGTATTGACTTGGATAGAGAACTGGTTGGCGGACAGAAAGCAAAGAGTTGGAATAAACGGTTCGTTTTCCGAGTGGCAGCCAGTGACTAGTGGGGTACCGCAAGGATCGGTCCTAGGACCCCAGCTGTTCACAATATATATTAATGATCTGGACGAGGGAATTGGATGTAATATCTCCAAATTTGCAGACGACACAAAGCTGGGTGGGAGGGTATGCTGTGAGGAGGATGTCGTGAAACTCCAGCACGATTTGGACAGGTTGGGTGATTGGGCAGAAACATGGCAAATGCACTATAATGTGGATAAATGTGAGGTTATTCACTTTGCTGGCAAAAACAGGAAGGCAGATTATTATTTGAATGGTAATAGATTGGGAGAAGGGGAAGTGCAAAGAGACCTGGGTGTTCTTGTACACCAGTCGCTGAAGGTAAGCATGCAGGTGCAGCAGGCGGTTAAGAAGGCAAATGGTATGTTGGCCTTCGTAGCAAGAGGGTTCGAGTACAAGAACAAGGATGTCTTGCTACAGTTGTACAGGGCCTTGGTGAGACCACACCTTGAGTATTGTGTGCAGTTTTGGTCGCCTTACCTGAGGAAGGACGTTCTTGCCATGGAAGGAGTGCAGCAAAGATTCACATGGCTGATACCTGGGATGGCAGGAATGACGTATGAGGAGAGATTGTGTCGATTGGGCTTATACTCACTGGAGTTCAGAAGATTGAGAGGGGATCTCATCGAAACCTATAAAATTCTGTCAGGCCTGGACAGACTAGATGCAGGAAGGATGTTTCTGATGGCCGGGGAGTCCAGAACCAGGGGTCATAGTCTAAGGATAAGGGGTAAGCCATTTAGGACTGAAATGAGGAGGAATTTCTTCACCCAGAGAGTGGTGAACCTGTGGAATTCTCTGCCACAGAGGGCGGTGGAGGCCAGTTCATTAAGTATATTCAAGAAAGAGTTGGATATATTTCTTAAGGCTAAAGGGATCAAGGGATATGGGGAGAAGGCAGGGACAGGGTACTGAAATTGGATGATCAGCCATGACCTCATTGAATGGCGGAGCAGGCTCGAAGGGCCGAATGGCCTACTCCTGCTCCTATCTTCTATGTTTCTATGTTTCTAAAAATATAATAATGAATAGTCAGCATGGATTTCAAAATAGAAAGTCTTGCTTGACCAACCTCATTGAATTTTTGAAGAGGTAACAGAGAGATTAGACAATGGTAAGGCAGTAGATAAAATTTATCTAGATTTTCAAAAGGCCTTCGATAGGGTACCACATAATAGACTAATGAATAAGGTCAGAGAATGCAGAGTCAGGGGACAAGTAGCAGAATGGATAGCTAGCTGGCTTGAAGACAGAAAGCAGAGGGTGGCTATTCAGAGTGGCAGAAGGTGGGAAGTAGTGTTCCACACAGATCAGTGCTGGGACCACTGCTGTTCACAATTTATATTAACGATTTAGACTTTGGAATCAAAAACACAATTTCTAAATTTGCGGATGACACCAAATTGGGGGTTGGGGGGTGGGTAGTCAATACTGGTGAGGACTGCAACAAATTACAGGAGGACATTAATAAACTTACAGAATGGGAATATAATTGGCAAATGAAGTTCAACACAGATAAATGTGAGGTATTGCATTTTGGTAGGAAGAATAGGGAGGTCACATATTACTTGGAAAATACAAATCTAAGTGGGGTAGAAGAGCAAAGGGATCTCGGAGTACAAATACACAAATCACTGAAAGTAGCAACACAGGTTAACAAGGCCATAAAAAAAGCAAACCAAGCACTAGGGTTTATTTCTAGAGGGATAGAATTGAAAAGTAGTGAAGTTATGCTAAACTTGTATCGAACTTTGGTTAGACCACACTTGGAAGTACTGTGTACAATTCTAGTCTCCATATTATAAAAAGGATATAGAGGCACTGGAGAGGGTGCAAAAAAGATTTACAAGGATGATACCAAAATGCGAGGGGATACCTATCAGGAAAGGATGAACAGGCTGGGTCTCTCTTTACTTGAAAAGAGAAAGCTGAGGGGTGACCTAATAGAGGTCCTTAAAATTATGAATTAGAGTAGGTACAGAGAGAATGGGGAAGAGCAAAACTAGAGGCCAACAATATAAGATAGTCACCAAGAAATCAAATAGGGAATTCAGAAGAAACCTTTTTACTCAGAGTGGCGAGAATGTGGAACTTGCTACCACAGGGAGTGGTTGAAGTGAATAGTATAGATGCATTTAAGGGGCGGTTAGATAAACATGTGGGGGAGCAGGGAATAGAGGGTTATGCTGATAGAGTTAGATGAGGAGAGACGGGAGGAGAGTGGAGCATAAACACCGGCATGGACTGGTTGGGCCAAATGGCCTATTTCTGTGCTGTATAGCCTACGTAATCCAATGTAAATATTGGGAAGACTGAAGCCATTGTCTTTGGTCCCCGCCACAAATTTCGTTCCCTAGCCACCGACTCCATCCCTGGCAACTGTCTGAGGCTGGACCAGACTGTTCGCATCCTTCGTGTTGTATTTGACCCTGAGATGAGCTTCCGACCATATATCCGTGCCATCACTAAGACTGCCTATTTCCATCTCCGTAACATCGCCCGTGTCCGCCCCTGCCTCAGCTCATCTGCTGCTGAAACCCTCATCCATGCCTTTGTTATTTATAGACCCGACTATTCCAAAACACACCTGGCCGGGCTCCCATCTTCCACCCTCCATAAACTTATGCTCATCGAAAACTCTGCTGCCCGTGTCCTAATCCGCACCAAGTCCCACTCACCCATCACCCCTGCACTCGCTAACCTACATTGGCTCCTGGTTAAGCAACGCTTCAATTTTAAAATTCTCATCCTTGTTTTCAAATCGCTCAATGGCCTCGCCCCTCCCTATCTCTGTAACCTCCTCCAGCCCTCCAACCAATGTTCCCTCTGTAGGGGGTTTCTCTTGCTCGCTCTGGTCTCCTGCCAGGCTTCTTGCAATAATTACCTGTGAGTGGTTCGACCCACTCGCCCCTACGGTTCTAGACCTTGGACTTAGGTGCAGGGAACTGTAGTGCAGAAAAAACTCAATAGACCAGGTCGAATAGCACGAAATGGATGCCTTTATTGAACAGTTTGCAGCATTATAAAATACATGTCATATGCACAGATTAAAGCAACTACAAGCATGCACACATCTATAAACTTAACTCTATAGAAATGGGGAACATACGGCACATCGTAAAAGGGGTAACACATTACAATTACTCTTAACTCCCTCCCCTAACCCTAACTAAGTTTCGATTTGAGGGACTCGGGATCATGCTCACCACTTTAAGAATTTCGAAAAAGGCTTTGCAGCCTTTCGACACAGCTTTCCGTCGTCACGTGGGTTTGGAAGCTTCTGGTGCAGCTTGTTTTCCTCTTGGTTCTCCTGCGATGAGCGCTCGCCGATGTGATGTTGAAGAACTGGAGTACCGGGCCCTGGGTGTCTTCTTCTCCGGCCTGGGTCGTCGATGATCTCCCGATGGTCTTCCCCGGGGCGGGACGCTGGTTCCGAAATGACTCTTTATACAGTCAGAATTGTCCTTCTGATTTCTCCAACGGTGGAGCAGAACCGGAGTACCTGGGCCCTGAGTGTCTTCTTCTCCGGCCTGGGTCGTCGATGATCTCCCGACAAAGGTACCCGGGCCTCCCTCGTCGTCTTCCCGTCGTGGCCGGGCCTTGCCTGGCCGAACCCCGAATGCGTTCCGAACCGAAGAGTTTCGCAGGTCTGAACCGAAGTGCTTTCTAACCGAAGAGTCTGTCCCGAAGCGGTTTTGAACCGAAGGAGAACCCATAGATGGACTTTTTCAATCCACAGTTATACCTTTTTGGAACATTCTTATCTCCCGCCAAATCATAGTCCTGTCTTTGTAATAATTTTGGCGGGCAGAACTCTCTGCAGGGGTGTTTTGTCTTCATAACGGGAGTCGGTGATAGCTTAACTGGCCTTCCTGGGCCAATAATGTCTTTGCTTTGTTACCGTAACTTGGTTTGTATATTGATCGGTCTGGAGATTGCCCTGGATGGCTGTTAAACGGCTTCTCTTTGTACAGCGTAATGGGTTTAAGCGTTCGTTCAATTGTCCGCCCATTTCTTGATGGGTCTCATCCTGTCACCCAAATCTGTCCTGTACTTATAATCTAATCAATATGTATGCTCAGTTCCATGAGTTTTGGCTTCCCGAAACTGGTTTTCGCGGGCTTTTAATGTCCTCAATCCACAAGCCTGTCTGGCTTGCAGTAACAGAAATTCAAATGGTCCCAGAAGCTGGTCACAAGGTCTGGCGGCCATTTTGTGTGCCCTTTTATCAAAGGTTTCTCTGTATAAGCTTCTTTTGGTCAATAAAGCTGTTTTATTAACCCTACTTTCCTACGTGATTAATTAATGAAGAATTTCGCGAATCTTACACCTCTAAGCTGCAAATCACCTTATGTGGCTGGGTGTCAAATTTTGTTTGATAACCCTCCTGGGACACGCCTTGGGACGTTTTATTATGTTAAAGGTGCTATATAACCGCAAGTTGTTGCTGTTGAGGACATCATCCGAAGACATGACATCAGGTTCTACATGTATACTGGCGACACCCAGCCCTTTCTCACCAACCTCTCTCGAGCCCTCCACTACCTCTGTGTTATCAGACTGCTTGTCCAACATCCAGTCTTGGATGAATTGCCAGTGTTCCCAACAGGAGCCACCGAGCCTAATCCCATTCCAGGAAGGTATTGTGCGGTGAAGTATTCAACAGGCATTTTGCTGAACCTGTACGGTTACCTTTCAGCTGAAGGGAAGATAAAAGTTTTCACATCACCTATCACATCAATGTTCACTGGGGGTGATCGTGACTCCTGTCTCCATGGAAAGGTGTTTTTTTCATTTTCCCCCCCAAAACTTAGGTTGGCAGCTGCAGGGACTGCATTGCGTGGTGGTTGTGTTGGGCACCAGGTGAAGGGTGGTGATAGGTTTTTGTAAAGCATTTTCAGATGCAGTAATATAGTTTGTTGGAGATTAAATAAAGTTAGTCATCATGGTTAATAAAGCAAAAAAATAGGAACTCACGATCTCTTACCAAATCTCATGATATTTAAGAGTTTGTCTCATGACTTCTGAAATAGTGGGGTTGACATTACTTCTCTTGGTGAGAATGAGAAATGGAGATACTTGCACCACTGTTGCAAATAGACGAAATCCCACTTTCTTCGCTTCCAACTTGACTCAGTTGGCGACTGCGGGACAGCGCCCCACTGCGGACCGGAGGACTCGGTTGAAGGCTGGGGGACAGCGCCCCCTGCTGACCGGAGGACTCATTTGGAGGCTGGGGAACAGCGCACCTTGCTGACCGGAGGACTCGGTTGGAGGCTGGGGAACAGCGCCCCCTGCTGACCGGAGGACTCGGTTGGAGGCTGGGGAACAGCGCCCCCTGCTGACCGGAGGACTCGGTTGGAGGCTGGGGAACAGCGCCCCCTGCTGACCGGAGGACTCGGTTGGCGGCAGGTCGGCGAGCGACACTATCCCAGCAGGTAATGCGGAAACAATTTTCTGGAGGAGGGAAAATATAATATTGAGAGAGTACGACAGCGCAAAGTAAATTATCCACCAGAGATGCCGAGCCATTTGTTGAAGGTGGATCTGAGGTGCCCGGCGGAGCTGGTGCTGGAGCTGGAGCAGGATCAGGATCAGGATCGGCAGCAGGTACGGAGACGGTGAGACCCAAACTGGGGCAGCGGCCGGCGGCATTGCCCCCGGGGGAGAAGCAGGCAATGGCCGCTCTGTGGGAACCGATCTTGCTGTCTGTGCAGGAAGCACCAGCCGCCGGCCAGAGTGTGGATCGGTGACCGGGCAATTCCCTTGTAGTCCGTACGGCTGCGAGTGACTGGGATTAATTTTATTGCACATCATTTGTATTATCTAACTATCCTCGTCCTCCTCGCTGCATTTTGCTGGAGGAATAGTCCAGTTTGTCTGGTTTTGTTACTTGGCCACCCACTGGACCCAGAATCCAGACAGGGCCTGCTGAGCCTCCTGTCACTGCCCGAGGGGCAGGGGTGACATAGAAACATAGAAGATAGGAGCAGGAGTAGGCCATTCGGCCCCTCGAGCCTGCTCCGCCGTTCAATGCGATCATGGCTGATCATCCAAATTCAGTCCCCTGTCCCCTGCCTTCTCTCCATATCCCTTGATCCCTTTAGCCTTAAGAAATATATCCAACTCCTTCTTAAATATATTTAATGAATTGTCCTCTACTGCCTTCTGTGGTAGAGAATTCCACAGGTTCACCACTCTCTGGGTGAAGAAATTCCTCCTCATTTCTGTCCTGAAAGGCTTACCCCTTATCCTTAGACTGTGACCCCTGGTTCTGGACTCCCCGACCATCGGGAACATCCTTCCTGCATCTAGTCTGTCCAGTCCTGCCAGAATTTTATAAGTATCAATGAGCTCCCCTCTCATTCTTCTAAACTCCAGCGAGTACAAGCCCAATCGACCCAATCTCTCCTCATACGCCATTCCTCCCATCCCAGGTATCAGCCTGGTGAATCTTCGCTGCACTCCCTCCATGGCAAGAACATCCTTCCTCAGATAAGGCGACCAAAACTGCACACAATACTCAAGATGTGGTCTCACCAAGGCCCTGTACAACTGCAGCAAGATATCCTTGTTCCTGTACTCGAACCCTCTCGCTACGAAGGCCAACATACCATTTGCCTTCTTAACCACCTGCTGCACCTGCATGCTTACCTTCAGCGACTGTTGCACAAGGACACCCAGGTCTCGTTGCACTTCCATTTCTCCCAATCTATTGCCATTCAGATAATAATCTGCCTTCCTGTTTTTGCCACCAAAGTGGATAACCTCGCATTTATCCACATTATACTGCATCTGCCATGCATCTGCCCAATCACCCAACCTGTCCAAATCATACTGGAGTTTCTCTGCATCCTCCTCACAGCACACACGCCCACCCAGCTTTGTGTCGTCTGCAAACTTGGAGATATTACATCTACTTCCCTCGTCTAGATCATCATTAATATATATTGTGACTAGCTGGGGTCCTAGGACCGATCCCTGCGGTACCCCACTAGTCACTGCCTGCCACTCGGAAAAAGACCCGTTTATTCCAACTCTTTGCTTCCTGTCTGCCAACCAGTTCTCTACCCAAGTCAGTACCTTGCCCCCAATCCCAGGGAAGTGGTACTGAGCAAATTGTTGGAGCTGCGGGCTGACAACTCCGTGGGCCCTGATGGACTTCATCCTAGCGAAATAAATTTCCCTTTCACAAAACCATGTTGACTCTGTCTGATTACCTTGAACTTTTCTAAGTGCCCTGCTATAACGTCTTTAATAATAGCTTCTAACATCGTCCCTATAACAGATGTTAAGCTAACTGGCCTGTAGTTTCCTGCTTTCTGTCTCCCCTTTTTGATTAAAGGATTTACATTTGCTTCAGGAAACTCTTGATTTACCGGCACCTAAATAACCGGAAATCTCTGTTAACCGGCAAAATTCAGGAGTAGGTTCAGGTAAGTTTTACTTCATATTAGTGGCCGTTCCTGGATGTGTGGCTGTGTAATCGGGATTCCTGCACTTGGATGCTTGGTCTGTGGCCGGGCTTCTTGCACCTGTTGCTAAGCAACAGGGAAGCCTGGATTTGTTGCTGTGTACGGAGCTCTCGTACCTTTTAACTATGCCTCTCTGTAATCCGGACTTTTTGATAAACCGGCACCACGCCGGTCCCGTCGGTGCCGGATAAAAAAGAGTTTCCCAATCTAATGGAACCTTCCCCGAATCTAGGGAATTTTGGAAAATTAAAACCAACGTGTCAACTATCTCACTAGCCACTTCTTTTAAGACCCTAGGATGAAGTCCATCAGGACCCAGGGAGTTGTCAGCCTGCAGCTCCAACAATTTGCTCAGTACCACTTCCCTGGTGATTGTAATTTTCTTGAGTTACTCCCTCACTTCCACTTCCTGATTTACAGCTATTTCTAGGATGTTACTTGTATCCTCTATAGTGAAGACCGATGCAAAATACCTGTTCAATTCAACTGCCATCTCCTTATTTTCCATTATTAATTCCCCAGACTCACTTCCTATAGGACCAATGCTCAATTTGTTAACTCTTTTTAAAATATCTATAGAAGCTCTTACTATCTGTTTTTATATTTCTAGCTAGCTTTCTCTCGTGCTCTAATCTTTCTCTCCTTATTCATCTTTTAGTAATTCTTTGATGTTTTTTATATTCTGTCCAATCTTCTGACCTGCCACCCATCTTTGCGCAATTATATACTTTTTCTTTAAGTTTGATACTATCTTTAACTTTTTTAGTTAACCACGGATGGTGGGTCCTCCCCTTGGAATTTTTCTTTCTTGTTGGAATGTATATATTCCGTGTATTCTGAAATATCCCCTTAAATGTCTGCCACTGCAACTCTATATTGACCTATCCCTTAACCTAATTTGCTAGTTTACTTTAGCTAGCTCTGCTTTCATGCCCTCATAATTGCCCTTATTTAAGTTTAAAATATTAGTCTTGGACCCACTCGTCTCTCCCTCAAACTGAATGTAAAATTCAATCATATTATGATCGCTGCTACCTAGGGGCACCTTCACTATGAGGTCATTAATTAATCCTATCTCGTTGCACAATACCAGGTCTAGTATAGCCTGCTCTCTGGTTGGCTCCAGAACGTACTGTTCTAAGAAACTATCCTGAAAACATTCTATGAACTCCTCATCTAGGCTACCTTTGCCCATCTGATTTTTCCAGTCTATATGTAGATTAAAATCCCCCGTGATTATTGCCGTACCTTTCTGACAAGCTCCCATTATTTCTTCCTTTATAGGGGAAAGGGGAAAATTGTTGGGTTTGCTGCATTAGATTAAATGGGCTTCTTCATCTGAGTTGACCTTGTGATTTTACTTTGTCCTGTTTTGGTCTATAACTTGCTCTATTACATTATAGATTGTTTGCAAATGCTCTTTTAATATTCTGGTTTTACCCCTTGGAGACATTAAAGACAGTGTCAGCTACCCAAAGGAAGATGGTGTTATTGCAGCAAATGTTTTTACTGGTATGCAACAGAAATAACATGGAAGTAAGTCAGTAAATGCAGAAATGTAATGATGGAAAGACAGAAATCTGACACCCCGGGATCTACTCCATTTGAAAACCTATGGTGTAAGCTGATCAGAAAAACACATTAGTCTAATTTTTAAAAAAAAGGAGACCTTTTTTCTGCTGGAGGCCTGATGCAGATCCTCTTCCATCACAGCCAGTAGCTCACAACCGTTTTCACATCAGCGTGTTCCAGGAATTGGAACCAAACCACCTGAAACAATGATGGTGCCTCTTTATGATGTGCCCTGTTTCTTGGCAGTTAAATTGAGATGTCCCACTTACTCTAACTCCTAAGAATTATAGACCGGTAAGCCTAACATTCATAGCAGGGAAGATGCTTGAGCATTCTACAGAGTGATATTAGCGTTCACCTAAAGAGGAGAACGGCATAAGGATTCATCGTCGTGGATTTAGAAGCAACACATCGTGCCTCACAACTTTGGGTTTCCTTGCGATAGCTGCTAGTGAAGAAATAAGGTAATAACCCAGTGGCTATAATCCACCGGGATTTTCAGAAGAGATTTGATGATAATTCTCTTATGAGGCCTGTAAAGAAGTTGTGAAAATCGAATTCAATGAAATACACACATTTGTGGGCTGGCAGCAGCAACAATGTCCATGGAAAAACTACCTGATTGTCGTAATATTGCAACTGATTCACCAGTGTCGTTCAGAGAGGGGAACCTGACACCCCTAACCGGTCTATGTATAAGATCCCATGGCACTATGTATAAGATCCCATGGCACTATGTATAAGATCCCATGGCACTCCAGCTCGGTACTAGGTGGTTGCCTCGTGGTGCTCTCAGGGCAACTAGAAATTAGCAATAAATGCTGGTTTGCCAGCGTCGGCCACAACCCAAGAACAAATAGTTGAAAAAGCACCTGTGCTGGTTGTGTGATAAACTGCGTTATTTTTGTGGATTAAAATGATCGTGCTTCTATCAACTAAATTAAAATAGATCTAAATTTCCGGCTAACCCTCATCCCTCAAATAATGGCACCAAAAACTGGTTACCTGGCCTTTCTTTCATTTTCTGTTTGTGGCACCTTGCTGTGTGCAAATTAACTGTTACATTTGCCACATAATAGTGACTGCACTTGTTAAACCGAGGCCCCATTTGCCCTCTCAGGTGGATGTATAAGATCCCATGGCACTATGTATAAGATCCCATGGCACTATGTATAAGATCCCATGGCACTATGTATAAGATCCCATGGCACTATGTATAAGATCCCATGGCACTATTTCTCCCGGTGTCATGGCCAACATTATCTCTCAACCGATATCACTAAAACTGATGATCTGATCATTTATCTCATTCTTCTTCTTTCATAGGGTAGTAGGAAAGCAAATCAAATGTCAATATCGAAGTCAGATATCCAGACCAAAGCTTCCGGTGTAACAGCGTGGAGATCTTGTAGGCTGCCTGTGAATTTCCTCTGAGGGCAGTGCTCAATGATGTGCTCCAGGGTCTGATTAGGAGCTCCACAGTCACATGATGGGGATGCTTTAATATTCCATCTATGGAGAAGGTGGCAGCATCTACCATGACCAGTTCTGAGGCGGCTGATGGTTGTCCACTGTTTGTGAAGGTTTGATCCTTCAGGTTGTACTGTGGGGTCCTCCATAACGAATCCATTCTGAGGCGGTTGATGGTTGTCCACTGTTTGCGAGGAAGGTTTGATCCTTCAGGTTGTACTGTGGGGTCCTCTATAACGAATCCATTCCGTATGTCGCAGCTCTTCCAAGCGTCATACGCCGCTGACGGGTCCACGAGTGCTACGGCGGTCTTGAGCTGGCGCTGGAAGTAGGCCTCCATTCTCTGGAGACTGCATATTCGCGGCGTAGGTGTGGTGGTGCGATGTTTGCAAGCACGGGCAGCCAAGGTGTTGGTGTCGATAAAAGCGTACCGGTGATAATTCTCATAGTAGAATTCAGCTGGACATCAACGGATTTGACTTGCGGACTTGATAGCCATGCCGGCGAGCAGTCCATGCCGGAGAGCAGTACTCCGCTGTAGAGTACACCAGGGCAAGTGCTGCCGTACGGAGGGTTTGAGTGTCTGCTCCCCATGTGGATCCGGCCAGTTTCTGGATCAAGTTGACCCGACTCTTTAGTTTCTTCCCAAGGTTCTGGAGATGCTGTCTATACGACAGGGGCGATCGAGCATGGCGCCTAAATAGGAGGTTTTTTTGGCATGGTTGGTTGGCTCGCTGATGGGGGCTAGTCTGTGGAGTAGTCGCCTCTCCAGCACTTTATAACAAGTGCAAAGTAAGGAGATCGGGCGGTAGCTGGGGGCTTCACAAGCATTCTTCCCCTGCTTCAGGAGGGCAATTATTTTAGTCTCCCTCCAAATAAGTGGAATATTACCAGTTGCCAGTACCTCAGAGAACAAGGAGGTCAACCATCTCTTCGCTTTAGGTCCCAGTGCTTTTACGAATTCTGGGTAAACACCATCTGGACCAGCAGCTTTTCCAGATGTGGTTGTCGACAGGGCTGCGTTTAGTTTGTCCAAGGTGAATGGATCAGACATGGTTGACGATCTTGGTGCCGCCATCAAGTTTGTTGAAAGCTGCCGCTTCACCTGGCGTCAAAATTCTTTGTCCACCGGAGCCTTTGATGTTTGTATCAAGTGGGATGCGATGGCGTCCGCTCTGATGGTCGTCCTGTGTTTATAGGCGGGGTTTACCCCGTCAAGTTGACGGAGCAGGGCCCATGCTGTCCTGCTGGAGTGAGTGAACATAGAAACATAGAAGATATGAGACTATAATTTGTGATAAACGGACAAGACTAAAATTAAAATTGTTTCTGTAACACTGGCCAATAGCTTGGGGGACAGTTATTGGAAATTGAAACAAGCGAATACATTGTTTCTTTCAATTTCTTTTGTGAGAAGTGAAACAATTGTTACTCTTTTTAAAAACATAAATTTTGAAACCATTCCTGCAAAGACTACTGATTGATGTACTGCTGGGGACAGTAACGAGTAGGAAGGAGATAATGGCCCACTATTCGGGTCGGGGGCTTCCCACGGATGTAAGCCCCCGATCTGCACTTACCTTGCGCGCCGGCCGTTGAGCTATAGAGCCCCGTGGAATTCCAATCCGGGGCCTGGTCCAGCTGCCGGCGCGCTGTGCTTGCGTATCCCAGGGGCGCAGTTAGTTCGATGTGGGCCATGGGCAGCCAATCGGAGCAGGGAAAAGCCCATTCATAAGTCTGACAGGAAGAGCTGTCAAGACTTATAAATACTATGCCCCAAAATAGCACTAAACATTCAAATACATTTTTTAAAAAATCACATTTTTTAAATAAACTATAAATTACATGAAATAACTATTTTAAACAATAATTAAAATTTTTGAAAAAAGTAATTTTATATTCTAACGGGACTAAAAATAAACTTACCTTGCTTTAAAGTATTTAAAAATAATAAACCTGTGGAAATTTTTTTTTAAATTTTAATTAATTCACCACTTGCCTTGTAAAAAGCAGGCCTTACGCCTGCTTTTTATATTTCTAAATCCTGCAGGCTTACGATCCCGGGAAAACCTGTATAAAAAAAAAACTTAAGTTTGATGCGCACGTGCATCCTCCCCCACGCAAGTGTTCGACCTCTGAACCTCTTCGTTCAGAGGAACGGAAGTGCCGGTTTCCCGCGCATGCGCAGTGTATGCACAAAACCGGCACTTCCATCAGGCTTATGGGTGAGTACCCCGTGTGTACTCACCCGTGGAGACCCGAATTTCTGGGCCAATCTTTCTCAGCAACAGGAAGAAGAAACCTGCTGCTGTCACCAAGAAGGTGGCTGAGGAGGTGATCAGCAGGAGTATTGTGCCCTGTACTTGGATCCAGTGCAGGAAGTGCTTTAATGACCTAACCAGGTCAGATAAGGTGAATATAGTAGCACATTTCCTCAACCTCCTGTAGTGCGCACCCCCCCCTCCCACTCTGCCTTGTCAAGTGTACTCCATCACATCACTCCTCACCAATGTTCCCTTTAAGCTGTGCAGTGCCCTGCAGGTCCTGTGCAGCCGGTTCACCTGCTTTCAAATGGGACAAACCGCGCATGCGCGGCATCTTGAATGGACCGCGCACCCAAAAAAAATGAAAGGAAACATTGCTCCTCACCCTACTTAAGTTTGAAGAGCACCCATCCTTCACTTTCTATGCACTTCCTCCCTTCCCCATTTATCCACCCACCGCTGCCACTCGGCCCAATCCTGGAGAGACAGTTTGAAGGTCGAGAGCTGGAGAGACAGTTTGAAGGTCGAGAGCTGGAGAGACAGTTTGAAGGTCGAGAGCTGGAGAGAGGACAGTTTGAAGGTCGAGAGCTGGAGCGACAGTTTGAAGGTCGAGAGCTGGAGAGACAGTTTGAAGGATGAGAGCTGGAGCGGAACCCGGTTACCAGGATGCCAAGTTGGACAGCCAGGGTAATGTGCAGGCCAGGTGTGTGGAAGAAACCGAGGGGAAACATCGAGAAAAACCTGAGAGGAAACATCGAGAAAGACAGAGGAAACATCGAGAGAGAGAGAAGGGAAACATCGAGAAAGACTGAGGGGGCGCTTTATTTATTTATTTAATTAATTAATTAAATTTATTTTATTATAAGTTGTGAGTTCCTCACGATGCTCTCCCAGTGCGGCCACCCTGTAACCAGAGATTATTCTAGAAGCCTGGGTAGAAATATCCATGTAATTACTGTAGAAATTACTTTTTTTACATTATTGCTTGTTCATTTTATGTGCTGTCTTTTTATGTCTTTTATTTATTTAATGTCTGCTTTATTTATATTTAAAGTATGTATGCGTGTGTATGTCGGTATGTGTTTTTTTGTGATGGTGCCGATGAAGATGGCTGCCGTCCTTGCGAGCTCCGTGCGTACCAGGCAGCTCAGTGTTCTTGCTGCTTGGTGCTCTCGGCTCGTCAAGAAAAAAGCATTTCATTGACTAGATTACACTTCTTGTATTTAGTTATGTGACCAATAAAATTGAAATTGAAATTGATGCAATGTGATGGATGTGCCTGATAGTCACCCTCACTGAATGCACTGCATCCATCGGGTGAACATATGCCTTACAGACACTCGTAGGTCTGTCGCTCCCTCCCCATTGCAGAAGAAGCAAGCACAGAACACGAGGGAGAGGGAGAAGACCGGAGATGGGCCACCACAGATAGTACAGCTGACATCATCAGAGGAAGAGGCTGTGGAGATCAGAGGCAAATCTACGTCCCTGACCATCGGAGATGGAGAGACTGCTGCCTGGCGACGAAATTAAATATCTCTGACCCAAATCGTATATAAGACTCGGTCATGTTGACTTGATTTCTGCAATGAGTGAAATATCATCTTAATTGTGCTCAGTAGCAACATTTTGACATTGTCAGTACTAATTCATATCCATCTCTTCTCTCCTCCAAGAACTTCATGCGTGCAGCAGCAGTCCATGGACTTTCCGGACGACGATTCCTCAGAGGAGCTGATTCCTTCTGAGGGAACACCGTCACAGGACACATGCCATCCATGCACCACTGCACATACTCGCACGTCAGTGGGTCCAGTTAAATTGTTAGCTGGGATCTCACAGTTCACAAATGAGCAAGAGCAGACAGTGGTGGCAGGGACAGTTCTGGAGAGTCCGTTTTGGAGGGCACAGCCCTCTCCAAGCTCTGCTCAGCTGGACACAGAAGCTGTACCCCAGTGAGGGGGGCGGGGGGGGGGGTTGCCATTGATGAAAAGGGTAATCATTGAGGGGCTGCAGAAAATTGCAATGTACAGACAGACCTTCCACCCACACTGTCCACGATTGCACAGAGATTGGAGGAGTCCACCACAAGCATGAGTGGGTTGATGTTGCAGTGCATGGCGATGATGTCTTCTTCCATGGATAGAGTGGCCAAGTCCCTGGAACATCAATCACGGCAATCAAATGAGTCCACGTAGGCCTCGACCATGGCCCTGCGGACACTGAATGCCAACATGTCTGGCGTCTTCAATAGGATAACAGACACCTTAGCCTTGGCCTTGCAGCACATCACTGCTCTCCAGCATAATGGGAGACATAAAGTGCAGCTGGGCCATGCGAGGGATGATGGTGAAAGGGGACATGGAAGTGGGATTTCCACTCTAAGCGCTCCCACTTCTCACCCGTTTGTCCCCCCCCCTCCCCACCCCCAGTCAGTACCTGATATGCTGCCTCCTATCCTGATGGCCGAATTTGCCCCTGCACAGGTGCAGGTGGAGCAGTCTTTGGCAGGGCCCTCACCGGCTCCAGAACCCACAGGTCATCGGCCAAGAGCATCCCAACAGTCGCCGTGGGTGTATGAGAAAATGTTATGTTGTGAAGTTTCCTCTGTTTTGTACAATCACATAAAATGTATTACTTTAAGAACATAAGAAATAGGAGCCGGAGTAGGCCATTCGGCCCTTCGAGCCTCCTCTGCCATTCAGTAAGATCCTGGCTGATTTTTGTCATCAACACCACTTTCCTGCACTATCCCCATATACTTTGCACCACTTTCCTGTGTTGCCCATTCTGGGTTGCTTGTTGATGATTGGGAAGACATGAATTGTTGGGGACCAATGGTGGCTGTGCAATGGGTGGCTAGTTGGTTACAGAACTGCTTTGTGTCAGTGGGATTGGGGGTGGGGGGGAAGAGAGTGGCCGTTGGATGTGATTGTTTCATTGGTCCAGTAGTAGTGACTAACTGAACATTACACCTATAAGGAAATCCTGGCATCCCGGGCAGCAATATGAGCGGCTAGTGCGTGTTGGGGTCACCATCTTCCTCCTCCTCCTCCTCCTCCTCTGATTTTTCTGCAGATGATGGATGCTCAGCGCCTTGTTCCTCATGCAGCTCCAGTCCTCACTGCTGCGCAATCTCATGCAGAGCACAGCACACCACAATCTGGAGACCCTGGCTGTTGAGCACTGAAGGAAGGACGCCACCAGATCTGTCCAGGCACCTGAAGCATATCTTGAGCATGCTGATTGCTTGCTCAGCTACACATCTGGTGGTCATATGGCTTTTGTCGCACCGCTTTTGGGCTTCATTGGTTGAGTTTCTCTCAGGTGTCATTAGTCAAGTTTGAGGGGGTATCCTTTGTCTCCTCACAGCCACCCCTTAAGTCTGCTTGCAGGTCCAAAGAGGTCAGAGAGCTTGGACTGCCACAAGAGGAAAGCATCATGGCAGCTCCCCGGGAATCTGGCGCACACCTGCAGAAACCTTTTCTTCAGCTGAACATTTATGGAGTGGAACCCCTTGTGGTTTACAAATACACCTGCTTGATCTGGGGGTGCATAGATTGCCAGGTGTGTGCAGTCGATGATGCCCTGCACCTGTGGGAAGCCAGCCAGAGATGCAAACCCGAATGCCTAATCATTCTGGCTAGTGTCAGCACAGGTGAAGTTGACATAATTGCCGGCCGTGGGAAACAATCTACCAGTGACCTGCCTTATGCATTTATGTGCAGCTGACTGGGAAATCCTGGATATGTCTCCAGTAGAGCCCTAGAAGGATCTGGAGGCAAAAAAGGTGAGTGTGATGGTCACTTTCACAGCCACTGATAATGCGTGGCCACCAGGTCTAGTAGGGAGCAGGCATTTTTCTAGGAGGCTGCAGATGTCAGCCACCACCTGACGTGACAATCTCATCCTCTGGAAGTACTGCTCCTCCGAGAGGTCAAGGAAGCTGAGCCCCTGCCTGTAAACCCTATTTCGCAGGTAGTGCCTCCTGCGACCTTGTCCCCTTTTTGCTGCACCTCTCTCTGCTGCTCCCCTCTCTGCTGCTCCCAACACAGCAGGCTGTTGCTGCTGCTGTTGGTCATCTTGTTCCCCATCTGAGGTCCAATCTAAGGCAGCCATGGTGCCACCCATCCTGATCTTGAGTCCCAATATCTTCAAAGTGCACAAATTAGTCTCTCAGCATTGGCGCTCTAAACAAGCCCTTCCCTGGCGCGAGGTAAGAAAGCAGCTGTGAGCACTGGGTATTTATTGATTTCCGTATGCCTGACTTTTAATGAGCGCCACGAATTGCCTTTCAGTCTTCTCACCTACGTTTCAATGGTGAGTTTCAGGAAGCCTGGGAAACCCCTGCATGTGAAGTTCTGTTTAAATGCCATGCAAAATCTCATCAAAAGTGGCTCCTTTAAATATTATAAGCAGTAACTCGCCTCTCCGGAGGGGATTGCGCGCACGCATCGAAACGCGCCTGAGATAAACCTGGAAGTTGGCACGGTGGAGCCGGCTTTTGGAGGCGCTGTCATTTTCGCCGAGTTTTAACAACCATCCCAATCCCAAACCCATGCTCTCTTTACTATTAAAATTCCTCCTGTGCCTTTTTCTTAAAACACATTTCCAATACTAAAATTTTCCCAAGTCTGAAATAAAAATAGGAACAACGAGTCTAAAACTAGCATTATATTTTGTCTTGAGACTTTACATAAAATAAGCCCAAAATTTGAGGTCCAAAAAATTAACCTAAGTCTAAAATTAAGATTATTTCTAGACTGAAACAATACAGGTTTGATGTCTGGGCAATTGGGGAAAAAGTACTGGGTAAATTGGTTAACAACATTTTGGAGTGAGTCTATATATGTTTCAAATTGTGAAAAATGTTTTTTTTTGAGGAATAAACTTGATCATATAGATTGCTGTTTGTAGGTGATAAGATTGAAAGGATCTTTGTAAATTGGTTAATATGCAATGTTGTGGTTGCAGCACAACTATTACATTCATAGCTTGACGGCTCAAACTCTGTTCAAGCATTGATTATAATAATATAGATATTTTAGTTTAGAGATTCTCAGCGGGCTGTTCAACCCAGTTCAGACGCTGCAGTGGAGCTGAGTGATTTTAACATGCACGAACACTGAAACTTGAGGAATTTGATAACTGGAGGCTGAGCAGAGATCAAGGATGTCTGTATAATGCGAGGTTAGTACATAGTTCAGAGGCTCTTCCTACTTGTTGATGTTTTCCCGATTTTCAGTTTAACTGGAACTGTCTGAATTTCATGCTTGAATTGAACGCAGTCTAAGTTTCAAGCCCTGCTTTGAATGGTACAATGCCAGTTTGCAAGTTCTGACTGATTTAACTGTAATAATTTTTTAATATGTTTACGTATGGAAAGTATTCATTTTGTTAATCCTTTTGAGAGGATTGCATCCACATTCATGTTAGGAATGCTGCAAATACTGAATAGTCACATGCTTTGGATTTTGTTGCTGTAACTGGCACAAGTCATCAACAGGAATAGTTTAATAATAATACCTCAACAAGAGAGCCTGTGACTCAACATTCCAGTAGCTGCTCGAATTGCACCCGAAGAGTGAGCAAGCTGAAGGATTTCAATATTTCAAACTGCGTATAATCTGTATTTGAAAGACATGGAGGGGGAAAACACACTTGTGAAAAATTTAATCTATTACAATTAGTCAAATATTTGGGGGAATAAAATAATTTGTGTTGTAAAACAAATATATGCAGCAGTGTGAGCTTTGGTGGCCTTTGGGAAAGAATAGCTAATACATTTACAATATTATAAACCAATTCATGCAAAATTTAGAGTGCGAAAAGTGATTATGTTTACTGCTGCAACACTAGGGGTGGTGGAAATAGATTAGTAGTAACTTTTAAAAATAAATTGGATATATACTTAAAGGAAAAAATTGCAAGGCCATGGGGAAAGAGCAGGGGGAGTGGGACTAATTGGATAGCTCTTTCAAAGAGCTGGCACAGGCAGGATGGGCTGAATGGCCTCCCTCTGTGGTTCTATGATTCTATCAGCTAGGTTGAAGAAAGTACATTGTCATTGTATGTGATAGATATATAGTATGATTTCTATATTAAAATGATCAGTTTTGTTCTATTTACAGCCGCTGAGCTCTGGATGAACCTCCACATGGTAGTACCATGGTTTTGGTACCATCTCAGCCACAGGAGAACTGGATATTGGTCCCAGATCCTCTGTAAATACAACTTCAGTGGATTCAAAAGAGAGCTCTGAATAACTAATGGAATCTCAGTGCTAAAAGCAAGAGGGCTGCAGGTTGTACACAGATGAAATGAATAGATTGGCTACAGAACCACCGTGTTTGTTATCTCAATCCAGCACAGCTGCATAGAATAGTACAGCACAGATGGAGGCCATTCGACCCATCCAGTCTGCGCTGGCTCTCTCTTGAAGAGCAATCCAATTAGTTCCACTCGCCTGCTCTTTCCCCATCTTGCAATTTTTTCTTCGGGTATTTATCCAATTCCCTTTTGAAGGCTGCTATTGAATCTGTATCCACCACCCTATCGGGCAGCGCATTCCAAATACTAACCACTTGTGTAAAAAAGGTTTTCCTCACTCTGTTTCTTTTGCCAATCACCTTAGATCTGTGCCCTCTGGTTATTGACCCTTCAGCCATTGGAAACAGTTTTTCTTTATTTACTCTATCTAAACCCGTCATTATTTTAAACACTTCTACCAAATCTCCTCTTGGCCTGCTCTGCTCTAAGGAGAACAGCCTCAGCGTTTCCAGTCTATCTACGTAACTATAATCACTCATCCCTGGAACCGTTCCAAGGCTTCAAAGCCTTCACATCCTTCCTAAAGTGCGGTGCCCAGAATTGGACACAATACTCCATCTGGGGCCAAACTAGTATTTTATATAAGTTTATCATAACTTCCTGGGTTTTGTACTCGATGCCTCTATTTATAAAGCCCAGGATCCCATATGCTTTATTAACTGCTTTGCTAACCTGTCCTGCCACCTTCAAAGATTTGTGCACAAACACCCCCAGGTCCCTCTGTTCCATTCTTATCTATCCAGTCATAGTCAGAGAATCACCTGCAATGGTTTCTCTTCCCACTCCCGCACCATTACCTCTGGAGTCCCCCAAGGATCTATCCTTGGCCCTCTCCTATTTCTCATCTACGTGCTGCCCCTCAGCGACATCATCCAAAAACACAATGTTGGGTTTCATATGTACCGACGACACCCAGCTCTACCTCGCCACCATCTCAACCAATCCACTGTCTCTGATTTCTCACGCTGCTTGTCCGACATCCAGTCCTGGATGAGCAGAAATTTCCTCCAACTAAATACTGGGAAGACCAAAGCCATTGGGGACGATTTTAACCCTACTCGCTCAGCAGAAACCTGGCGGGCGGGCACTTAAAATCGCCCCGGCTCTTACTTGTCCAAAAGCTGCCATGATCGCAACATCTGCCATTTTAACCTGCTCTCCTGAGCAGGCAGCAAGGAGCCAACAGGGCCCTTCTTTATACATGCATGTTGTGGGCCGATGACATAATTGAGACCTGACTAATTTTAACTCGGGCCTGAGTGTGGAATTCACCTGGAGTTAAAATCGGGGTCAATGTCTTCCGTTCCCGCCACAAACTCCGTTTCCTATGCACCGACTTCATACCTCTCCCTGTCTGAGGCTGAACCAGATCGTTCGCAGCCTTGGTGTCCTACTTGAACCTGAGCTGAACTTCCAGCCAAATATTCGCGCCATCACTAATACCGCCTACTTCCACCTCCGTAACATCACCCGTCTCCACCCCTGTTTCAGCTCACCTGCTGCTGAAACCCTCATCTCTGCCTTTGTTATCTCTCGACTTGACTATTCCAATGCTCGCTTTGCTGGCGACCCATCTTCCACCCTCCATAAACTTGAACTCCTCCAAAACTAAGCCGCCAGTGTCCTAACTCGCAACAAGTCCTGTCCACCCATCACCCCTGTGTTCGCTGACCTACATTGGCTCCCGGTCTAGCAATGCCTCGATTTCAAAATTCATCCCTGTATTCAAATCCCTCCATGGTCTCGCCTCGCCCCTCCCTATCTCTATAACCTCCTCCAGCCCTACAATCCTCAGAGATCTCTGTGCTCCTCCAATTCTGGCCTTTTGTGCATCTCCGATTTTAATTTTCCCACCATTGGCAGCCGTGCCGTCAGCTACCTGGGACCTAAGCTCTGGATTCCCTCTGTAAGCCTCTCCGCCTCTCTACTTCTCTCTCCTTTTAAGATGCTCCTTAAAACCTACGTCTTTGAACAAGTTTTGGGTCACCTGTCCTAATACCTCCTTATGTGGCGAGGTGTTTGATAACGCTCCTGTGAAGTGCCTTGGGAAGTTTTATTACGTTAAAGGCGCTATATAAATGCAAGTTGTTGTTGTGTTTCCTATTCCCATTTTTATATATACAGGAACAACCTGCAGCATTTTCCCTCTGACTCTGCTCGGTTCACTCTCAGTTTTGTCACATGGGCTCTTTAGCCCTCTGGTCCTGTTTTCATTAATATACTCATGTGGCAAGTGGCTTGTGCTTGTGCCAAGTGAAACACATTTTCCTCACCAAAAATACTGCATTTGGAAAATGTTCACAAGTGCCCATTAAGAAGACTCTCAATATCTATCTATATATATAAAAGGATACATCTGTCTGTCTGTCATTCCGTCTGTCTGTCTGTATTGAATTAACTCGAAAGTTATAGAGCGTACCTACACGTGTGTTACATCGAAAGAAAGCTGACGATTCCAGAACCGTCCTAAGCGTATTTACGTTTTGGCCGGACAAAAATTGCGCCCGCGGTATCCAAAAAACGTTCAACATTCCGCTCATTATCCGCTCATTAGCATCGAGTGACGTCGAGGTCGACCAATCGTACGGCGGGTTCCTGGAGCGTGCGGGCCCTCCTACGGTCGAGTGACGGGACGACTGACCAATCCTATGCTTCGGTGACCTGACGGTCCACCAATCGGTGCGTGTGTGGGCGGGCCTTATCGTTCTGAACCGAGGTGAGTCGCCGCCATCTTGATTCCAAACTTTTCATTTCTTTTTCCCGCTTTCTGCGTCTTTTAACAAAAAGTTCCTTTTAAAACAGAAATTCTTTTTAAAAAAAGTTAATTACTTTCAGAAATTGTTTTTAAAAAAAGTTAATTACTTTCTAAATCTTTGATCTAATCTCATTAATTTTCCTACCTTTCCCCGTTTTTGCAGGTAGGCCTGTAAGCCTGGGTGTCTGTTGCCAGCCATGCTGGACCCTAGGCAATTGTTTTGTGGCAAGCTCTTCCCACCCCTCACCCCCCCCTTTGGTCTCCCCCATCACGTGATGGTTGACCAATCCTATGGCGTGTGTGGGCGGGGCCTGATGCTTAATAAGACAGAATAAATAAAAGTTACTTTAGTCTTCGCGAGCACTGGAGTGACTGCAGCAACTATTGCAACGTAAGTGAAGAGATAGAGAATAAATAATTCAGTTTTTATATCTTCTAACTTTATATCTTTCCTTAAAAACTTTCGGCTTTTGTATATCTTCTAACTTTATATCTTCTTTCCTAAAAAAACTTTCGGTTTTCAAAAGGCAAAAGTTTTTTAAGGAAAGAAGATATAAAGTTAGAAGATATACAAAAACCGAACGTTTTTCACGAAAGAAGATATAAAGTTAGAAGATATACAAAAGCCAAAAGTTTTTAAGGAAAGAACATATAAAGTTAGAAGATTTCCGATTTTGTACTTTGCAGCTACTTTTTTTTAAAAGTAAAGAAATTTTTGCAGTTTTTATTAAGAAATTTTTTTTTTCCGTGCTTCCAACCGACATGAGAAAATGACCGCCGGCTTCTTCACACACCTTCAAGGCTGGCCACACCCGCCCTGAAGGCTGGCAGACAGCTCTTTTTTCTTTCTGGCCCCGCCCCCTATCCCCTCTTCCACCGCCCCCCCCCTCTCAAGGGTTAACCCGGCAACCGGCTCTGGAGATCGGGAGGGGAGGAGTGTTACCCCGGCAACTGGGCCCGGCCATCTTTCATCCTGGCAGCAGTTCAATGCAGCGACACCACAGCGCCATATTTGATCCTGGCGGCATGACAATTTTCTCGTGATGCCATCTTTGATCATGGCAGAACTTCAATGTGGGCCCGAACAGCGCCATCTTTAGTCTAGGCTGCCCGGTTTCTTCCTCCTTCCCTCTCTCCTTCCCCCTCCCTCCCTCTCCCCCTCCCTCTCTCTCCCCCTCCCTCTCCCTCCCCCCACCCTCCCCTCTTCTCCCCCCCACCCTCCCCTCTTCCCCCCAGTCACTCTCTCTCCCCCCCCAGTCACTCTCTTTCTTCCCCCCCCAGTCGCTCTCTCTCTTCCCCCCCCCCGTCGCTCTCTCTTTCTCTCTTCCCCCCCCCCCAGTCGCTCTCTCTCTCTTCCAACAACAACATGCCCTCGAAAAAGCCTCAGCACCGCCGGGCACTCCAGCTAGTATATCTATATATATATATATATAAAAGGATACTTCTGTCTGTCATTCCGTCTGTCTGTCTGTCTTGAATAAACTCGAAAGTTATAGAGCGTACCTACACGTGCGTTACGTCGAAAGAAAGCTGACGATTCCAGAACCGTCATAAGCGTAATTACTTTTTGGTTGGACTAAATTGTTCGCGCGTTATGCAAAAAACCTTCAAAATTAAACTCATTATCTGCTAATAGCATTGATTGACTGACGTCAAGGTCGACCAATCCTGTGCCGTCACGATTGACCAATCCTACAGTTCAGTCGCCTGATGGTTGGCCAATCACTGCGTCTGTGGGTGGGACTAATGCTTTTCAACTCAGGCATCGGGCAGCCATTGCTTCGCTACTTCCAGCTCAAAATCTGCTAATCCAGCTTCGAAAAAGTTAGTATCTCTTTTAAAAATAACACATTTACCAAAAACGTTTTATAAGTACTTTCACTTTCATCTTTGAAGCTATTAAAAGGTAGAAATGTTGCCCGGCAGCAGATTCACAGAGGGACACAGACAGGCCCCAAAGCCTGGGACTCGATTTAAAACGTTGCCCGGCAGCAGATTCACACAGGGACAGACAGACAGGCTCCAAAGCCTGGGACTCGATTTAAACCGCCCGGCCCAAAACAGCCCTGGCAACGCCGGGGCCCCCCCAGCTAGTGTCATATAATTCTTTATAAAAAGAAACACTGGGGAAATTTTAACGTGGATGAATATGTGGGTTTAGGTGCCAGTGGGGGGAGTTAAATCCGGAGAAAATGTGAGAGCATCAGGAAGCCAGCTCCAACCCGCCGACTTCTGCATTTAACTCGGACGCGTTACACTGGTTGTGCTTGACCCCCTCGGGAGAGGTGGGTTGCCTATTAACATATGCTAATTGCTCAATTGGAATGATATTACAACACAATTTTAAGTTTAATGTCACATCCATGGGTTTCCCAGGCTAACTGAAACTTGCCATTGAAAGCAGGGCAAGAACACAATGGCAATTGAGCAGGCTGATTAAAACTCATGGAAATACTGCAATAAATACTCAGTACTCATAGCTGCTTTCTTACCTACAAGTGGGATAGGGTTTGTTCAAAGTACCTTTCCTGAGAGTACTTTGGAGGTTTTCCAAATCACATCATGAGGGATGGCGTTTGGCTGCCTTAGATTGGACCTCAGATGAGGACCAGCAGCAGTATGCTGTTGAGAGACCTGCAGCTGCACAGCAGAGAGGTGCTGCTCGCAGGGAGCACTATGTGCGACAGAGGGTGTACAGGCAGAGGCTGAGTTTCCTTGACATGCCAGAACAGCAGTGCTTCAGGAGGCTCAGGTTGTCACATCAGGTGTTAGCAGACATCTGCAGCCTCCCAGAAGAAGACCTGCTCCCTGGTGGCCACACACTACCAGTGGCTGCTTGTAAGACAGATGACTAATGGGTTGTTTGCCAAGGTCGGCAATTATCTGAACTTCACCTGCGATGACGCTAGTCAGAATGAGCAAGCACTCAGGTTTACGTCTCTGGCTGACTTCTCACAGGTACAGGGCGTCATTGACTGCACACACATGGCAATCTGAGCACCCCCAGGTCAACTAGGAGTATTTGTGAAGGGCTTCTATTCCATCAATGTGCAGCTGGTGTGCAACCAAAAGAAGATATTTCTGCAGGTCTGTGCAAGATTCCCGGGCGCTGCCATGATGCTTTCATCCTGCGGCAGTCCAAGCTCTCTGACCTCTTTGGACCTGTAAGCAGACTTAAGGGGTGGCTGCTAGGCGACAAAGGATACCCCCTTCAAACTTGGCTGATGACACCCGTCAGAAACCCGACCAAGGAAGCCCAACAGCGTTACATATGACCACCAGATGTGTGATCGAACAAGCCATCGACATGCTGAAGATGCGCTTCAGGTGCCTAGAAAGATCTGGAGGGGCCCTTCAGTATGCACTAGCCAGGGTCTCCAGAATGGTCATGGTGTGCTCCGCACTGCACGACAATTGTGCAGCAGTGAGATTTGGACCTGCAGGAGGAAAAAGGCACAGAGTGGCCGGTGATCTGCAGATGATTCTAAGAATGAGGAGGATGGTGATGAGGGCAATGCAGCACCAGCTGCTCACATTGTTGCCCGAGATGCCCTTATTAATGCAAGGTTCACTTGGGTAGCACCAATGGACCGATGTCAGAACCACATGCAGGTTCCTCCTGCAGGTTCAAATCTCACTGCTGCGCAATGTTGTGCAAAAGCACAGCACATCACCACTGGACCGATGTATCAATCATATCCAACGGCCACTCTCCTCTTGCCCCCCTGCCATCCCACTGACACAAAGCAGTCAACCAATCACCAATTGCACATCCCCTCATTAGTTCCCATCAATTCATGTCTTCCTATTCATCAACAAGCAAGTTAACAGGCAAATTCCCACCAGCAACCAAGAATGGGCAACACGTAAAGTGGTGCAAAGTAATAACATTTATGTGGTTCTACTAAAGAACGGAAACTTCACAGCATAATATTTTACCATACACCCATGTGCATACCCTTGTGCAACTACAAAGCTTTACTCTTCCTTTTCATAAGAACATAAGAAATAGGAGCAGGAGTAGGCCATTCGACCCTTCGAGCCTGCTCTGCCATTCAATGAGATCATAGCTGATTTTCTGCCTCAACTTCATTCACTGGCCCTATTGCCATATCCCTTGATGCCTTTACTAGTCAGAAATCTATCGACTTCTGTTTTGAATATACCCAATGACTGAGCCTCCACCGCCCTCTGGGGTAGAGAATTCCAAAGATTCACCACCCTTTGTGTGAAGAAATTTCTTATACCTGTCTGTGTCTGTATGTGTATTCCACTAGGTACAGGTCTGGACATGCCTCGGCTGACTCCTCCCACTATTCCAGGTATATAAGTGACTACCTCCCAGTCCCTTAGTATTCTGGACGGGTCGACCACTCGAGACAAGACCTTCATTCTTTAGTTAATAAAAGCCTGATTGTTACTCGCTCAACCTCAGTCTTTTGAGTAATTGATGGCGCATCAATTTTATTAACTAAATTTTTTATAATGGAGAAGATCCTCACACCAGCATGCCTGGACCTGGACAGTCGGGAAGTGGACGCTTCCACCAAGTTTGCTCACTGGCTCACGTGCTTCGAGACATTCCTGACTGCCTCCACTGCGGTCGAAACGGATGCGGACAAACTGTCTGTCCTGTTCTCCAAGGTGAACCACCGAGTGTACTCAGTCATCCGGGACGCGACCTCGTACACAGCCGCCCTCCAGCTCCTCAAGACCCAGTACACGCGCCCTGTGAACGAAGTATACGCTAGGCACCTTCTGGGGAGTCGCAAGCAACAACCTGGGGAATCGACTGAGGAATACCTCCAAGCACTGTCCGTGCTTGGCCGGGCCTGTGGGTGTAAGGCGGTAACGCCCACTAAGTACACGGAGGAACTGATCCGGGATGCCTTCGTAGCGGGCCACAGGTCCAACTACACCCGACAGCGACTGCTGGAGCAGAGTGACCTCACCCTCGACAAAGCCTCCGACATCGCACTAACGCTGGACGCAGCCTTCCGGGGCATGGATGCCTACTCCTCTGCACCGTGGATGCCGCGGGGAACGACAACCTGGGACACGGTAGGACAGCCCCATAGCACCGTGCCACCCCAGCCACAGCCCAACAACGGCCCAACTACCGCAGCAGTGTCCCAAAGCCAGACAGCAGTATCCCAAGGCCAGAAATGCTACTTCTGTGGCCAGGCCAAACACCCCAGAGCGCGCTGCCCGGCGAAGAATGCGACCTGCTCGGGCTGCGGGAAAAAGGGACACTACGCCAGCGTCTGCAAGGCCAAAGCCACCCCGAACGCCAGCAGCGCCGCGTGTGGGCCGTGCGAGCCGCCATCTTGGGCCTCCCCAGCCATGTGCGAACCACCGCAGCAGCAGCCATCTTGGACGACTCCAGCCACATGGGAATCATGGACGCCGCCATCTTGGACACCAGCCGGGACGCAGCAGACCGCCAACCCCCCCCCCCATCTGATACTCGCAGCGACACACCGACCCCTACGCTGGCCTCTGTGACGCTGGACCAAACGAGACCGCACCAGCTAGCTCGGTCCAAAATGGACGTTAAGGTAAACGGCCATGCAATAAACTGCCTTTTTGACTCCGGGAGCACAGAGAGCTTCATCCACCCCGACACGGTGCGGCGTTGCTCTCTCCCAGTCCTGCCTGCGCACCAGCGGATTTCTATGGCCTCCGAGTCCCAGTCAGCGGACATTGGCGGCTACTGCGTGGTGACACTAGTAGTAGACGGGACTGTGTTCAATAATTTTAAACTCCTGGTCCTGCCCGACCTCTGCGCTGCCGTTCTACTGGGGTTGGATTTCCAGTGCCACCTCAAAAGCGTTACGATGGCATACGGTGGCCCCCTCCCCCCACTCACAGTCCGCAGCCAGCAGCCTCCAAATTGCCCGCCGCGCACCAGATGCAACCTCTCCACACTCAGAGTCCCACCCCCCCCACTGTTTGCTAACCTCACCCCCGACTGTAAGCCCATCGCCACAAAGAGCAGGCGATACAGTGCCGGGGACAGGGTTTTCATCAAAACCGAAGTGGAACGGCTCCTGAAGGAGGGGATTATTGAGGGCAGCTCCAGCCCCTGGCGAGCCCAGGTTGTGGTCGTTAAGACCGGCGAGAAACAACGCCTGGTCATCGACCTCATCTTAGTCCTGAATGACCTACCCTTTATCCTGAGGCTGTGGCCCCTGGTTCTAGACTCCCCAGTCAAGGGAAACATTCACCCAGCATCCAGCCTATCCAGCCCTGTAATCATTTAGTATGCCTCAATGAGATCCCATCTCATTCTTCTGAATTCAAGAGAATGCAGGCCTAGTTTACTCAATCTCTTCTCATACGACAGTCCTGCCATCTCAGGAATCGATCTCGTGAACCTTCGTTGCACTCCCTCTATGGCAAGTATATCCTTCCTTAGGTAAGGAGACCAAAATTGTACACAGTACTCCAGGTGTGGTCTCACCAAGGCCCTATATAATTGGATTAAGACTTCTTTACTGTACTCAAATCCTCTTGTAATGAAGGCCAGCATACCATTTGCCTTCCTAATGGCTTGCTGCACCTGCACATTCACTTTCAGTGACTCATGTACAAGGACACCCGGGTCCTTCGAGCATCTGCATTCCCCAATCTTTCACCATTTAGAAAATACTCTGCCTTTCTGTTTTTTCTACCAAAGTGGCTAACTTCACATTTTTCCACGTTATATTCCATCTGCCATGTTCTCGCCCACTCACCTGAGCCTGTCGAGATCCCCTTGAAGTCTCTTCACATCCACTTCACAATTGACACTGCCACTTAGCTTTGTATCATCAGCAAATTTGGAAATGTTACATTTAGTCCCCTCATCCAAATCATTGATATAGATTGTGAATAGCTGGGGCCCAAGCACCGATCCTTGCGGTACCCCACTAGTCACAGCCTGCCATCCTGAAAAAGACTCGTTTATCCCTACTCTTTGTTTTCTGTCTGTTAACCAATTCTCAATCCATGCTAGTATGTTACCCCCAATTCCATGTGCCCTAATTTTGTTCACCAACCTCTTGTGTGGGACCTTATCGAAGGCCTTCTGAAAATCCAGATACACCACATCTACCGGTTCCCCTTTGTCTACTCCACTAGTTACATCCTCAACAAACTCCAATAGGTTTGCCAAACAGGATTTCCCTTTCATAAATCCACGTTGACTCTGCCCAATCTTACTATTAGTTTCTAAGTGCCCAATTATTGCATCCTTTATAATAGATTCCAGCATTTTCCCAACTACTGATGTGAGGCTAACAGGTCTGTAGTTCCCTGTTTTCTCTCTCCCTCCTTTCTTAAATAGCGGGGTTACATTTGCTATCCTCCAATCTGCAGGAACCATTCCAGAATCTATAGAATTTTGGAAGATGACAACCAGTGGGTCCACTATCCCAATGACCATCTCTTTCAAAACCCTAGGATGTAGGTCATCCGGTCCTTGGGATTTATCGACTTTTAGTCCCATTAATTTTGCTAGTACTGTTTTTTTTACTAATAATTTCTTTAAGTTCCTCATTCTCGCCACACCCTTGATTTTCTCATTTCTGGGAAGTTTTTTGTGTCTTCCTCCATGAAGACAGAAAGAAAGTATTTATTTAATTTCTCTGCTAGTTCCTCATTCCCCATTATAAATTCTCCCATCTCTGATTGTAAAGGACCTACATATACCTTCGCCAGTCTTTTCCTTTTCACATACCTATAGAAGCTTTTACAATCTGTTTTTATATTTTTCGCTAGTTTGTGCTCATATTCCATTTTCCCTTTATCAATTTCTTTTCGTACCTCCTATGTGGTGCAACCCCTGTGACTTCAGCAGAGGTAGAGGCAGGCTGCTCAGATCCTTGCTCTGACTGCTGAGATGCTCTTGGCCCACGACCTCTGGGTTTTGGAATCTGTGAGGACCCCTCCAAAGACTGCTCCATCTGCACCTGTGCAGGGGCAGACTCTGCCATCGGGATAGGAGGCAGCTTATCGGGTGGAGGGGCAGTGGGTAAGAACAACTTTGCAAGTGAACATTGTGGAGAACAGTGATTCAAGTGCAGTTGATCTCTTTGAGCTTTAGAGTTAAGCTATAGTTTCCATGACCTGTCACAAGGTCAAACATGGAAAGCATTTTTTGAATGAAGGGGATAATAAGTTTGTCATTCAGTTCCTTTTGCTACTTCAAAGACACACAGATTATTGCTAAGTGACCATTTGTTTTGTCTTTATGGAACAGGTAATTCACCTCTTGCTTGAGTAAGGAAGCTTGATTTACCTCATCTTCTCTCCTCTTTTCAACCTTGATGCTGTCCTGTCCCTGGATCTTGACCTACCTAGCTTTCTCACTAAAAAAGTTTATAGATGGAGCTGGTAAGTTATTTACACACTGTTACTGGTAGAGTTTTGTGTAAATAACTGACAGTGGAGATGGTAAAAGTGCTGTGGCTCCTGTCACATAAATGACATTAAAATAATGTGTGGAAGAAATGAGAAGTATATAGAAACATCATTTGGAACATAAGTTACTGAAAACGCTTTGAATCATTACAGACTTCAGATTTTTCTGCTGTGGATTTTAAAACTTCTTTCTGTGAAATCCTCCCATTTCTGGTGTCCCCCAAGGATCTATCCTTGGCCCCCTCCTATTTCTCATCTACATGTTGCTCCTTGGGGACATCATCTGAAAACACAGCGTCAGTTTCCACATGTATACTGACGACACCCAGCTCTACCTCACTACTTCTTCTCTCGACCCCTCCACGGTGTCTAAATTGTCACACTGCTTGTCCGACATACAGTTCTGGATGAGCAAAAATGTTCTCCAATTAAATATTGGGAAGACCGAAGATTTTGTTTTCGGACCCCGCCACAAACTCCGTTCCCTAGCCACTGACTCCATCCCTCTCCCTAACATCTGTCTGAGGCTGAACTACACTGTTCGCATCCTTGGGGGGAAAAATTCAGTTGGTAGCACCATCCGTTAGCGCCTTAAGAGGGCACTAAGTGGGGCGCAAACCAACTAGCGCCCAGGCGCGGCACTGCCCACGCCTCCCGCAAAATTCAGCGGGAGGTTAGTGGTGGCGCTAACTGGTAGCACTGCACCACTGGCGATGATGTCATTGGTGTGCGCAGCGCCCCGCTCACGCCCCGGCCGCGATCTTTGGGAGCGCCCCCTGATTTACCACCGGACGCTATGTCTGACAGGGTCAGGGGGGCGTACCTGCGGCCGGGGAGGCGCAATTTAAAGGTGAGGTGCGGGGCAGCCATTTTTGTTGCTGGCCGCCTGCCAGCACCTGCCTGCGCCCCTGTCCCCGGCCTCCTGAACCCCCCTCCCCCCCCGTGGAGTGCCGGCTGCACTTCTCTTGGGTGCCGGGCACTTTTGCCTTCACTCCCGATCCCCGGGGGCCCAGCTGGGCCCCAGGTCATGCTGCACAAGGCCTCTCCCCTTTAAGAAGGGGAGGAAGGCCTGCAATACCGCAGCGCGACGTGGCGCTGCGGCACGTAGCGCCATGATATTCACTCGCAGTGCCCCAAGAGGGATGTGGGGCACTTCCAGTAGCGCCCCGCTTCCCTCTTGGGGTGCAACCACTCAATTTCTGGCGCGGGGGCGCTAATTTTTAGCGCCCCGGTGAAGTTAGCGCCTCAATTGGGGCGCTACTCAATTTTTAGCATTTGGTGTCATTGACCCTGAAATGAGCTACCGACCACATATCTACAGCATAACAAAGACCGCCTACTTCCACCTTCGTAACATCGCCTGTCTCCGCCCTTGCCTCAGCTCACCCGCTGCTGAAACCCTCATCCATGCCTTTGTTACCTCTAGGCTTGACTATTCCAACGCACTCCTGGCTGGCCTCCCACATTCCACCCTACGTAAACTTGAGGTCATCCGAAACTCGGCTGCCCATGTCCTAACTGGCACCAAGTCCCGTTCGCCCATCACCCCTGTGCTCGCTGACCTACATTGGCTCCCGGTTAAGCAGCGCCTCGATTTCAAAATTCTCATCCTTGTTTTCAAATACCTCCATGGCCTCGCCCCTCCCTATCTCTGTAATCTCCTTCAGCCCCACAACCCCCCCCCCCCCGCAAGATATCTGCGCTCCTCTAATTCTGCCCTCTTCAGCATCCCTGATTATAATCGCTCAACCTTTGGTGGTCTAGCCTTCTGTTGCCTAGGCCCTAAGGTCTGGAATTCCCTCCCTAAACCTCTCCACCTCGCTACCTCTCTTTCCTCCTTTAAGACGCTCCTTAAAACCTACCTCTTTGACCAAGCTTTTGGTCACCTGCCCTAATTTATCCTTGTGGATCGGTGTCAAATTTGTTGTCTTAAAATACTCCTGTGCAGCGCCTTGGGACGTTTTACTATGTTAAAGGCACTATATAACTACAAGTTGTTGTTGTTCCAAAGAGGCTTCAAGTGGATATAGACAGGCTAAGTGAGTGGGCAAGAACATGGCAAATGGAATATAATGTGAAGAAATGTGAAGTTATCTACTTTGGTAGGAAAAATAGAAAAGCAGATTATTTTTTGAATGGTGAGAGATTGGGAAATGTTGGTGTTCAGAGGGACCTGGGTGTCCTTGTACACGAATCACTGAAAGTTAACATGCAGGTACAGCAAGCAATTAGGAAAGCAAATGGTATGTTGGCCTTTATTACAAGACGATTTGAGTATAAGAGTAAAGATGTCTTACTGCAATTATACAGGGCCCTGGTGAGACCACACCTGGAATATTGTGTACAGTTTTGGTCCCCTTACCTAAGGAAGGATATACTTGCCATAGAAGGAGTGCAACGAAGGTTCGCCAGACTGGTTCCTGGGATGGGGGGATTGTCCTATGAGGAGAGATTAAGTAGACTAGGCCTATATTCTCTAGAGTTTAGAAGAATGAGAGATGATCTCATTGAAACATACAAAATTCTTACAGGGCTTGACAGGGTAGATGCAGGGAGGATGTTTCCCCTGGCTGGGGAGTCTAGAACCAGGGGTCACAGTCTCAGAATAAGGGGTCGGCCATTTAGGACTGAGATGAGGAGAAATTTCTTCACTCAGAGGGTGGTGATTCTTTGGAATTCTTTACCTCAGAGGGCTGTGGAGGCTCAGTCGTTGAGTGTATTCAAGACAGAGATTGATAGATTTTTTAATATTAAGGGAATCAAGGGATATGGGAATAATGCAGGAAAGTGGAGATGAGGTAGAAGATCAGCCATGATCTTATTGAATGGCGGAGCAGGTTCGAATGGCCAAATGGTCGACTCCTGCTTCTATTTCTTATGTTCTTGCCCTGAAGTGGTGCTTGAGACACAACCTGCTGACTCAGAGATTTCTATTCCTAAAAGAAATGGATACTACTAACTGAGCTTTGCTGACACTGACAGTTAGTTGTAACTAGGAAGTGGTAAGAGGAAGGGCTAAGCCCTGCATGTATTACTGACACACTCTGTCTGTTGACCTAGGACAAGATCAGCTGGATGCCATTCTTGAGCATGGCCTGCATCTTTGCATCCATCTTAAGCTTTGGAATTGGGCCAGGTAGGTTATCTGCTATAAATTATTCATATAATACTGAAAGAAACAATTCCTCATCAAAAAACTCATGAGAGAAGTCCTGACTACATGAGGAGCTAGTGTGCTTGCCTGCTGACTGAGAGACCTGGGGTTTGCATCCAGCATTGTCCAATACTCAAGATTACATTGAATTTACAGCACAGAAATAGGCCATTCAGCCCTACTGGTCTGTGCTGGTATTTATGCTCCACATGAGCCTCCTCCCACTCTGGTTCATCTAACCCCATCAACATATCCTTCTATTCCTTTCTCCTTCATGTATTTAACTAGCTTCTCCTTAAATTCATCTCTGCTATTCGCCTCAACTACTTCATGTGCTAGCAAGTTCCACATTCTAACCACCCTCTGGGTAAAGATGTTTCTCCTGAATTCCTGATTGGATTTATCAGCGACTGTTTTATATTTATGGCCCCTAGTTTTGGACTCCCCACAAGTGGAAACATCTTCTCTATGTCTACCCTATCAATCCCTTTCAGAATTTTAAAGAGCTCCATTAGGTCACCCCCCTCAGTCTTTTCTTTTCTAGCGAAAAGAGCCCCAGACTGTTCAATCTTTCCTGATAGTTATAACCTCTCAGTTCTGGTATCATCCTTGTAAAACTTGAATTAGTCTGTGGACAGGAGTAGCTGGATTTTAACATAAGGACATAAGAAGTAGGAGCAGGAGTAGGCCACACGGCCCCTCGGGCCTGCTCCGCCATTCAATAGGATCATGGCTGATCTGAATCTAGACTCACGTCCACTTCCCTGCCCTCTCCCCGTAACCCCTAATTCCCTTATCAGCTAGGAAACTGTCTATCTCCGTTTTAAATTTATTTAATGTCGCAGCCTCCACAACTCTCCGAGGTAGTAAATTCCATAGATTTACTACCCTCTGAGTGAAGAAGTTTCTCCTCATCTCAGTTTTGAAAGGGCAGCCCCTTATTCTAAGATTATGCCCCCTAGTTCTACTCACCCATCAGTGTAAACATCCTCACAGCATCCACCTGATCAAGCCCCCTCACAATCTTATATGTTTCGATAAGATCGCCTCTCATTCTTCTGAATTCCAATGAGTAGAGGCCCAACCTACTCAACCTTTCCTCATAAGTCAACCCCCTCATCTCCAGAATCAACCGAGTGAATCTTCTCTGAACTGCCTCGAGAGCAGGTACTATATATCCTTTCTCAAATATGGAATCCAAAACTGTACGCAGTTTCTTCACCTTGACAAGTCATTGGGCTCTCCTGCTGACTCACCAAGGGTCCTAGCAGAGGGGGTGAATGGGAGCAGATGTGCTTTCATTCCATGAATTGGCTGATTGCCCTGATCTTTCAACCACATTTGTCATTAGGAGATTCCCTTCCTTTTACATTTTTCCCCTGCAGCTTTCTCCCCTCCTTCCCTTGAGCTGCTGACTCCTGGCACGGTGCAGTTTCACAGGCTCCTGAACTATAGAGGGTTCCACAGGGAAACCTGATTCTGTCCTCATAGTACGCAGCAGTGACAACTCAGCTCATGTTTCCTGTCCGCACCTGAGCCTGGCGAGTTAAAGGCGGTGAAATTCAACTTTGGTCTGGGGGGGGTGGCGGGTGGGAGCTGGTCGGTGCACAGAATGGGTGGTGATTGGTAGTACATGAAAAACCACAACACCGTGGATTTGGGCCCCTGAAATTCCATCAGGGTTGTACGGGCCTCTCGCTGTAACTTGAGTGGGAGACCGGTGGAACCTCCAAGGAAATGTTGGGTCTCTGCTGTTTAGAGTCATAGGGGGAGAAATTCGGTATCGCCCGTTTGGGGCGCAATTATCGGCCAGGCGCAAAGTTTAGCGCCTGGCGCTAATTATCGCCTCCGACTGCAAACTTGGCTTCTATCGCCCCTGGAGGTGATTGGAGCGCTACACACCTCTCCTAAGGCGCTAATGCCGAGGAGTGAGGCGCTACCTCAGAGCGCTGGCGAAGCTCATGTGATGTCAGCTTGCAATGGAACACAGACGCAATGGAACACAGACACACTGGCGCCGGCCAGTTCTTAAAGGGGAGGGTCGATCTTGCTCTTCATCAACACCTTGCTCATTGCAGCCTTGAATCTCGACCTGGAGAGACCTATACATTAGTTCTGCTGGAAAAAACAATGGAGAGGCCCAGGGAAAGAGCTCAGAGTGCAGCCCCCATACTCTCTTCTAAATCGATGCAAGGAAGATCAAATCAAAATGAACCTGCAAAGTGCTGCTCAGTACCCAAAACTCCTTCACACAGCGTTGAATCTCTCCAAAAGTCTCTCTCTCTCAGAATGCTGTTGGGGGGCATCTTTTGACTGGTTTAAGGTAATTTACCTGGTCTTGCAGCCTTTGCCTGCACTCTGACCAATTTCAATCTTTTACCTGGTTTACGGTAATTCACCTGGTCAGGCAGTCTGCTGCTACACTGTAAACCAATTTCCAATAAACCAATTTTCAAACAGCGGTTTTGAATCACTACCCCACCTTCCACTTCTGACTGAAGGACTTATAATTAATGATATTAAAACGGACACGTGGTTTGGATGAGAGAGAAAATCAAGTTTTATTAACCAAATGAACTACAATCAAATTATAAACTATACCACACGAACACAGTAATTACAGTAAAATTGCTTAAATGGGGGAATGCAGATGGTAAAAATGAGGGATTAAATGGCTACAATGTTAATTAAACAATCTTAGCAATATCCCCTTAATTCACCATCCCCCAACTCCTTACTAGGTTGCTTTGCTGAGCAGTCAGAAACTCTGCTCACATGTGGTCCAGTGGAGAGAGAGAGAGAGAGAGAGAGAGAAGCTCACCTGTGGTCCCAGGAAGTAAAAACAGAATGATAGCTTCTCAGGAGCTATCTTTATACCTGGTGAGCCCCCTGCTGTTTGCCTGTCTGGAAAATTTGCGCCCAAAAAGTTCCAATACACAAAAGAAACGCTGTGATTGGCTAATTCAAAGTGGTTGGAATGGGTTAATGTGTCTGCACTGTGGGGCCAAAATGTTCCCGCCCACATCCGGAGCTCACCTGGGCTAAAACAAAAGGGAATACAACAGCCCTATTGTCCAGAATGATGGGTGATTTAAACCCATTCAATGCTTAAACTGTTCCCATTCAAAATCCGTTCCATGGTTTCAGTCTATCATTGTCTGTGAGTGCTTTGAATGGCTGTGTAAACAGAAGCAGTTTCGAATCGATTGTCCTGTGGTTATTCTCAAGTGGGCTAATCTCTTAAGTAAATAAGCAACTTCAAGTGCTTCGAGGGAAACTCCCGGGTTTGATTGGCAGGTCTTTGACTGCCACTGTATCCTCCCACTTTTTCACACAGACAACTCGCGCTGCTTTTTTTCCAAGCCCCATTCTTCATGGCCAATGCTTTCTGTGGCCATTTTAAAACCTTTTGTGATTGCCCAAACTCCAGTGAACAATTTTATTAATAAAAGCACTGTCTTAAGGTGTGTGAATATTTTCCACAGAGCTCCACGACTCCGGTGTTGTCCACGTTCTGCCCATCTCAGAACAGTCTTTTGTGGTTCTCGGCACATTTTAAAACACTGTAGACAAGTCACATCACCCAATTCTTCGTTCACGATGTGGACCAATATTTTCAATCTTCAGGGAAATAGGGGAAATTTTGCAACCCCTACATTCCACCCTTTTGATACTCCCAACTTGATTGAAGTATCAACTCGAAGGAGTGAGCAAAATTTTCAGACCCCCTCACAAACAACCATCCCCTGTATTTACCTAACAGCTATCTGCCACTGATCCCCCGAACCGTCCTTTCCCCTAAAATTCGAGATAAACCGTGGTACGGTAGGCATCTTACAGATACATCAGTTTTCAATAAGGGGTCTCGTACCCCTACACGCTTGTAAAATTATACAATGTAACCCAAATTTACAAACACATTTTACATTATAACTTATTACAAAATGTTGCAATCTTAGTTACACAATGTAATCAAAAACTGATCCCAAGCACGGAGAGGGTCCTACGCCTCTGCTCAACTTGGTGTTGTCACAAAATGATCCCAAGCACGGAGAGGATCCTACTCCTCTTCTCAACTTGGGGCTGTAACACAAAATACAAAAAAACTTGAACAACATGCTTAAACAAACCCCGACCATCATGTGCCGATGATGGGTCGCAAAATTTGAGTGGGTATTGCTCCTCCCACCCGGGCAGTAAATGTATCTTCCACCCCTCTTTGATCGTCTTAAACTTTAAAACAGACAGAATGGATTTACAGACCAGCCTGCTCCGCCAGCCCCGAACCGTTCCCTTGTCCCTTTGTGGAGGCGGGGTGCCCCTCATGTTAAAGATTACCTTGGCACAGACCGAGACCGGGGAGTATGGGATTGTGACTCCCAGTCCCTCCCCCTCTCATCTTCCCTCGACTGGCTGCAGAAAATGATGGGTGCCTGTGTGGCGGCTCTCCCTGGCTCCACACTGAAACTTGGATCCCAGATCCAGCCACCCACTCATCCTTCCCAGCCACACTTACTCTCTTTGCCCGTGGGCCCCCGGGTGAGTTCCTCTCTCCCCCGACCGCACCCACGCGACTCTTGGGTCTCCCCCTCCTCTTTACAATCTTTCCCGGGCCATCACCACCCACTCCCGGGGAACGCGTCCCTTTGTGGCAAGGCGCCCACGCTTCCCCACCATGATTCCTCAACAGCGAGGTCTCCCGCAAGTGAACTTCGGTCAGGATAGTGCTGGGTTGGGGGCCGTGCCCCACCCAGCTGGGGCCATCTCTTCCGCGTAGGAGGAGTAGGCAAGTTCCTCCGGATCCTGTCCGGTTTTTCCCTAAGGTCGCTGCGGGGATTCCCTCTGGATTCGTCTGGTGGCGAGGTGATCTCCAACATTCTGTATTCATATCTTCATTCGATGCCCAGCTCGGGCTGGGCGAACAGTGCTACTTCATGGTCCAATCTCCTGCAAAACTTAAAAGGACATGCAGCCAGGTCTCACTGACCTGCTGCCTTATGTGGAGACATGGTCGGGTCCCTTGACCTCGGACCAAAATACAAACATTTGGCATACATATAAATTTAAACTCTTTAAACTTAAACTTAAAACTAGTTATATCAACAAAACGTGAAATACACCTTAAAAGCACGCTATATTCACACCAAAGCTATGATACAAATGCCGCCCATCTCCGGATGGCCAGGCTAATCTCTGGCACTGTCGCAGATTGCTGCTGGCTGCAGCGAAGCTGGACTGTCTCCTGTCTCTGGTCCCTCGCAGCTTATGGCCGTTGGTTGGGGACCTCTGTTCTTTGGCTTCTCCCCGGTTTGGGAGATTGCTCTTTGTGGTAGTAACCCTGGTGACCACCTTTTCTTGGGCTTGCGGGCCCGCTGAGACCTTCTGAGTGGCGTCTCTGTGGGGGAAACTTTGGCTGGCGGTCCCTGAGCCTGGGTCACCGCCCTAGCTGGCTGGGAACCTTCTCCCCCTGATGAAAACATCCCGGACTGTATAAGATACCTGGCAGCCTGCCGGTCCTCCGGGTTTGCCTCCTTTTCCCTGCCCACTCCTGTGCTGGGGGCAGGTATTCCTTCACCACCCGCTGCTGGTGGCTGGAAATCTTCCTCCCCATGTCCAAAACCTGTTACCAGCTCCCCTGCAAGAGGAATTGTTATCCCTGCCTCCCCAGGGTCCCACATCATGGGGGGGACCACTCTGGAAGTGGGCTGGGAAGCTGGTCCCTTTAAACAGGCGAGTGCGCCTGCGCAAACCTCCTCGCCTGAGTCCCGCGGCAGAGGCTGTGAAACTTCTGTCTTTAAACAAGCAGGTGCACCTGTGTGAAAAAGCTGAGGAAGAGCCGCTGTGGTCCCGCAGGCAACTGCGCTTGCGCGAACTTCCTCCTCGGAGACCCGCGGCAGAGGCTGTGAAGCCTCTGTATTCACACAGGCGGCCGCGCCTGCGCAAACCTCCTCCCCCTGGTCCCACGGCAGAGGCTGTGAAGCCTCTGGCTTCAAACAGGCATTTGCACCTGCGCGGGAAAACAGGAGAGGGGCCGCTGCGGTCCCGCAGGCAACTGCGCCTGCGCAAACATCTTTACAGGGTTGGGGAACTGCTACACTAGCACAGGCAACCGTGCCTGCGTGTTCGGTCTTTCTAAAAAAGGTTGGAAGAACCGCTGGGTCTTCCAAGCAGGCTTCTGTGCCTGCGCGTCTATTCTGGGAAGCGGGGATCTTTAAACGGCCGACTGCACCTACGCGCTTGGCCTCAAACTGAGCAAGAGCCGCTGGGGGTTCCGGGTCCGCGACTGCGCCTGCGTGAAGCTGGAGTTGGGGAACCTCTTCCCTCAGCCGCGCGGCTGCACATGCGCGGCCCTCCTTTTGGCAAAACTCTCCCCTCAGGCGCGCGACTGCGCCTGTGTGGGAAAACTGAAAAGGATCCGCTGGGGGTACCGGCTGGGGAACCGCGCCTGCGCAAACCTGGTCTTGGGAAACTTCTCCCCTGAGTCGCGCGACTGCGCCTGTGCAAACCTGCTGTTCAGAAGACTGGGGGATTCCTGTCTCTAGACCAGCGACTGCGCATGCGTGGGCAGTCTCCAAGCGATCTTCTGTGAATGAATGGGCAGCAGCCTGCTGATTTCTAATCCCAGGCTGCTGTTTCTCCATTTCTAAGCCACCTAACCTTTTCAAATTTGGACTTTGGGCAAAACTAGGGTCCCACTGGGGCAGGGAAGTGTCCCAATTTGTGGGCTGGACAACTTTTCCCTGGGAACAAGCCACAGTGCCTGTCTTTACAGGCAGTGAACTTGAACTTGTCTGGTGGGCAAACTCATGTCCTCTTACCTGGGTGGCTTTAAATGGGGAATTTTGGACTTGGGCCTGCCTTTGGTCTGGGGCCAAAACTATCTCCTGTGTGCCTCCCTTGTGCTGGATTTCTGCTGCTGGACCTGCTCTACAGGGGTCCCAGAACTCTCCTTCCCTGTTCCCTGGCTTAAACAGCTTACCCTGCCCAGGAATGGCTCCTCCCCCCACACAAGCCACAGCACTTGCCTGTGAACTTGTACCTACTGTGGGCTGAGGATTCCTATTCTCAGGCTCATTCCCAGCTGCCTGGTTGGGGTAGACTTTAAACCCCTTTCTTTCCAGTCATTGTGGGGAGGCAGAGGTGGGCGAGGGGGCTGCAGTACCACTGATGGCTGCCCCCTTTCCCTGATTGGCCCTCATGAGAGATTTTAATGTCTCCAGGACAGACTCGATTGTGTCTGTCTCTGCCTTCTGAGTTGGGGCTGCGGGGTTCCTGGCTCTATCATCTCTCCCAGGCTTTTTACAATCCCTGCACCAGTGGCCCTCCTCCCCGCACTTGTAACAAGTGACCTTGTTCTGGGAGGGATGGCTGCCCTCCTGGCGCTGATATGGAGCCCCAAGTTTATCTAATTCCCTATCCAGCACCGTTCTGGGTGCTGCCTGTGGGATGGTTCTACTTGGGCTGCCAGTAAAATCCGGCTGACCTGCCTTCGGGCTGATCAGGCAAATCATTCCCCTTGCTACCATTAAAGCCATGTTAAGGCTTTCTATCTCTGCCCTACAGGGGCCATGATCTGCTTCACTAAACCTTTGGGCGCAGGCCAGCTTATAGGCTGCCTTTACTTCCCTAAACCTTTCCTCCTGCTCTTTTACTTCTGAGATGAGGCGGGCATTCTCTTCCCGCAGTCTCATCTCGCTATCTCTGGCCTCAGTGACTTCCTGCACCAGGCGCTCTATAAATGCCTGGCATTTTTCAAACTGGGACTCCCGATTCTTGGCCTCCTTAACCCCCTCCTGCTCCCTCATCTCATCCTTCCTAAACCAGCCACCTATACCCCGAAAGGTCAGCCTACACACTGCCGCTAAAATTTGCAGGGCTACCCACATACTGAAAACGAGAGAAACAAGAGCTGGTACTTTCTCCAGATCCAAACCACTTATCAAATCATAAACGGCCTCCAGTCCTGCCGTGGTCGCCATTTTGTAGGGGGCATTTTTTAACTGGTTTAAGTTAATTTACCTGGTCTTGCAGCCTTTGCCTGCACTCTGACCAATTCCAATCTTTTACCTGGTTTATGGTAATTCACCTGGTCAGGCAGCTTGCTGCTACACTGTAAACCAATTTCCAATAAACCAATTTTCAAACAGCGGTTTTGAATCGCTACCCCACCTTCCAGTTCTGACTGAAGGACTTATAATTAATAATATTAAAACGGACACGTGGTTTGGATGAGAGAAAAAATCAAGTTTTATTAACTAAATGAACTACAATCAAATTATAAACTATACCACACGAACACAGTAATTACAGTAAAATTGCTTAAATGGGGGAATGTAGATGGTAAAAACGAGGGATTAAATGGCTACAATGTTAATTAAACAATCTTAGCAATATCCCCTTAATTCACCATCCCCTAACTCCTTACTAGGTTGCTTTGCTGAAGTCAGAAACTCTGCTCACATGTGGTCCAGTGGAGTGAGAGAGAGAGAGAAGCTCACCTGTGGTCCCAGGAAGTAAAAACAGAACAATAGCTTTTCAGGAGCTATCTTTATACCTGGTGAGCCCCCTGCTGTTTGCCTGTCTGGAAAATTTGCGCCCAAAAAGTTCCAATACACAAAAGAAACGCTGTGATTGGCTAATTCAAAGTGGTTAGAATGGATTAATGTGTCTGCACTGTGGTGCCGAAATGTTCCCGCCCACATCCGGAGCTCACCTGGGCTAAAACAAAAGGGAATACAACAGCCCTATTGTCCAGAATGATGGGTGATTTAAACCCATTCAATGCTTAAACTGTTCCCATTCAAAATCCGTTCCATGGTTTCAGTCTATCATTGTCTGTGAGTGCTTTGAATGGCTGTGTAAACAGAAGCAGTTTTGAATCGATTGTCCTGCAGTTATTCTCAAGTGGGCTAATCTCTTAAGTAAATAAGCAACTTCAAGTGCTTCGAGGGAAACTCCCGGGTTTGATTGGCAGGTCTTTGACTGCCACTGTATCCACCCACTTTTTCACACAGACAACTCGCGCTGCTTTTTTTCCAAGCCCCATTCTTCATGGCCAATGCTTTCTGTGGCCATTTTAAAACCTTTTGTGATTGCCCAAACTCCAGGGAACAATTTTATTAATAAAAGCACTGTCTTAAGGTGTGTGAATATTTTCCACAGAGCTCTACGACTCTGGTGTTGTCCACGTCCTGTCCATCTCAGAGCAGTCTTTTGCGGTTCTCGGCACATTTTAAAACACTGTAGACAAGTCACATCACCCAATTCTTCGTCCATGATGTGGACCAATATTTTCAATCTTCAGGGAAATAGGGGAAATTTTGCAACCCCTACATTCCTCCCTTTTGATATTCCCAACTTGATTGAAGTATCAACTCGAAGGAGTGAGCAAAATTTTCAGACCCCCTCACAAACAACCATCCCCTGTATTTACCTAACAGCTATCTGCCACTGATCCCCTGAACCGTCCTTTCCCCTAAAATTCGAGAAAAACCGTGGTACGGTAGGCATCTTACAGATACATCAGTTTTCAATAAGGGGTCTCATACCCCACACGCTTGTAAAATTATACAATGTAATCCAAATTTACAAACACATTTTACATTATAACTTATTACAAAATGTTGCAATCTTAGTTACACAATGTAATCAAAAAATGATCCCAAGCACGGAGAGGGTCCTACGCCTCTGCTCAACTTGGAGTTGTCACAAAATGATCCCAAGCACGGAGAGGATCCTACGCCTCTGCTCAACTTGGGGCTGTAACACAAAATACAAAAAAACTTGAACAACATGCTTAAACAAACCCTGACCATCATGTGCCAATGATGGGTCACAAAATTCGAGTGGGTATTGCTCCTCCCACCCGGGCAGTAAATGTACCTTCCACCCCCCTTTGATCGTCTTAAACTTTAAAACAGACAGAATGGATTTACAGACCAGCCTGCTCCACCAGCCCCGAACTGTTCCCTTGTCCCTTTGTGGAGGCGGGGTGCCCCTCATGTTAAAGATTACCTTGGCACAGACTGAGACCGGGGAGTATGGGACCGTGACTCCCAGTCCCTCCCCCTCCCGTCTTCCCTCGACTAGCTGCAGAAAATGATGGGTGCCTGTGTGGCGGCTCTCCCTGGCCCCACACTGAAACTTGGATCCCAGATCCGGCCACCCACTCATCCTTCCCAGCCACACTTACTCTCTTTGCCCGTGGGACCCCGGGTGAGTTCCTCTCTCCCCCGACCGCACCCACGTGACTCTTGGGTCTCCCCCTCCTCTTTACAATCTTTCCCAGGCCATCACCACCCACTCCCGGGGAACACGTCCCTTTGTGGCAATGCGCCCGCGCTTCCCCACCATGACTCCTCAACAGCGAGGTCTCCCGCAAGTGAACTTCGGTCAGGATAGTGCTGGGTTGGGGGCCGTGCCCCACCCAGCTGGGGCCATCTCTTCCGCGTAGGAGGAGTAGGCAAGTTCCTCCGGACCCTGTCCGGTTTTTCCCGAAGGTCGCTGCGGGGTTTCCCTCTGGATTCGTCTGGTGGCGAGGTGATCCCCAACATTCTGTATTCATATCTTCATTCGATGCCCAGCTCGGGCTGGGCGAACAGTGCTGCTTCATGGTCCAATCTCCTGCAAAACTTAAAAGGACATGCAGCCAGGTCTCACTGACCTGCTGCTTTAGGTGGAGACATGGTCGGGTCCCTTGACCTCGGACCAAATTACAAACATTTGGCATACATGTAAATTTAAACAATTTTATTAATAAAAGCACTGTCTTAAGGTGTGTGAATATTTTCCACAGAGCTCTACGACTCCGGTGTTGTCCACATTCTGTCCATCTCAGTGCAGTCTTTTGCGGTTCTCGGCACATTTTAAAACACTGTAGACAAGTCACATCACCCAATTCTTCGTCCACGATGTGGACCAATATTTTCAATCTTCAGGGAAATAGGGGAAATTTTGCAACCCCTACAATACGTGGTGCAAATATGTCGCTGACAAAAAAAGGCAGGAGCGGCCGCCTTTAAATAGCGCTCCCCCAGTCCCTTCCCAACTGCAAAACGCTCCCCTCTACCTGCCGTCGCTAGCAGCAGGCAGAAAGGCAGGGGGCGCCACTCAATATCCGGTCCAGGGAGCTACCCGGGCGTTACACGCTCGACTGACGTCACGATCTGCAGACGCAGGAGATCGTGGCGGTAGCGTTGAGCGCCATCGCAAAATGTCTGGTCAATTTCATGAGCGGTGCAAACATTGCCACGCCCAGGTGCTAGTTGCTTTGCACCCCATTAGCGCCCTCTTCCACCACTTCCGTTGGCAGCGAGTTCCAGGTCCTCACCACTCGCTGCATAAAAAAGTTTTTTCTCACATCCCCCCTGTATCTCTTGCCCAAAACCTTAAATCTGCGTCCCCTAGTCCTTGTACCATCAACTAGTGGGAACAGCCTTTCCCCGTCTAGCCTATTCAAACCCGTCATAATCTTGTACACCTCTATCAAATCACCCCTCAACCTCCTTTGCTCTAATGAAAACAAATCCAGCTTCTCCAACCTGTCCTTGTAGCTAAGATCCCCCATCCCCGGAACCATTCTGGTAATCTCCTCTGCACCCTCTCAAGTGCCTTCACATTCTTCCTAAATTGTGGTGACCAGAACTGGACACAATACTCCAGTTGTGGCCTAACAAGAGCTTTATAAAGGTTCAGCATAACTTTTCTACTTTTGTACTCAATACCTCTATTTATGAAACCCAAGATCCCATATGCTTTGCTAACCACTCTCTCAATGTCCTGCCACCTTCAGGGACCTATGCACATTAACTCCCAGGTCCCTCTGTCCCTGCATACTCTTTAAAACTGTGCCATTAAGTGTATATTGCCCATCCCTGTTCCTTCTGCCAAAATGCATCACCTCACACTTCTTTGTATTAAATTCCATCTGCCACTTGTCTGCCCATTCCGCTAGCCTTTCTATGTCCTGTTGCCGTCGTTTGGTATCATCCTCACTGTTTGTCATACCTCCAAGTTTGGTGTCATCGGCAAATTTAGAAATTCTACCCTGTATTCCAATATCCAGGTCATTTATATATATCAAGAAAAGCAGTGGCCCTAGCACTGACCCATGGGGAACACCACTGTCTATCATCCTCCAGTCTGAAAAACAGCTATTTATCCCACAACTCGCTGTTTTCTGTCCTTAAGCCAATTCCTTATCCAAGCTGCCACTGACCCACCTATTCCATGAGCCTCAGTTTTGTTAACCAGTCTTCTATGTGGTATGTTGTCAAATGGCTTCCTAAAATCCATGTAGACAACATCCATTGCATTCCCTTCATCAATCCTCCGTTACTTCATCAAAAAATTCAATTAGATTAGTCAAACACGATCTGCATTTTACAAATTCATGTTGGCTCTCCTTAATTAGCTTAAACCTCTCCAAGTGCCCGTTAATTTTTTCCTTGATTATTGTTTCTAAAACTTTACTCACCACTGATGTTAAACTGACCGGCCTGTAGTTACTAGGATTGTCCTTACACCCTTTCTTGAACAATGATGTCACATTTGCCACTTTCAGATCCTCCCCCTGCATCTAGGGAAAATTGGAAAATTATGGCAAGCCCTTCCGCTATCTCCTCCCCCAATTCCCTTAGCAACCTGGGATGCAAGTCATCTGGACCAGGTGACTTGTCCACTCTAAGCATACCTAGCCTTTCTAGTACATCCTATCTATCAATTTTCACCCCTTCCATTGCTTCTACCTATTCCACTTCTTCCGATATTTTGTCGCATCCACCTCCTTAGTAAACACCAATACAAAGTACTCATTGAGTATTCTAGCTTTGCCCTGCGCATCTAAGCATATATCACCTTCTTTGTCCCTAATAGGCCCCACACCACCTCTTACTACCCGCTTACGGTTTACATGCTTTGGTTCCCTTACCATTCCCTCTTGTTAGAATGTACCTAACCTGTACTTGGAACATTTCCTCCTTAAAGATCACCCATTGTACCGTTACAGCTTTTCCTGTCAGTCTTTGGTTCCATTTTACCCTGGCTAGATCCTTTCGCATTCCATTGAAGTTAGCTCTATTCCAGTTTAGAAGTTCCACTCTAGATTGTTCCTTGCTCATCTCCATTGCTAATCTAAATCTTATGATACGATGATCACTCGTACCCAAGTGTTCTCCCACAGACACTTGATCGACCTGGCCCACCTCATTCCCCAGCACCAGATCCAGCAATGCCTCCTTCCTAGTTGGGTCAAGAACATACTGGTCAAGGAAATTCCCCTGAACACATTTCAGAAATTCCTCCCCCTCCTTTCCCTTTACCATAGCATTATCCCAATCGATATTTAGATAATTAAAGTCCCCCAATATCACCACTCTATAACTCTTGCATATCTCTGCGATTTCCCTGCAGATTTGCTCCTCTACCTCCCTCTCACTATTTGGAGGCCTGTAGAATACCCCCAATAGCGTGATCATACCCTTTTTGCTCCTCAGCCCTAACCAAATGGATTCTGTCCTTGTCCCCTCAAGAACATCCTCCCTTTCCAACACTACAATGTCTTCCTTAATCAGCACTGCCACAGCCCTTTTTTCCTCCCCTATCTTTTCTGGACACCTTGTACCCTTGAATATTAAGTGCCTCACCGTTTTTAAGCCATGTTTCCATTATTGCCACAACATCATATTGCCACACGGCTAATTGTGCTTGTAGCTCACTAACCTTATTCACCACACTTTGTCCGTTTACATACATGCATTCTAAACCCATTTTTGAATTTTTCGTAGTCTTTCTTAGTCTGCTTCTATCTAATATGATACTACTTCTGCCTCTAGTACTACTTCTCTAGTACTATCACTCCCTCTTTTATGCACCTTATTCTTCTTTTCTACTCCTACACGCTGGTGCTCATCCCCCTGCCAAGCTAGTTTAAACCCTCCTCAACAGCACTAGCAAACCTCCCCATGAGAATATTGGTCCCGGCACTGTTGAGGTGTAACCAGTTTGGCTTGTACAGGTCCCGCCTTCTCCAGAAACAGTCCCACTGCCTCAGGAATCTAAAGCCCTCCCTCCTGCACCATCTCTCCAGCCATGCATTCATCTGTTCTATCTTCCTATTCCTGTACTCACTAGCATGTGAGATTACTACCTTTGAGGTCCTGCTTTTTAATCCCTTTCCTAGCTCCCTATAGTCTGCCTGCAGGACCTCATCCCTCTTTCTGCGTATGTCATTGGTACTGATATGGACAACGACCTCTGGCTGTTCACCCGCCCCCCTGAGTGTCCTGCAGCCACTCAGTGGCATCCTTGACCCTGGCACCAGGGAGGCAACATACCATCCTGGAGTCACGTCTGCCTCCACAGAAACGCCTATCTGTTCCCCTAACCAATGAATCCCCTATCGCCATTGCTCTTCCATTGACTTCTTTGCCCTTAGCCGGAGTAACTGGGGTCATACCGATGGAGATCTTTGACCAAACTGCACGGCCTGCAGCCTACATGGTCAATGGCTCCCTGCTCTGGATAAATCTTATTGTTGTTGGGATGTCTTTCCCATTCATCATTGTAAGTATCTTGAACTTGAAAATTAAATTTAACTTAGTATTGTGACACAGACTATACGTTCTCTTGGTCAGGGTGGGGTGTGAGAGAAAAAGTGGGTGAAATTAAAATAACTTGTATTGCTAAAGAAAAATTAAAATAAAAACAGAAAATGTTGGAAATATTCAGCAGGTCAGGCAGCATCTGTAGAGAGCGAAACAGACTTAACGTTTCAGGTCGATGATCTTTCATCAGAACTGGAAAAAGTTAGAGATGTAACATATTTTAAGCAAGTGCAGGGACAGGGAAAGGGGGAGGGGAGGAAAGAATAAAAGGGAAGTTCTGTGATAGGCTGGAGGGCAGGAGAGATTAAATGACAAAAGGGATGATGGTGCAAGGCAAAAGGGGGTGGTAATGGGACAAGGAATGAAACAAAAGATGGGTCTAGAGGAGGTGTAAATGGCAATAGCAGAATCATTACCAAATGTAAAATCGGTGCTGTTTGCACTCACCCGGTTTTTCTCTCTTTCAGGAGGGACTGGGCAGTTTCTGTTATGTGCCGTTCCTTTCCTGTAGTTTCCTCGCCACTTTATTCATTGGATTCTTTCTGCCAGAAACGAAAGGGAAGACCTTTCTGGAAATTTCTCAGGAGTTTCACAAACGCAATTTCAAAGCTCAGCTAGAACAAGCTCAAACAAGACTGTGAAAGGACCATAAAACCAACCATGTTGTTATCAGCGCACAATGTTCATGTTGCAGTCGTGTTTCCCTAGCATTATCATGTCGTTTTTATCTGTTGACTGGTCTCGTTTTTCTGTTTAACGACTGTTTCTCTGCACTAAGAGTTTACGGCAAGAGTGGGTTTAATTGGGTCGGTTGTTGAGGCAGGGACTCTGAAAGTTACAATCAAATAGCGGTCGCCAAAATTTCTTGCATTATGTTTCTGGGTTTCACGTTCAAGTAGATGTTAGGAAGTTTCAGAACTGGCTGATACTTCAGGATTTGGTGCAAAGGCTTTGATGACACAAAACTATCAACAAAATGTTAACTGCTTATAAACTGGCCAGTACAGCAATAAATATTTTCCATATATTACAAATTTGAGTCTGTTATCTTCTCGGATTCAGCGACATCAGTTGCTGCTGGAAATGATCTGATCGTCTTTGTGCGTGGTCATTATTTGCACGGTATCCTGCGCATGCGCCCATACGGGGGCAGGGCCTAAACACCGCCCTGCGCCCACCAGAGCCGCGCATGTGCACCAGAGGGTGCTCGCCACTCCATTACTAGCGCTCAGCGGGGCAGGCCTGAGCAGTAAGCTGCGGCCTCGGGAAGTGGGGAGCCGACTCAGGCGGGGCCAGAGCTTGAAGACACTGGGCCAAAGTTTCGGGAGATGAAACCCAACAAGGGAGGGCACGGTTCTGGACCTAGTTTTAGGGAATGAAGCTGGGCAGGTGGAAAGGGTATCAGTGGGAGAACATATTGGTGGTAGTTGTAATGTATATACCTTTAAGGGGGGAACTATGTTTTACAGCTCATGTATACTGCAGTACCGGCAGTGACCACACCTGTATATAGCACTGAGTAGTAATCTGTACAGATCAGTTGCAGTGTGAGCCACGTTGAGTAAACACCTGTTGTACCGTTCTCCGCAGTCTGTGTCTTATTATACACGGACGCAACATTGGCGACGAGGCAGGTTCGAACCTACCTGCAACTCTGCATCACCTCCCGGGGATTCGTTCCTGGAGATCAGTGGATTGGAGGTCAAGGCCAGAGACTCGGGCGTCGACCACGGGCAACCGCCCAGTCATCCAGCAGAGACTCGAGAATTGCAGGGGAGGCTGTCGAGAGCCAGGCTTGGCTTTCCAGTCGAGGTGGTCCAGCGAAACGGGCTGGCAACAGGTAGTGCGCAGACCCTTCCCGGACAGCGGCGGGCTAGAGCCTGACCGAGCGGCACAGCAAAGGGCCGAGCAGCGTCGACGGGGGAGTGAGAGAGAGGGCAGAGCGCACAGGGCACAACCGGTGTTCAGGGGCCGAGCAGCGTCGGAGAGAGGGAGAGAAATACGCGCAGAAACCCGCGAGGCGCCGCCATTGCCACGAGGTCCGCCGAGAGCGGTGTTGGCAGCAGCGCAGGAGAAGCGCGTGAAACCTACAGGGCGCCGCCATTGCCACGAGAACCGCCGGGAGCGGCGTTGGCAGCAGCGGGGGAGGAAGGAAAGAGCGGGAGACGTCATTTTAAGCCATTGGGAGACGCCATTTTACACCACACCCAAAATGCCGAAGAGTGGCAGTATCACCGCATTTGACAATGAAGTCGAAGATTGGACTACATATGTCGAACGAATAGAGGTGTACTGCAAGGCAAATGAGGTGTCAGATGACAAGAAAGCATTGGTATTGTTAAATTTAATGGGTGCAAAGACGTATGGTTTATTACGAAATCTAGTAACCCCAACGAAGCCAATGGAAAAGAGTTTTGAAGACATAGTAACGATACTAAAGGAACATTTAAACCCCACACCGCTGCTGATAGCAGAAAGATTCAAGTTTCACAAACGGAATCAGCATAAGGATGAAAGCAGTGCTGATTATTTAACAGAACTGCGCAAACTATCGAAACACTGCCAGTTTGTGGGCTTCAAAGTGAAGTGTAATGTCCGAGTATAAATAATACTCAGACTGCAGGAGAACAATAAAACAGGTATTTACTTGAACAGAGAGTAATTCAAGACTGAAATACAGAAGCCTGCTATGGCTTTATATACAGGGGTGGTCATTGCCGGTACTGCAGTATAGAATCAGTTCTTCTCTTAAAGGCACATACACAACAATTCCTCCCCTTTTAGATAAACAGTACATAACATTCATTTAACAACTAAATAATAACTAATTACAATTACAATTTTCTCTGTACTATATACATCAACTGAAATAATCATTTATAAGTTCAGTCTTTGAGGAGGCTTCCTGATCCTGACTGGATAGCGCCTTTCTCGAGTATCCTGTTCTTGCGGCGGAGTTGATTCTGGCTCATTGTCATTGGTTGGTTCGTCAGCTTCCAATACCACTGCTTCTGAGGTAGACGCAATCTGTACTTTGGGTTGATTACCAGGTGCATCTGCTCGTGGTATGGGTTTGGCTTGTTCCTGTGACTCTAGAATCTGGTCAGCATGGCGTCTCACGATGCTCTCTCCAACGTCCTCTGTGTACATTAGTGGTCCCTGCTGTGTGCATATCGTTCCTGGCTGCCATTTTTCTGTTCGGTAGTCGCGGGCCAAGACTGGTGGCCCTATCTTGAAGCTCCTGGTTGGCTTCTCATTTATGTGCTGGAATTGCTTATCCTCAACATCTCGTCTTATGTTTGGTTTGAGCAAATCCAGGCGACATCTTAGCCTTCGGTTGAAGAACATTATGGCTGGAGCTTGGTTGGTGACTGCATGTGTCGCATTCCGGTAAGCAAACAAGAAATTATCCACCTTGTGTTGTAGTGGTATGTCGTCATTATGCATTGCCTTTATGGCCTTTTTAAAGGTCGGAACAAACCTCTCAGCCAATCCATTTGTGGCTGGATGATATGGGGCAGATGTGTAATGCTTCACCCCATTATTCCTCAGAAACCTCCGGAAATCCTCTGACACAAACTGTGGCCCATTGTCAGAGCAAATCTGTTCTGGCAAGCCATTCCTGGCGAAGATGGTCCGTAGGACTGCAATAGTTTTCTCCGTGGTGGTGGAGGACATTTTGATGACCTCTGGCCATTTCGAATGGGCGTCCACAGCGATTAGGAACATTGAGTCCATAAATGGACCAGCAAAATCAATGTGTACCCATTGCCATGGAGATGAGGGCCACTCCCATGGATGTAGCGGGGCCTGTGGTGGAGCGTTTTGGACCTTCTGGCATCCTGTGCATCTCTTGGTCATATCCTCGATTTGTTTATCGATTCCCGGCCACCACACAAACGCCCTGGCTGGGCTCTTCATCTTTACCCCTCCCAGATGACCCTCATGAAGCTCATTGAGCACTCTATCTCTCAACTTGGGTGGAGTTACCACTCGGGATCCACACATCAAGGTCCCCCGGCACACTGACAGCTGTTCTCTCCTTGGCGAGAATGCTGGCAACAGTGAGTCGCCATGTGCTGGCCATCCCTTCACCGTCAAATCATAGACCCGAGAGAGTGTCGGGTCAATTCGGGTTTCCTTCTCTATACTTGAGTTTGTAACAGGTAGACATTCGACTATGGTCGCATGGAATATCAACAGGGTCCACTGCAGGTGCTTCCTCTACCGTAGGCAACGGTAGGCGCGACAGCCCATCAGCGTTTCCATGCTGTTTCATACCCTTGTACTCTATGTCGTACTGATGTGCCCCTAGAAAAAGTGACCATCTTTGCAGCTGTTGCGCCGTCATCACCGGAACGCCCTTCTTTGGGTTAAAAATGGAGACCAGGGGCTGATGATCAGTCAGTAGGGTGAATTTCTGCCCGTGCAGATAGTGATTGAACTTCTTCACCCCCCACACCAGGCTGAGGGCCTCCCTGTCAATCTGGGCGTCGTTACGCTCGGCTGAGGTTAACGAGCGCGACGCAAAGGCTATTGGCCTCTCTGAACCGTCAGGGAATTTGTGTGACAGCACCGCTCCGATGCCGTAGGGAGACGCATCACATGCTAACCGAATCGGTAGTGTTGGATTGTAGTGGGCCAATACTTCTTTTGAAGTGATTAGGCATTTACATTTCTGAAAGGCACGCTTACACTCATCACTCCATTTCCATGTTACTCCAGTTTGCAGTAGGGCATTCAGTGGGTGCAGAATTGTGGATAAATTCAGCAAGAACTTATGGTAGTAGTTCACCAACCCGAGGAACGACCTCAGTTGCGACACATTTTCCGGTGCTGGAGCCTTGACTACAGCCTCAATCTTGTCCGGCGACTTATGCAACCCTTCCTCATCAATCATGTGGCCACAATACGAGATTTGTCTCCTGAAGAACTCGCATTTGGGGCGGTTGGCTCGTAGCCCATATTCCTGTAATCTCGTGAGCACCTGCTCCAGGTTGGCAAGGTGTTCACTGTCATTTTCGCCCGTAACCAGGATGTCGTCCAAATAACACTGGGTCCCCGGGATCCCTTGCAGGACTTGTTCCATCGCCCTCTGCCAAATAGCCGGGGCTGATGCTACCCCGAATACCAGTCAATTGTACTGGTAAAGGCCTTTGTGAGTGTTTATCGTGAGGTATTTCCTAGATGCTTCTTCCACCTCCATTTGTAGATACGCTTGGGCCAGATCAATCTTTGTAAAGCGTTTCCCTCCAGATAGTGAGGCGAAAATATCTTCTATCCATGGAAGTGGATATTGTACTGTGTGCAGGACTGGGTTCACAGTTACCTTGAAGTCTCCATAGATGCGAACCTTCTTCGGTTCCCCAGGCGTGCTGCTCAATGATTTCTTCATTACAGGAACGATGGGTGTGGCCCACTCGCTCCAGTCCACCTTGGACAGCACACCTGAATGCTCCAGACTCTCCAGCTCTGCTTCAACGGCTGGGCGGATCACGTAAGGTACCAGTCTGGCCTTAAAAAATTTGGGGTTTGCGTTATCTTCGATTTTTATCATTGCCGTTATTCCTATTAGAGTCCCAAGTCCTTGTTGGAACACCTCTTTCTTGTCAGTTAGAATTTTTGACAGTCGTCCAGGTGTGACGTCATCATCTTTTTTATCAGTCACAGTTAGCGCCTGAATGGAATGCCAATCCAATTGTATTTTTTGGATCCATTCACGTCCCAATAATGGTGGTCCTCCATCTGGTAGTATATATAGATACAGTTTCTGTGTTTCCTTGCCGTTGTATTCAACTGGCACCCTTATTTTTCCTCTGGGGTAGACTTTTTGCCCCGTGTATGTCTTCAATACAATGGACGTGTCCTTCAAGGGTATGTGTGAGAATAGCCGCTCATAGTCTCGTCGATTCATGACAGTTAGGGCTGATCCTGTGTCCAATTCCATCTTTACTGGGGACCCTGCTATCATGAGGGTGACCCAAATGGTTCGGTGATCCTCCTTTGCGATCACGTTGTGTAACTTTAGACAACTTAGTCTCCTGTTCCCGGAGTCCTTATCACTCTCCTGATCTTCCGAACTACTGTCTGTCAATTTCTTTACTTTCTTGTACTTTTCCTTCGTAGTTCTTGTAGTGTTGGTTTTCTTTCCTGACCTGCAGACTCTTGCTATGTGTCCCATTTTCCCACATTGCCTGCATACTTTGTCCTTAACCCAGCAGTCCTTCTGATCATGGGTTGTTCTGCCACAGCAATAGCACTTTTCTGCTCCATACGCCATTTCGTTAGCGCTGTATTCCTATGGTTTCTGTTGTATTTCCGCAGCTCCCCGTGCTGCTGCTTCGTAGGATACTGCCACGCTGAAAGCCTGTTCTAGCGTCAGGTCCTTTTCCGAAAGTAGCCGTTTCTGGGTTCCTTCACTCTGGAGCCCGCAGACAAACTTATCCCGCAAGGTGTCTGCCAGTCCTGCTCCGAACTGGCAGTGCTTCGATAACTTGCGTAGTTCCGTAAGATAGTCAGCATTGCTCTCATCTTTGTGCTGGTTTCTTTTATGGAACTTGAATATTTCTGCTATCAGCAGTGGTGTAGGATTTAGGTGTTCCTGTACGATATTAACAATCTCTTCAAAACTTTTCTCCATTGGTTTAGCTGGGGTAATTAAATTCCGCAATAGGCCGTACGTTCTCATGCCCATCACATTTAATAATACCGACGCCTTCTTTCCATCGGCCACCTCATTTGCCTTGCAGTACACTTCAATTCTTTTCACATACGTGGTCCAGTCTTCTACCTCGTTGTCGAAAGCAGTGATACTGCCACTCTTCGGCATCTTGAGTGATTTAAAATGGCGCCTCCCGCGCTTTTTCTTCTTCCCCAATGGAATAAAATGGCGCCTCCCGCGCTTTTCCTTCTTCCCCAATGTAATAAAATGGCGCCTCCTGCGCTTTTCCTTCTTCCCCTTGCTGCCACGCTGCTCCTAGCATTCTACAGGGTAATGGCGGCGACCCGCGGCTTCGGCGCATATCACTTTTCCTTCCCCGCGTTCTATCCTCGCCACGCTGCCCTGTTCTTGAGCACCGACCGCGCCCTGTGCGCTCCACCCTCTCTCTCTCTCTTCCTCCCGACAACGCTGCATGGCCCCTTTGCAGAGCCGCTCGATCGAGCCGGAGCCCGCCGCAGTCCGGAAGGGTCAGCGCACTACCTGCTACCATCACGACTTGCTGGAACACCTCGACTGGGGAGCCAGGCCCAGCTCTCCACAGCCTCCCCTGCAACTCTCCGACGGATCCCTGGGCGGTTGCCTGCGGTCGACGCCCGCCGTTCTGACTTCGACCTCCAAGAAGCTTCTCTTCAGGGAAAAGATCCCCGTGAGGTGATACAGTACTGCAAGTGAGTTCAAACCTGCCCATCGCCAGTGTAATGTCCGAGTATATATATAAAACGGTATGTCTCTCTGTCTGTCTTTCTGTCTCTGTCCGGCTATACAATCAAAAGTTATAGAGCGTACCTACACGTGTGTTACATCAAAAGAAAGCTTACGATTCCAGAACGGTCGTAAGTGTATTTACGTTTCGGTGAGACAAAAATTGCGCGCGCGGTATCCAAAAAAGTTCAAAATTACGCTCATTATCTGCTCATTAGCATTGAGTGACGTCGAGGTCGACCAATCGTATGGTCGAGCGACCCGACGGTCGACCAATCGCTGCGTGGTGGGGGCGGGTTCCTGGCACGTGCGTGCGGGCCCTCCTAGAGTCGAGTGACGGGACGATTGACCAATCCTATGCTTCGGTGACCTGACGGTCGACCAATCGGTGCATGTGTGGGCGGGCCTTATTGTTCTGAACCAAGGTGAGTCGCCGCCATCTTGATTCCAAACTTTTCATTTCTTTTTCCCGCTTTCTGTGTGTTTCTTTTCAAATCTACATTTCCACCAAAAAAAAAGTTGCTTTTAAAACACAAATTGTTTTTAAAAAAGTTAATTCATTTGTAAATCTTTTTTCTAACCTCTATAATTTTCCTACATTTCACCGTTTTTGCAGGCAGGCCTCGAAGCCTGGGCGTCTGTTGCCCAGCCACGCCCGAGCTACGCACCGGCCATCCCGCTGGGCCCGATTCCGAACCAGCGGCCAGCCATCTTGGTAAAGGTTGGCTGGGCTCAGTGCAAGCTCCTCGCGCTGCACGGCGCACGCGCACCTCCACACAGAGCACGGCCAGAGGGAAGCAAGCAGGTTAGCGGGGGGGGCGGCGGGGAGAGGGAGCGGAGAGGGTTAGCCCGGCAACCGGGCTTGCCAGCCGCAATCGGCCGTCTCAAGCCGCTCAGGCCCAGGCCCGGTCCCGGAGATCGGGAGGCGGAGAGGGGAGGAGGGTTACCAAGGCAACCGGACCCGGCCAGCCGCAATCGGCCGTCTCAGGCCCGACCTCGGGAGGGCGGGGCTCGGGCTCACCGGGGCGCTGCGCTCGGCATGTCAGTGCGTGGGGCGGCACGGAGCTCAGCGGAGCCATCGCTGGCAGAGGGGAGAGGGTCTGCTGGCTCCCCCCCTTCCTTCCCCCACCCCTCCCCTCCCCACCCCTCTCTCCCCCCTCCCCCCCTCACCCCCTCCCTCCCTTCCCCCCTCCCTTCCCCTCAGTCTCGCTCTCTCTTCCCCCCCTTCCCCCCAGTCGCGCTCTCTCTTCCCCCCAGTCACTCTCTCTCTTCCCCCCAGTCGCTCTCTCTCTTCCCCCCAGTCGCACTCTCTCTTCCCCCCAGTCGCGCTCTCTCTCTCTCTCTTCCAACAACAACATGCCCTCAAGAATCCCTCGGCACCGCCGGGCACTTCAGCTAGTAAATAATAAACGGACTGCAGGAGAACAATAAAACAGGTATTTACTTGAACAGAGGGTACTCTTTTTGTTTGGACCCCAAAAAAACCCAATTGGACTGTAAATAAACAAAAGTTCAACTAAAACTTAACAAATCAAATTAAAATTTGGTTTTCCGGGTTGATAATGCACTCCAGTCCCTGCGGCGCCCACCGGTCGCGGAAATACTCAAGCGCGCCGGTGGACACGGCGTGCTCCATCTCCAGGGCCACCCGGGCGCGAACATGGCCGCGGAAGAGAGGCAGGCAATCCGGCTGGACGACCCCCTCGACCGCCCGCTGCCTGGACCAATTGATGACTCTTTTAGCCAGGCCCAGGAGCAGGCCCACAAGGAGGTCCTCCAACCTGTCCGCTCCCCTCCGCACCGGGTGACCGTAGATCAAGAGCGTGGGACTGAAGTGCAACCAAAAATCGAGGAGCAGCCCCTTGAAGTAGTGAAAGAGGGGCTACAACCTCTCACACTCCATATAAACATGAAACACGGACTCCTCCAGGCCGCAAAAAATGCAGGCGGCCTGGGAGTCCGTGAACCTACTTAAAACCTAATTGCACGGGACCGCTCCGTGCAACACCCTCCAGGTCAAGTCCCCGATGGAACAAGGGAGGACTCCCGCGTAGAGAGCCCTCCACTGGGGACCTCCGCCACCGCCAGTCGGCAAGACGCCACGCCAAGGCGTGTCCGGACGGTAGACGAAAATGGCAAAGTGGAGAGTGTGCAGGAGCAGCCCGTACAGGAAACCCCTCCGCGCGGAATGAAAAGGCACGGAGGGTATTTCCTCGAGACGGCTCAAGTTGTGAGGCGCCGGTTCCCGAGGGGAGTTTCGGGGCCGGGCGCCGATGAGGAATTCCGTCCGAATGGGGGTAAGCTTGGACAGGATCGACCCACGTGATTGAGCCGCCTCGATACACCTAGTGGAGTTGGGGCCCATTGACGCTTTCACCGATTCGATGGCTTCGACCGCGAGCCGGACGTTGGCCCAGGACAGGCGCCGCGCCAGCTCCTCCGGCGCCATCCAGCCCGCTCCTCCGCCATCGAGCAGGTCCCCGACTCTGGTCACCTTGCCAGGCACAGCCCTGCCCTCCGCCAGCCGCCCGAACCCGCGTTCGTGGAGGTGCGGATTCCTGAGCAGCGGCTCCCGAAGGAGAGCCGCCGCTCCTGACGGGGGAGAACTCCGCCTGGAAGCGACGTAGTTCCAAACCCATAGTAGTTCCTGGTAGAAGACAGGCAGCTCCCGCAGGCCGGCACGCCTGCCGCCCACTTTCGCGAACAGGAGCTGCGTGTCGTAATTGAGGCCGTGCAGCTGGCGGAAGAAAAACGTCGCCAGCGCACACCATCTCAGAGGATTCTCGACGTATAGGTATCTCTGCAGTGTCTGAAGATGGAAAGTCGCAGCCTGGGTGCGAAGGCACACCAGCGCCTGACCGCCCTCCCTAAGCAGGAGACACAGAACCGCGGCAGAGACCCAGTGCTTCCTTTTGTCCCAGAAGAAGTCGATGAGCTTCTTCTGCATCTTGGCGACAAACACAGGGGGAGGGATCAAAGTGACCAACCGGTACCACAACATGGCGGCCACCAGCTGGTTTATGACCAGCGCTCGACCCCTGTAGGACAACACTCGGAGCAGTCCTGTCCAGCGTCCTAGGCGAGCGGTGACTTTGGCCTCCAGCTCTTGCCAGTTCGCCGGCCAGGCGTCCTTGGCAGGGCTAAGGTAGACTCCCAAATAGAGGAGGTGCGTGGTGCTCCAGGCGAAAGGCCTGAACTCCTCCGGCAGGGAGTCCACCCGCCACTGACCCACCAGGAGTCCGGAACATTTCTCCCAGTTGATCTTGGCGGAGAATGCGTCCGAGTAAATCTGCTGGCATTCCCGCATCCTCCGCAAGTCAGCGGGATCCGTGACCGTGAGGAGCACGTCATCGGCGTAAGCCGAGAGGACCACCTCCACGCCCGGCCCTTGCAGAGCCAGTCCCGTCAACCTCTTCCGCAAGAGGCGCAGGAAAGGCTCCACGCAAATGATGTATAACTGACCGGACATGGGGCATCCCTGACGCACCCCCCTCCCGAAGCGAAGGGGCGCCGTCAAGGACCCGTTAACTTTAATCAGACACTCCGCGGCGGTGTACAGAAGTCGGATCCGGGTGACGAAATGCGTCCCGAACCCGAATGCGCGCAGAGTCCCGAAGAGATACTCGTGATCCACCCTGTCGAACGCCTTCTCCTGATCCAGGGAAAGGAAGGCGACCGACAGACCAGCCCTCTGGGAGTGGTGGACCAGGTCCCGGACCAGATGGATGTTATCGTGGATGGTCCGGCCCGGGACCGTGTAGGACTGGTCGGGGTGGATCATGTGGGCCAGCACGGTGCCAAGGCGAGCAGACATGGCCCTGGCAAAGATTTTATAGTCCGTGCTGAGGAGGGAGACCGGTGCCAGTTCTTAAGGAGGCGGAGATCGCCCTTCTTAGGCAGCAGGACAATGACCGCCCTGCGCCAAGAGAGGGGCATCTCCCCAGTCGCCAAACTTTCCCCCAGGACCCGCGCGTAGTCGCCCCCCAAGACGTCCCAGAACGCCCTGTGGAACTCCACGGTCAGCCCGTCCAGCCCCGGGGACTTTCCCCTAGAGAGCTGGCGGAGGGCGCCAGTCAGCTCCGCCAGGCTTAGCGGAGCGTCCAATTTTTCAGCGCCCTCCGGGCTGACCTTCGGCAGGTCCTCCCACAAAACTCTGCACGCATCCTCGCTGGACAGATCCGGAGAGAACAGAGCCCCGTAATAGGCGCAGGTCTCCGCGCTGATTCCCTCCGGATCCGAGACCAGTGATCCGTCATCGGCCAGCAGCTTCAAGAGCTGCTTACGGACCCCCCGTCTTTTTTCCAGCGAGTAGAAGAAGGGGGAGCCGCGGTCCAGGTCCCGCAGGAGCTGGATCCACGACCTCACGTACGCGCCTCGGGACCCGACGAGCTGCAGGTCCTTCAGCGCGCCCTTCTTCTCTTCGTACACCTTCCGCAGGGCCGGGTCCTCAACGACCTGACCGAGACGGGACTCCAGGTCGAGCACCTCCTTCTCCAACCGCCCGGCCCGGGCCTCCCGCCTCTTGGTCGACCCCTTCGCGTACTCCTGACAGAAGAGACGGATGTGAGCCTTGCCCACGTCCCACCATAGCCTCAAGGAGGGGAAGCCCCCCCGTTTCCTTCTCCAGTCGGCCCAGAACCGACGAAACGAATCCCGGAACCGCGCGTCCTCCAGCAGCAGGTTGTTAAAATGCCAGTACGCGGACCACCCCCCGCGCGCGCAGCGGAGTGAGCTCCGCCCACACCGGGTGGTGGTCCGTGCACGGCACCGGCCGCATGGAAGCCGCCGGAACGCAGGAGACGTACGCCCGGGAAATGTAGAGGCGGTCAATTCTGGACCTTCCTCCCCCAGACCTCACGCTAGTGAAGGCGCTGGAGTCGGATTGGAGATTTCGCCAGACGTCCACCAAGTCGAAGGACCCGACCAGGTCCCTCAACTTCTCCATCGCCGCCGGGCTTCGCGGGGGACCCGAACGGTCCCTCGCCTCGAGGGTGCAGTTAAAATCCCCCCCGAGGATGACGCACTCGCCCGCGTCGACGGAGCCCAAAAGAGCGGACACTTCTTCGAAGAAGAGCACTTGCTGCGCACCGGTCTGAGGGGCGTACACGTTCACTAGATGGAGCAGCACGCCCCCCAGGCAAACAGTGACCTGGAGCAAACGGCCCGGCACGTGCTCCTTGACCCCCAAGATCTCCGGCTGAAAATGCAAGGCCAGCAAGATAGCCACCCCGCTAGAATTGTTGGAGAGGTGACTCATGCTGACCCCTCCTTGCCACTCCAGGAGCCATGTGGCTTCGTCTCCCGGAACGGTGTGGGTTTCTTGCAGGAAACACACCGCATACTTCCCGCCCCGAAGGACCGAGAAGTTGTTGAATCTGCGGCGCGCCTCCCCGCTGCCGTTGATGTTGAGGCTGTCTATGGTTATCTTCATGTCAGAAGCATAGTGCAACCTCTACCTACACCTAACGGGGGGAGGGAGCGCAGCCGCTGGTCAGCCGCCACTTCCTCAGCAGCCCAGTGAGAAATGTTCTGAGCCGACGCAGCTCGAGCGGGTCCACGCCCTTGTCCGCGCCCATGATTTTAACGGCGGCGCGGACGGACACGATGAGCAGCGCCAGCTCCGACCACCTGTCGAGGGCCAGCCGGATCTTATTTTGCCGACCCTGGCACGTGGCCATAAAGTCGCGGAGTTCCCTTACGGGAATGAGGAGGGACCTCGGCAAGGGGCACGAGGTCATCCAGCGCCTCGTTGACGGTGGAGTCCAAATCGTCCTCCGTGCCCATCACCGAGTCCCCATCCTCCTCCAGGGGGTCATCACCAGCGGCCGACCCGTCCGTCGCGCAGTGCGCAGTGAACGGCTTGGCCGCACTAGCCGGCCCCGCCTCCGCCCTGATCCCACCCCCAGGATCAGCGGCAGAGGATTCCTCCCTGGGCTCCTCTAGGGGCGCCGGGCCAGAAGACGGCGGCGGTTCGGAGTCCCCCCCCGCCTCAGACGCCAGAATGACCGGAGAAACCGGGGAGAGAACAATTCCCAGCTCCTCCAGTGCATCTGGCACCAGAGACGCAGCCAGGGGGCCATGCTCCTCCCCGCCACCAGCCTCCGACCCAGCGGATGGGGTGTTTTCAATTAAAACCTCCACTGGGACGAGCAGCCCCTGGGAGATGTCCGGGTCGCATTGGGCGAGCTCATTTTCCTCGAGCTCGCCCGACCCAGACCCCAGGCCGCCCGACCCGGCGAGGGGTAACGGCACTGATAAAATGTCAATCACCGCTGCGGGTTGTCCCGCGCCCACCCCCACGTGCAGGGTCTTGTCCCCATCCCCGGGAGGCACGTGCCGGACAGACCCATCTGCCTCAGCCTCCCGAGGGACAGGCAACCCCTGCCGAGCGCCGGTGGTAATGACAGCGGGGGGGGGGGGGCGCAGTACCCGCGGCGGGCGACGACTCCCCCTGCTCGGAGGGACCTTCCTCCTTCCGGTCCTCCCCCTCTTCCAGGGGGTCGCGTCTTCTTTTTAACGCGGAGGGAGTGAGGGAGACCTCCATGTCTGCAGGGGCCTCCTCGTCCGCTCCCTCCGGCGGAGCAGGTTTGTCGGGTTCCTCGGGCCCGAGCCCGGCCACAGGTATTGGCGTTTCCGCTACGGCGGTTGCGGCCACAGGCTCGGGCACGAGGCCCCTCCCACTCGCGTCTGCCCCGATTAACTCCGCGAGGAGCGCGGGTGTAAGGGGCGCAAGGGGCAAGGGCTGGCCATCCACGGGGGGACCCGCCCTAAGGTGTTTATTTTTTTCGCCACGCCTTCTTTCCGGCCAGACACGCTCCCTCCCCCCCGCCAGAGGCCTTGGTGGCATCGGCCCCCGACGTCGACCGCGCATCAGACGTTCCCGACGCGCTGGCAGATCCGGGGGGAGAAGCGGCGGCGGCGCCAGCCTCAGCCGCACGAGATGATCTGGCGGCCTTGGAGGCGGGGCAGTTTTTCTGGATGTGCCCCACCTCCTTGCAGGCGTGGCACCGCACACCGTCCGACATCCAGAAGACGCGATAGGCGGTCCCCTCGTGGTGGACGACGAACGCCCCGTCAGTGTCCTCCTCCCACGCCAGCTGGATAAACAGCTGGTGCCGGAAGGAGAAGACGTGGCGAAGGCTGGCTTCCCGGAAGCCGAGCGGGATGGGCGTGATCCCTAACCTCACCTCCCCAAGTTGGCATAAATGGGGGAGGAGGAGCTCACCAGGAACATAGGGCGGGACGTTCGAGATGACGATCCTCTGCGCGGTGGCCTCGAGAGGATCCACCGGCAGGAAGGTCCCGCCCACGGTGAGCCCCTTGGCGACGGCCAGGGACACCGCCCGCTCCGACCCCAGGAAGAACACAGCCTTCCCGTACATTTTTGAGGCCGCGACGATGGCTGAGGGGCCGACAACCCCAGCCATGGCTTTAACGCAGGCCTCAATGGTCATAGTGGGGTGAGTGTAGCTCTTCACCCCAAGCTTTTTTGTCATAAGTTTAAAAGGTGACGGGGCAGCAGAAGCAGCGGGAGCAGCTGTGGCTGTGGCTGCCACTCCCGCATAAGTCCTGGCTGGCCCCGCCACCGGCGAAGATACAGTCGCCATTATGGGGTGTTTTTATAAGGGCTGCACTCACCCCAAGTCACAGGCCTGAAGGTGTTAATGGCCTCAGGTATTTTTTGGTCCTCTATTGAGCAGAGGGAGCTGTTTAAAATGAAGACACACCTCTCCCCTTATTGATTGAAATTGGGAGAGGGGCCTTCTCCCCTCTGCTCAATAGGCAATTAATAAAAAGAGGTGAAATTGAGGTGCCTCAGAGAAATAGGCAGAGAGAGACAAAAAGAGAGAGAGGGGGTGGGAAGGAGGGAGGCCGCAAAGGCAGGGTTGCCACTCAGGATGGTGGGTGTTGGCAGGGGTGCACTCTCTGATGGGAATTTAAAGTCTTTGATGGTGGTGGTCTTCTGGCAGGGGGAGAAGATGTCTTCACCTGGGAAAGCTGGAGATACCCCAGGCTCAATCCCACACCAGGTCTTAATGATGTAATTGGACTTCACCTAGGCAGCTCCAGCTGTCCCAGGTCAGGCAATAGAAGGGGTGCTTATTAGTGGTGTGTGTGGCCTAGCTTTTAACAAGAGCCACACACACACACAGACACCCCTTGATGATCCGGCCTTGTTTCTTCTTTTCTCCCCCCACCTAAAATACAAAGTCTTTGGGAGAGTGCCCCAAATAACACCCACCTGTAGATGTTCAGAAAAGATGATGTTGTTCTTCCCTCCTTCCAAACAGTTGGTTGTTGATGGTGGTTTCTCACCCCTCTCTCCCTCTCCTGAATTGGAGGCCAATTTGGGGAAGCAGTGATAGGAAAGGCCTCTCCCCTAGTTGGTGTTGTTGCTGGCCTCCCTTCTCCTTCTCTTCCTCTGTCCTCTCTCTCCAGGCACCTCTGTTGATGTGATGATGATGGTGGAGGTGGTGGTGGTGGCCTATCGTTGTCCTCCTCTTCCTGGTCAGGAGACCACCACTTTCCACTCTCCTGGTTTGGCTGCTCCTTCTCCTCCTGCTGACTGAGGCAGCTGCACAGCCAGAAATGCTGGAACAGAGGGTAACTTAAGACTGAAATACAGAAGCCTGCTATGGATTTATATACAGGGGTGGTCACTGCTGGTACTGCAGTATAGAATCAGTTCTTCTCTTAAAGGCACATACACAGCATGAAGGAACCCAGAAACGGCTTTTATCTGAAAAGGACCTTACGCTGGAAAAAGCTTTCAGCATTGCGGTATCATATGAAGCAGCAGCACGGGGCGCTGCAGAGATACAACAGAGACCGCAAGAATATGGCACAAACGAAATGTCATATGGAACAGAGAAGTGCTATCGCTGCGGCAGAACAACACACGACCAGAATGATTGCTGGTTCAAAGGCAAAGTGTGCAGACAGTGTGGAAAAGTAGGACACATAGCACGAGTCTGCAGGTCGGGAAAGAAACCAGCAATAAGAAACCTACCAAAGGAAAGTACAAGAAGGTACATAAGATGACGGAGAATAGTTCAGACGAACAAAAGAGTGATAATGACTACGAAAGCAGGGAACTGAGTTGTCTGAAACTACATAATGTGATCACAACGGAGGATCACCGAACCATTTGGGTCACTCTCAAGCTAGCAGGAGTCCAGGTAAAGATGGAATTGGACACAGGATCAGCCCTAACAGTCATAAACCGACGGGACTATGAGCGGCTATTCTCACACATACCCTTGAGAGACACAAAAATTATTTTGAAGACGTACACGGGGCAAAAAGTCTACCCCAAAGGAAAAATAAGGGTGACCGTTATATATAACGGTAAGGAAACACCAAAACTAGACCTGTATGTATTGCAAGATGGAGGACCACCATTACTGGAACGTGAATGGATCTGGAAAATACAACTGGATTGGCATTCCATACAGGCACTGACTGTGGCTGACAAAAAGGATGACGACGTCACACCTGGGCGACTGTCAAAGATCCTAACTGACGCGAAAGAAGTGTTCCAGCAAGGACTCGGAACACTAAAAGGCATGACAACGACGATTAAAATTGAAGAAAACGCAAGCCCAAAATTTTTTAAGGCCAGATCGGTACCTTATGCGATCTGCCCAGCCGTCGAAGCAGAGCTGGAGAGTCTGGAACGTTCAGGTGTACTGTCCAAGGTAGACTGGAGCGAGTGGGCTACACCCATCGTCCCTGTGATGAAAAAGTCATTGAGCAGCACGCCTAGGGAACCAAGGAAGGTTCGCATCTGTGGGGACTTTAAGGTAACAGTGAACCCGGTCCTTCACACCGTACAATATCCACTTCCGCGGATTGAAGATATTTTCGCCTGGCTATCTGGAGCGAAACGCTTCACTAAGATTGATCTGGCCCAGGCGTATCTGCAAATGGAGGTAGAAGAAGCGTCAACAAAATACCTCACAATCAACACCCATAAAGGTCTCTACCAATACAACTGGCTGGTATTCGGGGTAGCATCAGCTCCGGCTATTTGGCAGAGGGCAATGGAACAAGTCCTGCAAGGGATCCCAGGGACCCAGTGTTATTTGGACAACATCCTGGTCACGGGCGAAAATGACAGTGATCACCTTGCCAACCTGGAGCAGGTGCTCACTAGATTGCAGGAATATGGGCTCCGAGCTAACCGCCCCAAATGTGAGTTTTTTAGAAAACAGATCTCGTATTGTGGCCACGTTATCGATAAAGAGGGGTTACATAAGTCCCCAGAGAAGATTGAGGCAGTAGTCAAGGCTCCAGCACCGGAAAATGTGTCACAACTGAGGCCGTTCCTCGGGCTGGTAAACTACTACCATAAGTTCTTGCCAAATTTGTCCACAATACTACACCCACTGAACACCCTACTGCAAACTGGGGTGCCATGGAAGTGGAATGACGAATGTAGACGAGCTTGCCAGAAGAGCAAAACACTAATCACATCGAAAGAGGTATTGGCCCATTACAACCCGGCATTACCAATTCGGTTGGCATGTGATGCGTCACCCTACGGCATTGGAGCGGTGCTGTCGCACAAATTCTCGGACGGCTCAGAGAGGCCAATAGCCTTTGCGTCATGATCACTAACCTCAGCCGAGCGTAACTACGCCCAGATCGACAGGGAGGCCCTCAGCCTAGTGTGGGGGGTGAAAAAGTTCAATCACTATCTGCACGGGCAGAAATTCACCTTGCTGACTGATCACCAGCCTCTTGTCTCCATTTTTAATCCGAAGCAGGGCGTTCCGGTGATGACTGCGCAACGACTACAAAGATGGTCACTTTTTCTAGGGGCGCACCACTATGAGATTGAATATAAGGGCACGAAACAGCATGGAAATGCTGATGGGCTATCACGCCTGCCACTGCCTACTGCAGAGGAAGCACCAGCAGTGGATCCTGTCGAAATATTCCATTCGACTATAGTTGAATACCTACCGGTAACTAACGCTTGTATCGAAAAGGAAACCCGAAATGACCCGACACTGTCTCGGGTATATGATTTGACGGTGAAGGGATGGCCAGCACATGGTGACTCACTGTTGCCAGCATTCTCGACAAGGAGAGAACAGATGTCAGTGTGCCGGGGGACCTTGATGTGTGGATCCCGAGTGGTAATTCCACCCAAGTTAAGGGATAGAGTGCTCAATGAGCTTCATGAGGGTCATCTGGGAGGGTAAAAATGAAAAGCCTAGCCAGGGCTTATGTGTGGTGGCCGGGAATCGATAAACAAATCGAGGACCTGACCAAGAGCTGCTCAGGATGCCAGAAAGTCCAAAATGCACCACCACAGGCCCCTCTACACCCATGGGAGTGGCCCTCATCTCCATGATAACGGGTGCATATTGATTTTGCTGGTCCATTCATGGACTCAATGTTTTTAATAGCCGTGGATGCACACTCGAAATGGCCTGAGGTCATCAAAATGTCCTCCACCACCACGGAGAAAACTATTGCAGTCCTACGGACCATTTTTGCCAGGAATGGCTTGCCAGAACAGATTTGCTCCGACAACAGACCACAGTTTGTGCCCGAAGAGTTCCGGAGTTTCTTGAAAAAGAATGGGGTAAGGCATTACACATCCGCCCCGTATCATCCAGCCACAAATGGATTGGCTGAGAGGTTCGTACAAACCTTTAAGAAGGCAATAAAGGCTATGTACAATGACAACATTCCGCTGCAGCACAAGGTGGACAATTTCCTGTTCGCCTACCAGAATGCGACACATGCAGTCACCAACCAGGCCCCAGCCATGATGTTCTTTAACCGAAGGTTAAGATCTCGCCTGGATTTGCTCAGACCAAACGTACGAAGAGATGTTGAGAGTAAGCAATTCCAGCACATCCATGAGAAGCCAACAAGGAGCTTCAATGTAGGGCAACCAGTCTTGGCCCGTGACTACCGAACAGAAAAATGGCAGCCAGAAACGATATGCACACGGCAGGGCCCACTAATGTACACAGTGGACGTTGGGGAGAGCATCGTGAGACGCCATGCTGACCAGATCCTAGAGTCCCAGGAACAAGTCAACCCATGCCTCGCCCATACATACCTGGTGATGAACCCGACGTACAGGTCGCATCTACCCCAGAAACAGTAGCATCGGAAGCTGATGAACCAACCGACGACAGGGGGCCAGAATCGCCTCCGCACCAAGAGCAAGCCACTCAGGAAAGGCGCTATCCAGAAAGGATCAGGAAGCCTCCCCAAAGACTGAATATATAAATTGACTATTTTCAGCTAATGTTGCATGTTAAAAGTGTTAATTATAATTAGTTTGATATTTAATTGTTAAATGAGTGTTATGGTGCTGTTAATCTAAAAGGGGAGGAATTGTAATGTATATACCTTTAAGGGGGTAACTATGTTTTACAGCTCATGTATACTGCAGTACCGGCAGTGACCACACCTGTATATAGCACTGAGTAGTAATCTGTACAGATCAGTTGCAGTGTGAGCCACGTTGAGTAAACACCTGTTGTACCGTTCTTCGCAGTCTGTGTCTTATTATACACGGACGCAACAGTAGTGATCATAATTCAGTTAGATTTAGGGTAGTTATGGAAAAGGACAAGGATAGGCCAGTAATAAAAGTTCTCAATTGAGGAAAAGCGAATTTTACTAAGCTGAGATGTTATTTAGCCAAAGTGGACTGCAGACAGAAACTTGAAGTTAAATCGGTGTCAGAGCAGTGGGAGGCATTCAAGGAGGAGATAGTGAGGGTTTAGAGCAAGTATGTTCCCTTAAAGAAAATGGGTGGGATTAACAAATCTAGAGCTCCCTGGATGTCAAGGGGCATACAGGGTAGGATAAAGAAAAAAAGGGAAGCTTATGACAGATACTGAGGACTAAATACTGCAGAAATCCTAGAGGAGTATAGAAAGTGCAGGGGTGAAATTAAAAAGGAAATTAGGAAAGCAAAGAAAGGCCATGAAAAAATATTGGCAACTAAAATCAAGGAAAGATGTTTTATAAATACATTAAGAGCAAGAGGATAACTAAAGCAAGAGTAGGGTCTATTAGGGACCATAAAAGTCACCTGTGTGTGGGGGCGGAAGACATGGGTATGGTTCTTAATGAATACTTTGCGTCTGTTTTCACAAAAGAGAGGGACGATGCAGACATAGCAATCAGGGAGGAGTAGTGTGAAATATTAGATGAAATAAACATAGTGAAAGAGGAAGTATTAAGGGGTTTAGCATCTTTGAAAGTGGATAAATCCCCAGGCCCAGATGAAATGTATCCCAGACTATTAAGAGAAGTAAAAGAGGAAATAGCAGAGGCTCTGACCATCATTTCCCAATCCTCTCTGGCTACAGGTGTGGTGCCGGAGGACTGGAGGACTGCTAACGTGGTACCTTTGTTTAAAAAGGGAGAAAGGGACAGACCGAGTAATTACAGGCCAGTCAGGTGGTGGAAAAATTATTGGAAAAAATTCTGAGGGACAGGATAAATCTTCATTTAGAAATACACAGATTAATCAGGGACAGTCAGCATGGATTTGTTAAGGGAAGGTCATGTCTGACTAACTTGATTTAATTTTTTGAGGAGGTAACAAGGAAGGTCGATGAGGGTATTCTGTTTGATGTAGTCTATATAGATTTTAGCAAGGCTTTTGATACGGTCCCACATAACAGACTGGTCATGAAAGTAAAAGCCCATGGGATCCAAGGCAAAGTGACAAGTTGGATCCAAAATTGGCTCAGAGGCAGGAAACAAAGAGTAATGGTCGAAGGGTGTTTTTGTGACTGGAAGGCTGTTCCCAGTGGGGTTCTGCAGGGCTCAGTACTGGGTCCTTTGCTTTTTGTGGTATATATCAATGATTTGGACTTGAATGTAGGAAGTATGATTAAGAAGTTTGCAGATAATACAAAAATTGGCCGTGTGGTTGATAATAAAGAAAGCTGCAGACTGCAGGAGGATAGCAATGGACTGGTCAGGTGGGCAGAACAGTGGCAAGTGGAATTCAATCCGGAGAAGTGTGAGGTAATGCATTTTTTGGGGAGGGTTAACAAGGCAAGGGAATACACTATGAATGGTAGGACACTGAGAAGTGCAGAATATCAGAGGGACCTTGGAGTGCATGTCCACAGATCCCTGAAGGTAGCAGGACAGGTAGATAAGGTGGTTAAGAAGGCATATGGGATACTTGCCTTTATTTGCCGAGGCATAGAATATAAGAGCAGAGAGGTTATGCCGGAACTGTATAAAACACTAGTTAGGCCGCAGCTAGAATACTGTGTGCAGTTCTGGTCACCACATTACAGGGAAGATGTGATTGCACTAGAGGGGGTGCGAGGAGATTTACGAGGATGTTGCCTGGGCTGGGGAATTTTAACTATGAGGAAAGATTGGATAGGCTGGGGTTGTTTTCTTTGGAACAGAGGAGGCTAAGGGGGGACCAAATTGAGGTGTATAAAGTTATGAGGGGTCTAGATAGATCCTTCCTATCCACTCTATTTCCCTCAGCAGAAGGGTCAATAACCAAGGGGCATAGATTTAAAGTAATTGGTAGGAGGTTTAGAGGGGATTTGAGGAGAATTTTTTTCACCCAGAGGGTGGTGGGGGTAGTAGAGGCAGAGACCCTCATCACATTTAAAAAGTACTTGGATATGCACTTGAAGTGCCATAATGTACAAGGCTATGGCCCAAGTGCTGGAAAGTGGGATTAGGCTGGATAGCTCTTTGTCGGCCGGCACGGACAACATTGGCTGAATGGCCTCCTTCTGTGCTATAAATTTCTATGATTCTATGGTTCTATGATTGTATGAAGGAGGGTCGTCTGGTGGGGTAAATTGGAAGGCGGCTAAACCCGGCCCCGATGATTAAGGCCCTGCTCGCCCGGTCGAGCTTACCCATCTTACGCAGTCTGTGAGGTTCGCAGGGTTTGGTGGTCTCGGGGCCCTGCTCGCTCTGGCGCCTCTCGCACTCTCCAGGCCCATTGTACAAAGAGAGCAGGCGCAAGGGTTTGCTACTGATAGCGAGGTCGAATTCAAATCAAAAGCCCAAACTTTGCAAATTGGGAAATCTTAGTTTCTTCCACTCAGGAGGTGGTGCGGAGACATGAGAGACAAACGTAAATAGATGCCATCGGTTATGCTGAATGCCTTATCCCATTTTGTTCTGGGCAAGTTGAACTCACAGCACACTCATACAGGCCGGCAATGCTGTTTCTGCATTACCCGCCTGTACGGACCTGTCCCTTGAGATAAACAGAAAGTCACAATCACGACATATTATTTACTACAGATTAGGTTTAAACAGATCTTTGAAATGGGCTAACACAAATTAAAAGACTTAAATGTGTTCTGAGTGAATGAGGCTTTCATTCTCGAGATGTAATGATTCATTTGATACTGAAACACTTATTTACTTCCATATGTTTCAAACGGTTAAGAATACTTTCATATGTTATTGCTGGAAAGAAAAGCGCAGCACTCGGCTCCCACAAAAGGTTCCAGCCTGAACCTGCAGTCCCACCTGCAACAATCCAGAGCTGCGAGCTCTGGGGAAACCTTAGGGACAGCACTTTGGAGCAGAACACACGCAGACCCCACACATGGTCCCTTCATTCACAATTAAAGAATTTTATCACTTCCAGAAGGAAAAAAACATAAAACTCCAAAGAATTAACTAATCTACTAATTAGAGTGTAAAGTATTTTATTTTACCAGCCAAGGACAACGATAATTACAATTGCAGAATTTTATTAACAGAGGATCTTCACAAAGCTAACTAGACTTCCACATTCTGTATACTGGATCAAATTACACATTCCAGGGTTGCCTACAGCAGGCAAGATCAAATTCAACATTCCAAACAAACTGTTGGGTGTGTCTTGTCCTCCAAGGGGACCAATCAGAAATCTGGTGTTGCAAATAGACGCGACCAACTTTGTGGGAGTTGTCCCATATTTGGCCTCATATTTCTGCTTGTATAATAGCGAGTCCCTGGGGGTGTAACAGTAACCTCGTGATCTCAACTGGATATTCATCTCTTTTTCACATGTACTTCTTCAATGTCACCAAAGGAAGACCAAGCAATCACTTGGCGAGACAAAACTTTTACAAATTATTAAACTGCTTTGTATCACAGGAAGTGATCATATAGTTCTCATTATATTCACTGAGTTCAATCAATACAATTTATCTTCATATAATGATATAAAATAAAAACACATTCCATTGCTTTACCATATAAGTGGGTCATACATAAGATGTCTTCTAACTGTTCCTCCAGAATTTCTGACTTGCCTAAATCTTTCTTAGCTGTCATATAATTGTCCTGCAGCCTTCATATTCCCTCCCAAAAGCCCCATTCTCTCTTTTTATCCCTTTATAGTAATCAATGGACTTTCCAACACAGCGGGTGTTCGATGTTTTCCGATTACCTAGGCAAGCGAATGAATCTCTTATTGTTTAATCTCTAGGGAAAATTTCTCCTATTTTGCATATTAACCACCTTTCATCTTGGTGCGTCTTTCTTAAACACATGAAATTACATTTTACTTCAAAAATAAACATTAAAGATAACTATTTCCCCAAATCCCTTCAGTGAAAAAATGGCCTAAAATCCTGAAATGTATCACCATATTTAATTTTGACTTGATGCAGGTGGAGCTTGTTTTTGTAATTTTCAATCTGCGATGTGTCTGTGTTGGGAATGGGTGCCCAGCGGTGTAGTACTGGATTAGTTTGGGGACAGTGTGGACCTGAAGTAACTGACGCAGTTCCTCCTTAACCCCAATATCCTAGAAATACCAAACCAATGCCATACTCCTGCTCCTATTTCTTATGTTTTTATGTTCTTATAATTGCTTCCCTTCTCACCCTCGCACCGTGACTAGTGGGGTACCGCAGGGATCGGTCCTTGGACCTCAGCTATTCACAATATATATTAATGATCTAGACGAGGGAACTAGATGTAATATCTCCAAATTTGCAGACGGCACAAAGCTGGGTGGGCGTGTGTGCTGTGAGGAGGATGCCGAGAAACTCCAGGATGATTTGGATAGGTTGGGTGATTGGGCAGAAGCATGGCAGATGCAATATAATGTGGATAAATGTGAGGTTATCCACTTTGGTGGCAAAAACAGGAAGGCCGATTATTATCTGAATGGCAATAGATTGGGCGAAGGGGAAGTACAACGAGACCTGGGTGTCCTTGTGCACCAGTCGCTGAAGGTAAGCATGCAGGTGCAGCAGGCGGTTAAGAAGGCAAATGGTATGTTGGCCTTCGTAGCGAGAGGCTTTGAGTACAGGAACAAGGATGTCTTGCTGCCGTTGTACAGGGCCTTGGTGAGACCACATCTTGAGTATTGTGTGCAGTTTTGGTCGCCTTATCTGAGAAAGGAAGTTCTTGCCATGGAAGGAGTTCAGTGAAGATTCACCAGGCTGATACCTGGGATGGCAGGTATGACGTACGAGGAGAGATTGGGTCGATTGGGCTTGTACTCGCTGGAGTTTAGAAGAATGAGAGGGGATCTCATTGAAACTTATAAAATTCTAACAGGACTGGACAGACTAGATGCAGGAAGGATGTTCCCGATGGTCGGGGAGTCCAGAACCAGGGGTCACAGTCTAAGGATAAAGGGTATGCCATTTAGGACAGAAATGAGGAGGAATTTCTTCACCCAGAGAGTGGTGAACCTGTGGAATTCTCTACCACAGAAGGCAGTAGAGGCCAATTCATTAAATATATTCAAGAAGGAGTTGGATATATTTCTTAAGGCTAAAGGGATCAAGGGGTATGGGGAGAAAGCAGGGACCGGGTACTGAATTTGGATGATCAGCCATGATCACATTGAATGGCGGAGCAGGCTCGAGGGGCCAAATGGCCTACTCCTGCTCCTACCTTCCATGTTTCTATGTTACCTCTGGAGTCCCGTATGGATCTATTCTTGGCCCCATCCTATTTCTCATCTACATGTTGCCCCTTGGTGACCATTCGTGTATGTGTTTTGGCTGCTGCTCCAGACATAAGAACATAAGAAATAGGAGCAGGAGTAGGCCAATCGGCCCCTCGAGCCTGCTCCACCATTCAATAAGATCATGGCTGATCTGATCCTAACCTCAAATCTTCTATCACTCTGCATCCACCCGAACCCATGTGATCTCCCGGGAGAGGCGAGAAACCAGATAAAGACCCAATGGCCAATTTGGGAGAAAAAAATCTGGGAAATTCCTCTCCGACCCATCTAGGCGATCGAAATTCTTCCAGGAGATCACTCTGTCCCTATATTTTCTACAGTACTTACCTTCTGTAAAGGCGATCTCCACCCCAGCCAGGAACAGGAATAAAACCATCTCCTGAAATCTAACAGAATTAGAACACAGTAGGAGCAGAACAAGGCTACACGGCCCCTGGGCCCGCTCCACTACCCACAGGGCCATGACCATTCCGAACCCAGACTCATGTCCAATTTCCTGCCCGCTCCCCGTAACCCTTAATTCCCTTTACTTCTAGGAAACTATCTATTTCTGTTTTAAATTTATTTAATGATGTAGCTTCCACAGCTTTCTGGGGCAGCAAATTCCACAAACCTACCACCCTCTGAGTGAAGAAGTTTCTCCTCATCTCAGTTTTGAATGAGCAGCCCCTTATTTTAAGATTATGCCCCCTAGTTCTAGTTTCACCCATCATTGGGAACATCCTCACTGCATCCACCCGATCAAGCCCCTTCACAATCTTATATGTTTCAATAAGATCGCCTCTCATTCTTCTGAACTCCAATGAGTAGAGTCCCAATCTACTCAACCTCTCCTCATATGACCACCCCCTCATCCCCGGGATTAACCGAGTGAACCTTCTTTGTACTGACTCGAGAGCAAGTATGTCTTTTCTTAAGTATGGACACCAAAACTGTATGCAGTATTCCAGGTGCGGCCTCACTAATACCTTGTACAACTGCAGCAATACCTCCCTGTTTTTATATTCCAACCCCCTAGCAATAAAAGCCAACATTCCATTGGCCTTCTTAATCACTTGCTGCACCTGCATACTAACTTTTTGAGTTTCGTGCACCAGGACCCCCAGATCCCTTTGTACTACAGTACTTTCCAGTTTCTTGCCATTAAGATAATAACTTGCTCTATGATTTTTCCTGCCAAAGTGCATAACCTCACACTTTCCAGTATTGTATTCCATCTGCCAAATCTCTGCCCACTTACTTAGCCTGTCTATGTCCCTTTGCAGGTTTTTTATGTCCTCCTCACTCACTACTTTCCGTCCCATCTTTGTATCATCTGCAAACTTTGATATGTTACACTCGGTCCCCTCCTCCAAATCGTTAATATAGATTGTAAAGAGTTGGGGACCCAGCACTGACCCCTGCGGAACACCACTAGTTACTGGTTGCCAATCTGAGAACGAACCATTTATCCCAACTCTCTGCTTTCTGTTAGAGAGCCAATCCTCCACCCACGCCAGAATATTACCCCCAATCCCGTGATTTTTTATCTTGAGCAATAATCTTTTGTGTGGCACCTTGTCAAATGCCTTTTGGAAGTCTAAATACACTACGTCCACTGGTTCCCCTTTATCCACCCTGTATGTTACTTCCTCAAAAAACTCAAGCAAATTTGTTAAACATGACTTCCCCTTCATGAAACCATGCTGAGTTTGCCCTATTAAATTATGTTTATCCAAATGTCCCATTACTGTCTCCTTAATAATGGACTCTAACATTTTACCAACCACAGATGTTAGGCTAACAGGTCTATAGTTTCCAGCCTTCTGCCTACTACCCTTTTTAAATAAGGGTGTTACATTAGCAGTTTTCCAATCTGCCGGGACCTTTGCTGAGTCCAGTGAGTTTTGGAAAATTATTACCAATGCATCCACAATCCCTACCGCTACTTCCCTCAAGACCCTGGGATGCAAGCCATCAGGTCCAGGGGATTTATCCGCCTTGAGTCCCATTATTTTACCAAGTACCACTTCCTTAGTGATTTTAATTGTATTTAGTTCCTCCCCCCCTAGAGCCCCCTGTTTGTCCAGTGTTGGGATATTCTTAGTGTCCTCTACTGTAAAGACTGATACAAAATAATTGTTCAGTGTTTTTGCCATCTCCATGTTTCCCACCATTAATTTCCCGGTCTCATCCTCTAAGGGACCAACATTTACTTTAGCCACCCTTTTTCTTTTTATATAACTATAGAAACTTTTACTGTCTGTTTTTATATTTTTTGCTAATTTACTTTCATAATCTATCTTCCCTTTCTTAATCAATCTTTTTGTTATTTTTTGCTGTCTTTTAAAGACTTCCCAATCTTCCATCCTCCCACTAGATTTGGCTACCTTATATGCCCTTGTTTTTAGTCGGATACTATCCTTAATTACTTTACTTAGCCACGGGTGGCTATCTTTTCTTTTACACCCTTTTTTCCTCAGTGGAATATATTTTTTTTGGAAGTTGTAAAATAACTCCTTAAATGTACACCACTGGTCATGTACCGTCTTACCCTTTAATCTATTTTCCCAGTCCACTCTAATTAATTCCGCTCTCATACCTTCATAGTCTCCTTTATTCAAGCTCAGCACGCTTGTTTGAGATCCAACCTTCTCACCCTCTAATTGAATATGGAACTCAACCATGTTATGGTCACTCATTCCAAGGGGATCCTTTACTAGGACATTTTTAATTAATCCTGTCTCATTACACAGGACCAAATCTAAGGTTGCTTGCCCCCTGGTCGGTTCAGTTACATACTGCTCAAGAAACCCATCCCTAATACACTCAATGAACTCTTCCTCAAGGCTGCTCTGCCCAATTTGATTTGTCCAGTTAATATGATAATTAAAATCCCCCATAATTATAGCTGTTCCCTTATTACAAGCCTCAACTATTTCCTGATTAATACTCCGTCCAACAGAGTTGCAACTGTTCGGAGGCCTATAGACTACACCCACTAGTGTTTTTTTCCCCTTATTATTCCTTACCTCCACCCAAACTGTTTCACTATCCTGCTCCTTTGACCCAATATCATTTCTCTGTATTATAGTGATTCCTTCCTTTATTAACATAGCCACCCCACCTCCTCTCCCTTCCTGCCTGTCCTTCCTGATTGTTAAATAACCTGGTATGTTTAATTCCCAGTCATGGTCACCCTGCAGCCATGTTTCTGTAATGGCCACAAGATCATACCCATATGTCATTATTTGTGCCGTTAACTCATTCATTTTGTTACGAATGCTACGTGCATTCAGATAAAGAACTCTCAAATATGTTTTGTAACACTTAGTTCCTGTTTTTTCCCTTTTTAGTACTTTACTTTTTACTCCATACCTTCTGTCCCTTCCTGACACATTCTGTTTTTTAATTCCCCCACTGCTACCTAAGTCTATGACCTTCTCTGTTGTCATTTCTATTATTTGCTCTCTAGAAACCTCCCCCCCACTAATTAGTTTAAAGCCCTCTCTACAACCCTAGTTATATGATTCGCCAGGATTCTAGTCCCAGCACTGGCCAAGTGGAGTCCGTCCCAACAGAACAGCTCCCTCCTGTCCCAGTACTGGTGCCAGTGTCCCAAGAAGCAAAACCCATTTCTCCCACACCAGTCTTTGAGCCACGCATTTAACGCTTTAATTTTATTTATCCTAGCCAAATTCGCTCGTGGCTCAGGTAATAACCCAGAGATTATTACCCTTGAGGTTCTGTTTTTTAATTTGACCCCTAGCTGCTCATACTCCTTTAACAGAACCGTCTTCCTTGTCCTATCTACGTCGTTTGTACCAACATGGACCACGACAACTGGATCCTCCCCCTCCCACTGCAAGTTTCTTTCCAGCCCAGAAGAAATGTCCTTAACCCTGGCACCAGGCAGGCAACACAGCCTTCGGGATTAATAAGATCATGGCTGATCTTGGGCTCAAAGCCACTTCCCTGCCTGCTCCCCATAACCCTTCACTCCTTTATCTTGCAAAACTCTGTCTATCTCCACCTTAAATGTATTTAATGACCCAGCCTCCACGGCTCTCTGCGGCAGAGAATTCCACAGATTTACGACCCTCTGTGAGAAGAAATTCCTCCTCATCTCAGTTCTAAAAGGGCGAGCCTTTATTCTAAAGCTGTGCCCCCGCGTTCTAGATTTCCCCACGAGGGGAAACATCCTCTCTGCATCTACCTTGTCGAGTCCCATCGGTATCTTATATGTTTCCATAAGATCACCTCTCATTCTTCTAAATTCCAATGAGTATAGGCCCAACCTGCTCAACCTTTCCTCATAAGTCAACCCCCTCATCTCTGGAATTAACCTAGTGAATCATCTCTGAACTGCCTCCAATGCAAGTATATCCTTCCTTAAATAAGATCAAAACTGTACACAGTACTCAAGGTGTGGTCTCACCAATACCCTGTACAGTTGTAGCAGGACTTCCCTGCTTTGATACTCCAACCCCCTTGAAATAAAGGCCAACATTCCATTTGCCTTTTTGATTACTTGCTGTACCTGCATGCTAACTTTTTGTGTTTCATGCACAAGGACCCCCAGGTCCCTCTGAACTGTAGCATTTTGTAATCTCTCTCCATTTAAATAATAATTTGCTTTTTTATTTTTCCTGCCAAAGTGGATAACCTCGCACTTTCCCACATTATACTCCATCTGCCAAATGTTTGCCCACTCACTTAGCCTGTCTATATCCCTTTGCAGATTCTTTGAGTCCTCTGCACAACTTGCTTTCCCACCCATCTTTGTATCATCCACAAACTTGGCTACATTACACTCGGTCCCTTCATCCAGGTCATTAATGTAGATTGTAAATAGTTGAGGCCCCAGCACTGATCCCTGTGGCACCCCACTAGTTACCGTTTGCTAACCGGAAAATGACCCATTTATCCCGACTCTCTGCTTTCTGTTAGTTAGCCAATTCTCTATCCATGCTAATATATTACTAACTCTGTGAGCTCTTATCTTATGCAGTAACCTTTTATGTGGCACCTTATCAAATGCTTTCTGGAAATCCAAATACACCACATCCACTGGCTCACCTTTGTCTACCCTGCTTGTTACATCCTCAAAGAACTCCAGCAAATTTGTTAAACATGATTTCCCTTTCATAAAACCATGCTGACTCTGCTTGACTGCATTATGATTTTCCAAATGCCCTGCTACAGCTTCCTTAATGAAGGACTCCAGCATTTTCCCAACGACAGATGTTAGGCTAACTGGTCTATAGTTTCCTGCTTTTTGTCTCCCTCCCTTCTTAAATAGGGGTGTTACATTTGCGGTTTTCCAATCTGCTGGGACCTCGCCAGAGTCCAGGGAATTTTGGTATATTGCAACCAATGCATCCACTATCTCTGCAGCCACTTCTTTTAAGACCCTGGGATGCAGGCCATCTGGTCCAGGGGACTTGTCGTCTTTTAGTCCCATTATTTTACCAAGTACTATTTCCTTAGTGATAGTGATTGTCTTTAGTTCCCCCATCCCTGTGGCCCCTTGATTATCCATTATTGAGATGTTGTTAGTGTTTTCTACCGTGAAGATAGATACAAAATATTTGTTCAGAGTCTCTGCCTAAGCCCATCACTTCTATTTCCACTTTTTCTCCATCAACATCATGGCCTTGACGGAGAGCTGGCTGAGGGGTGATGACACCGTCACCCTAAATTAAGCTTCCCCGTCTGGCTATACTTTCCACCACTTGACCCTCCCAAACCGCCGCGGTGGCGGTGTGGCTCTTATCATCAAATTACACCTTGGTCTGTCCCCCTGCTCCTCTGGCACCTTCTTCTCCTTTGAGTATCTCACCTTGTTCCACCCCTCTTGCCTCTCATATAAAATCCTTGTTCTCTACCGCCCACCCAAGTACCATGCCAATTTTCTCACCGAGATATCTTCACAGCTTTCCTCCCTCGGCCTCTGCACCGAGTGACATCTCATTCTCGGTGATTCCAACCTCCATCTCAACTCATCATGCTCTCTCCTGAGCTCATGGCCCTCCTATTCTCCCTTAATCTCTCCCTCCATATTAACTCCAATACCCATTCATAGCCACCCCCTTGACCTTGCCAACTCACGTGTCCTCATTACTCCCATCATGTCATTGGGGAAGCTGCAACAAAGACTACATGCATGCTAAAAAGTGGAAGCAGCATGCTATAGACAGGGCTAAGCGATCCCACAATCAACAGATCAGATCAAAGCTCTGCAGTCCTGCCACATCCAGTCGTGAATGGTGGTGGACCATTAAACAACTAACAGGAGGAGGAGGCTCCATGAATATCCCCATCATCAATGATGGTGGAGCCCAGCACGTGAGTGCAAAAGACAAGGCTGAAGCGTTTGCAACCATCTTCAGCCAGAAGTGTCGAGTGGATGATCATATTGGCCTACTCCTGAGGTCCCCACCATCACAGAAGCCAGTCTTCAGCCAATTCGATTCACTCCACGTGATATCAAGAAATGCCTGAGCGCACTGGATACAGCAAAGGCTATGGACCCCGACAACATCCCGGCTATCGTGCTGAAGACTTGTGCTCCAGAACTAGCCACACCTCTCGTCAAGCTGTTCCAGTACAGCTACAACACTGGCATCTATCTGGCAATGTGGAAAACTGCCCAGGTATGTCCTGTCCACAAAAAGCAGGACAAATCCAACCCAGCCAATTACCGCCCCATCAGTCTACTCTCAATCATCAGCAAAATGATGGAAGGTGTCATCAACAGAGCTATCAAGCGGCACTTACTCACCAATAACCTGCTCATTGATGCCCAGTTTGGGTTCCGCCAAGACCACTCGGCTCCCGACCTCATTACAGCCTTGGTCCAAACATGGACAAAGGAGCTGAATTCCAGAGGTGTGGCGAGAGTGACTGCCCTTGACATTAAGGCAGCATTTGACTGAGCGTGGCATCAAGGAGCCCTAGTAAAACTGAAGTCAATGGGAATCGGGGAGAAAACGCTCCACTGGCTGGAGTCATACCTAGCACAAAGGAAGATGGTTGTGGTGGTTGAAGGTCAATCATCACAGCCCCAGGACATCGCTGCAGGAGTTCCTCAGGGCAGTGTCCTAGGCCCAACCGTCTTCAGTTGCTTCATCAATGATCTTCCCTCCAACATAAGGTCAGAAATGGGGATGTTCGCTGATGACTGCACAGTGTTCAGTGCCATTCACAACTCCTCAGATAATGAAGCAGTCCATGCCCGCATGCAACAAGACCTGGATGACATTCAGGCTTGGGCTGATAAGTGGCAGCTAACAGTCATGCCACAGAAGTGCCAGGCAATGACTATCTGCAACAAGCAAGAGTCTAACCATCTCTAACATTCAATGGCATTACCATCGCCGAATCCCCCACCAACAGCATCCTGGGGGATACCATTGACCAGAAACTTAACTGGACGAGCCACATAAATACTGTGGCAACAAAAGCAGGTCAGAGGCTAGGTATTCTGTGGTGAGTGTCTCACCTCTATCTACAAGGCACAAGTAAGGAGTGTGATGGAATACTCTCCACTTGCCTGGATGAGTGCAGCTCCAACAACACTCAAGAGGCTCAACACCATCCAGGACAAAGCAGCCTGCTTGATTGGTACCCCATCCACCACCTTAAACATTCACTCCCTCCACCACTGGCGTACTGTGGCTGCAGTGTGTACCATCTACAAGATGCACTGCAGCACCTCCCAAACCCACGACCTCTTCCACCTAGAAGGACAAGGGCAGCAGGTGCATGGGAACACCACCACCTCCAAGTTCCCCTCCAAATCACGCACCATCCTGACTTAGAAGTATATCGCCGATCCTTCATTGTCGCTGGGTCAAAATCCTGGAACTCCCTACCTAACAGCACTGTTGGAGTACCTTCACCGCACGGACTGCAGCGGTTCAAGAAGGCAGCTCACCAGCACCTTCTCAAGGGCATTAGGGATGGGCAATAAATGCTGGCCTTGCCAGTGACGCCCACATCCCATAAACTATTTTTTTTTAAATGTCGATCAGAGATAAAACCATCTCTGATCACTTCCTTGTATCGCTCTCCACCCACATCCTCTTTCACCCTCCCAACCCTACTTCCCTTTGTGTCTGCCCCTGGAAAAAAACTCTCTCCCAATTCACTTACAACTGCACTTCCAAAATCCCAACCATAGCCTTTGGCCCTCCATTTAGCACATTTCTGCAGCTACCAATCTGCTCAACAACATCCTCGCCTCCACCTTTGATGCCCTTGTCCCCATTAAAACCATTTCTCTATCTCACGCTGGTTGCTCCCCCTAGTACGGCCCTCATCTCCGCTCCCTTAAGTCCAAGGGACGCAGACTTGAATGTATATGGCAACAACAGGTTTAGCCATTCATTGCCAGATCTGGCTGGACCACATAAAGCACTATCGGGGTCGTACTCTCCTCCTCCAAAACTGATCAACAGCAGGGGAGAGAGGTAAAAAGTCATCAAAGTGTGACGTCACCAGGAAGCAGGTAAGTGATTGGTTGGTGAGTATTTCTCTTTTTTTAGAACTTTAACTCTGGTTTATAGTTTCTAAGGTCTCTCTGGTGTAGCAGGGACTGTTGGTAAACCAGTTAACTGTAGTGTAATTAGTGGGATTGATTGATTTAATTTAAATTCAATTAATTAAAGGGTAAGTCATGGCAGGACAGCCGGGCCCCATGATCTGCACCTCCTGCGATATGTGGGAAATCAGGGACACTTCCTGTGTCCCTGACAACTACATGTGCAGGAAGTGCATCCAGCTGCAGCTACTGACAGACCGCATTGCGGCGCTGGAGCTGCGATTGGACACATACTGGAGCATTCACGATGCTCAGGACATCGTGAATAGCACATTTACGGAGTTGGACACACCGCAGGTAGAGGTTGGACAGGAAGAAAGGGAACGGGTGACCAACAAGCAGAGTACTAGGCGCAGGCAGGTAGTGCAGGGGTCCCCCGTGGCCATCCCCCTCTCCAACAGATACACCACTTTGGGTACTGTTGGGGGGGGTGGCTTATCAGAGGAAGGCAGCAGCAGCCAACTTCCTGGCACCAGGGGTGGCTCTGCTTCACAGAATGGGAGGAAAAAGAGGGGTAGAGCTATAGTAATAGGGGATTCAATTGTAAGGGGAATAGATAGGCATTTCTGCGGCCGCAAACGAGACTCCAGGATGGTGTGTTGCTTCCCTGGTGCAAGGGTCAAGGATGTCTCCGAGTGACTCCAGAACATCTTGGAAGGGGAGGGTGAACAGCCAGTTGTCATGGTGCATATAGGCACCAACGATATAGGTAAAAAGCGGATGAGGTCCTAAAAGCGGAGTATAGGGAGTTAGGAGATAAATTAAGAAACAGGACCTCAAAGGTAGTAATCTCAGGATTGCTACCAGTGCCACGTGCTAGTCAGAGTAGAAATAGAAGGATACTTCAGATGAATACGTGGCTAGAGGAATGGTGCTAGGGGGAGGGATTCAAGTTCCTGCGACATTGGAACCGGTTCTGGGGGAGGTGGGACCAGTTCAAACCGGACGGTTTGCACCTGGGCAGGGCTGGAACCAATGTCCTAGGGGGAGTGTTTGCTAGTGCTGTGGGGGAGGGTTTAATCTAAAATGGCAGGGGGTTGGGAACCTGAGCAGGGAGACAGAGGAAAGGGAAACAAAGATAAAAGCAAAAGATAGGAAGGAGAAAAACAAAAGTGGCAGTCAGAGAAATCAACGGTTTAAATCAAACATGGCCACAGTAAATAATAATTCTAATAGGTCTAAGAACGTTAAAAAAACAAGCCTGAAGGCTTTGTGTCTTAATGCGAGGAGCATTTGTAATAAGGTGGATGAATTGGCTGCGCAAATAGAAGTAAACAAATACGATTTGGTTGGGATTACGGAAACGTGGCTCAAGGAAGGCCAGGACTGGGAACTCAACATCCAGGGGTATTCGATATTCAGGAAAGATAGGCAAAAAGGAAAGAAAGGTGGGGTAGCATTACTGGTTAAAGAAGGGATTAACACAATTGTAATGAAGGATATTAGCTCTGATGAGGTGGAATCTGTATGGGTAGAATTGAGAAATACTAAGGGGAAAAAAACGTTAGTGGGAGTGGTTTATAGACCTCCAAACAGTAAGGCGGAGGTTGGGGATGGCATTAAAAGAGAAATTAAAGAAGCGTGCAATAAGGGCACAGCAGTCATCATGGGTGACTTTAATCTACATATAGATTGGGCCAACCAAATGAGTAACAATACTGTGGAGGAGGAATTCCTGGAGTGTTTACAGGATGGTTTCCTGGACCAATATGTCGAGGAACCAACCAGAGATCAGGCCATCTTAGACTGGGTATTATGTAATGAGAAAGGATTAATTAGCAATCTTGTTGTAAGAGGCCCCTTGGGTCGGAGCGATCATAATATGATCGAATTCTTCATTAAGATGGAGAATGAAGTAGTTGACTCGGAGACTAGGGTCCTCAATTTAAATAAAGGAAACTGTGATGGCCTGAGGAGCAAGTTGGGTAGGATTGATTGGGGAATGGCACTCAAAGGGTTGACGGTGGATAGGCAATGGCAAACATTCAAAGACCGAATGGATGAACTACAGAATTTGTTCATCCCAGTTTGGCATAAAAATAAAACAAAAAAGGTGACCCAACTGTGGCTAACAAGGGAAATTAGGGATAGCATAAGGTCCAAGGAGAGGGCATATAAATTGGCCAGAAAAAGCAATAATCCTGAGGATTGGGAGCAGTTTAGGATTCAACAAAGGAGGACAAAGGGATTAATTAAGAAAGGGAAAATAGAATATGAGAGTAAGCTTGCAGAGAACATAAAAACTGACTGTAAAAGCTTTTATAGATATGTGAAGAGAAAAAGATTGGTGAAGTCAAGCGTAGGTCCCTTGCAGTCAGAATCGGGGGAATTTATAATGGGGAACAAAGAAATGGCAGACCAACTAAATACATATTTTGGTTCTGTCTTCACAAAGGAGGACACAAATATCCTCCCAGAGATGCCGGGGAACATAGGGTCTGATGAAAGGGTGGAACTGAAAGAAATCAGTATTTGTAGGGAAATGGTGTTAGGAAAATTGATGGGACTGAAGGCCGATAAATCCCCAGGGCCTGATAATCTACATCCCAGGGTACTTAAGGAAGTGGCCCTAGAAATAGTAGATGCATTGCTGGTCATCTTCCAGAACTCGATAGACTCTGGAACGGTACCCATGGATTGGCGGGTAGCTAATGTTACCCCACTATTCAAAAAAGGTGGTAGAGAAAAAGCGGGGAATTATAGACCGGTAAGCTTGACATCGGTAGTGGGGAAAATGCTAGAGTCCATTATAAAAGATGTAATAGCAGAGCACTTGGAAAGCAGTGACTGGATCGGACAAAGTCAACATGGATTTACAAAAGGTAAATCATGCTTGACTAATCTACTGGAATTTTTTGAGGATGTAACTGGTAAAATAGATAAGGGAGAAGCAGTGGATGTGGTGTATTTGGACTTTCAGAAGGCTTTCGATAAGGTCCCGCATAAGAGATTAGCGTGCAAAATTAAGGCACATGGGATTGGGGGCAAGGTATTGACTTGGATAGAGAACTGGTTGGCGGACAGAAAGCAAAGAGTTGGAATAAACGGTTCGTTTTCCGAGTGGCAGCCAGTGACTAGTGGGGTACCGCAAGGATCGGTCCTAGGACCCCAGCTGTTCACAATATATATTAATGATCTGGACGAGGGAATTGGATGTAATATCTCCAAATTTGCAGACGACACAAAGCTGGGTGGGAGGGTATGCTGTGAGGAGGATGTCGTGAAACTCCAGCACGATTTGGACAGGTTGGGTGATTGGGCAGAAACATGGCAAATGCACTATAATGTGGATAAATGTGAGGTTATTCACTTTGCTGGCAAAAACAGGAAGGCAGATTATTATTTGAATGGTAATAGATTGGGAGAAGGGGAAGTGCAAAGAGACCTGGGTGTTCTTGTACACCAGTCGCTGAAGGTAAGCATGCAGGTGCAGCAGGCGGTTAAGAAGGCAAATGGTATGTTGGCCTTCGTAGCAAGAGGGTTCGAGTACAAGAACAAGGATGTCTTGCTACAGTTGTACAGGGCCTTGGTGAGACCACACCTTGAGTATTGTGTGCAGTTTTGGTCGCCTTACCTGAGGAAGGACGTTCTTGCCATGGAAGGAGTGCAGCAAAGATTCACATGGCTGATACCTGGGATGGCAGGAATGACGTATGAGGAGAGATTGTGTCGATTGGGCTTATACTCACTGGAGTTCAGAAGATTGAGAGGGGATCTCATCGAAACCTATAAAATTCTGTCAGGCCTGGACAGACTAGATGCAGGAAGGATGTTTCTGATGGCCGGGGAGTCCAGAACCAGGGGTCATAGTCTAAGGATAAGGGGTAAGCCATTTAGGACTGAAATGAGGAGGAATTTCTTCACCCAGAGAGTGGTGAACCTGTGGAATTCTCTGCCACAGAGGGCGGTGGAGGCCAGTTCATTAAGTATATTCAAGAAAGAGTTGGATATATTTCTTAAGGCTAAAGGGATCAAGGGATATGGGGAGAAGGCAGGGACAGGGTACTGAAATTGGATGATCAGCCATGACCTCATTGAATGGCGGAGCAGGCTCGAAGGGCCGAATGGCCTACTCCTGCTCCTATCTTCTATGTTTCTATGTTTCTAAAAATATAATAATGAATAGTCAGCATGGATTTCAAAATAGAAAGTCTTGCTTGACCAACCTCATTGAATTTTTGAAGAGGTAACAGAGAGATTAGACAATGGTAAGGCAGTAGATAAAATTTATCTAGATTTTCAAAAGGCCTTCGATAGGGTACCACATAATAGACTAATGAATAAGGTCAGAGAATGCAGAGTCAGGGGACAAGTAGCAGAATGGATAGCTAGCTGGCTTGAAGACAGAAAGCAGAGGGTGGCTATTCAGAGTGGCAGAAGGTGGGAAGTAGTGTTCCACACAGATCAGTGCTGGGACCACTGCTGTTCACAATTTATATTAACGATTTAGACTTTGGAATCAAAAACACAATTTCTAAATTTGCGGATGACACCAAATTGGGGGTTGGGGGGTGGGTAGTCAATACTGGTGAGGACTGCAACAAATTACAGGAGGACATTAATAAACTTACAGAATGGGAATATAATTGGCAAATGAAGTTCAACACAGATAAATGTGAGGTATTGCATTTTGGTAGGAAGAATAGGGAGGTCACATATTACTTGGAAAATACAAATCTAAGTGGGGTAGAAGAGCAAAGGGATCTCGGAGTACAAATACACAAATCACTGAAAGTAGCAACACAGGTTAACAAGGCCATAAAAAAAGCAAACCAAGCACTAGGGTTTATTTCTAGAGGGATAGAATTGAAAAGTAGTGAAGTTATGCTAAACTTGTATCGAACTTTGGTTAGACCACACTTGGAAGTACTGTGTACAATTCTAGTCTCCATATTATAAAAAGGATATAGAGGCACTGGAGAGGGTGCAAAAAAGATTTACAAGGATGATACCAAAATGCGAGGGGATACCTATCAGGAAAGGATGAACAGGCTGGGTCTCTCTTTACTTGAAAAGAGAAAGCTGAGGGGTGACCTAATAGAGGTCCTTAAAATTATGAATTAGAGTAGGTACAGAGAGAATGGGGAAGAGCAAAACTAGAGGCCAACAATATAAGATAGTCACCAAGAAATCAAATAGGGAATTCAGAAGAAACCTTTTTACTCAGAGAGTGGCGAGAATGTGGAACTTGCTACCACAGGGAGTGGTTGAAGTGAATAGTATAGATGCATTTAAGGGGCGGTTAGATAAACATGTGGGGGAGCAGGGAATAGAGGGTTATGCTGATAGAGTTAGATGAGGAGAGACGGGAGGAGAGTGGAGCATAAACACCGGCATGGACTGGTTGGGCCAAATGGCCTATTTCTGTGCTGTATAGCCTACGTAATCCAATGTAAATATTGGGAAGACTGAAGCCATTGTCTTTGGTCCCCGCCACAAATTTCGTTCCCTAGCCACCGACTCCATCCCTGGCAACTGTCTGAGGCTGGACCAGACTGTTCGCATCCTTCGTGTTGTATTTGACCCTGAGATGAGCTTCCGACCATATATCCGTGCCATCACTAAGACTGCCTATTTCCATCTCCGTAACATCGCCCGTGTCCGCCCCTGCCTCAGCTCATCTGCTGCTGAAACCCTCATCCATGCCTTTGTTATTTATAGACCCGACTATTCCAAAACACACCTGGCCGGGCTCCCATCTTCCACCCTCCATAAACTTATGCTCATCGAAAACTCTGCTGCCCGTGTCCTAATCCGCACCAAGTCCCACTCACCCATCACCCCTGCACTCGCTAACCTACATTGGCTCCTGGTTAAGCAACGCTTCAATTTTAAAATTCTCATCCTTGTTTTCAAATCGCTCAATGGCCTCGCCCCTCCCTATCTCTGTAACCTCCTCCAGCCCTCCAACCAATGTTCCCTCTGTAGGGGGTTTCTCTTGCTCGCTCTGGTCTCCTGCCAGGCTTCTTGCAATAATTACCTGTGAGTGGTTCGACCCACTCGCCCCTACGGTTCTAGACCTTGGACTTAGGTGCAGGGAACTGTAGTGCAGAAAAAACTCAATAGACCAGGTCGAATAGCACGAAATGGATGCCTTTATTGAACAGTTTGCAGCATTATAAAATACATGTCATATGCACAGATTAAAGCAACTACAAGCATGCACACATCTATAAACTTAACTCTATAGAAATGGGGAACATACGGCACATCGTAAAAGGGGTAACACATTACAATTACTCTTAACTCCCTCCCCTAACCCTAACTAAGTTTCGATTTGAGGGACTCGGGATCATGCTCACCACTTTAAGAATTTCGAAAAAGGCTTTGCAGCCTTTTGATACAGCTTTCCGTCGTCACGTGGGTTTGGAAGCTTCTGGTGCAGCTTGTTTTCCTCTTGGTTCTCCTGCGATGAGCGCTAGCCGATGTGATGTTGAAGAACTGGAGTACCGGGCCCTGAGTGTCTTCTTCTCCGGCCTGGGTCGTCGATGATCTCCCGATGGTCTTCCCCGGGGCGGGACGCTGGTTCCGAAATGACTCTTTATACAGTCAGAATTGTCCTTCTGATTTCTCCAACGGTGGAGCAGAACCGGAGTACCTGGGCCCTGAGTGTCTTCTTCTCCGGCCTGGGTCGTCGATGATCTCCCGACAAAGGTACCCGGGCTTCCCTCGTCGTCTTCCCGTCGTGGCCGGGCCTTGCCTGGCCGAACCCCGAACGCGTTCCGAACCGAAGAGTTTCGCAGGTCTGAACCGAAGTGCTTTCTAACCGAAGAGTCTGTCCCGAAGCGGTTTTGAACCGAAGGAGAACCCACTGATGGACTTTTTCAATCCACAGTTATACCTTTTTGGAACATTCTTATCTCCCGCCAAATCATAGTCCTGTCTTTGTAATAATTTTGGCGGGCAGAACTCTCTGCAGGGGTGTTTTGTCTTCATAACGGGAGTCGGTGATAGCTTAACTGGCCTTCCTGGGCCAATAATGTCTTTGCTTTGTTACCGTAACTTGGTTTGTATATTGATCGGTCTGGAGATTGCCCTGGATGGCTGTTAAACGGCTTCTCTTTGTACAGCGTAATGGGTTTAAGCGTTCGTTCAATTGTCCGCCCATTTCTTGATGGGTCTCATCCTGTCACCCAAATCTGTCCTGTACTTATAATCTAATCAATATGTATGCTCAGTTCCATGAGTTTTGGCTTCCCGAAACTGGTTTTCGCGGGCTTTTAATGTCCTCAATCCACAAGCCTGTCTGGCTTGCAGTAACAGAAATTCAAATGGTCCCAGAAGCTGGTCACAAGGTCTGGCGGCCATTTTGTGTGCCCTTTTATCAAAGGTTTCTCTGTATAAGCTTCTTTTGGTCAATAAAGCTGTTTTATTAACCCTACTTTCCTACGTGATTAATTAATGAAGAATTTCGCGAATCTTACACCTCTAAGCTGCAAATCACCTTATGTGGCTGGGTGTCAAATTTTGTTTGATAACCCTCCTGGGACACGCCTTGGGACGTTTTATTATGTTAAAGGTGCTATATAACCGCAAGTTGTTGCTGTTGAGGACATCATCCGAAGACATGACATCAGGTTCTACATGTATACTGGCGACACCCAGCCCTTTCTCACCAACCTCTCTCGAGCCCTCCACTACCTCTGTGTTATCAGACTGCTTGTCCAACATCCAGTCTTGGATGAATTGCCAGTGTTCCCAACAGGAGCCACCGAGCCTAATCCCATTCCAGGAAGGTATTGTGCGGTGAAGTATTCAACAGGCATTTTGCTGAACCTGTACGGTTACCTTTCAGCTGAAGGGAAGATAAAAGTTTTCACATCACCTATCACATCAATGTTCACTGGGGGTGATCGTGACTCCTGTCTCCATGGAAAGGTGTTTTTTTCATTTCCCCCCCCAAAACTTAGGTTGGCAGCTGCAGGGACTGCATTGCGTGGTGGTTGTGTTGGGCACCAGGTGAAGGGTGGTGATAGGTTTTTGTAAAGCATTTTCAGATGCAGTAATATAGTTTGTTGGAGATTAAATAAAGTTAGTCATCATGGTTAATAAAGCAAAAAAATAGGAACTCACGATCTCTTACCAAATCTCATGATATTTAAGAGTTTGTCTCATGACTTCTGAAATAGTGGGGTTGACATTACTTCTCTTGGTGAGAATGAGAAATGCAGATACTTGCACCACTGTTGCAAATAGACGAAATCCCACTTTCTTCGCTTCCAACTTGACTCAGTTGGCGACTGCGGGACAGCGCCCCACTGCGGACCGGAGGACTCGGTTGAAGGCTGGGGGACAGCGCCCCCTGCTGACCGGAGGACTCATTTGGAGGCTGGGGAACAGCGCACCTTGCTGACCGGAGGACTCGGTTGGAGGCTGGGGAACAGCGCCCCCTGCTGACCGGAGGACTCGGTTGGAGGCTGGGGAACAGCGCCCCCTGCTGACCGGAGGACTCGGTTGGAGGCTGGGGAACAGCGCCCCCTGCTGACCGGAGGACTCGGTTGGCGGCAGGTCGGCGAGCGACACTATCCCAGCAGGTAATGCGGAAACAATTTTCTGGAAGAGGGAAAATATAATATTGAGAGAGTACGACAGCGCAAAGTAAATTATCCACCAGAGATGCCGAGCCATTTGTTGAAGGTGGATCTGAGCTGCCCGGCGGAGCTGGTGCTGGAGCTGGAGCTGGAGCAGGATCAGGATCAGGATCGGCAGCAGGTACGGAGACGGTGAGACCCAAACTGGGGCAGCGGCCGGCGGCATTGCCCCCGGGGGAGAAGCAGGCAATGGCCGCTCTGTGGGAACCGATCTTGCTGTCTGTGCAGGAAGCACCAGCCGCCGGCCAGAGTGTGGATCGGTGACCGGGCAATTCCCTTGTAGTCCGTACGGCTGCGAGTGACTGGGATTAATTTTATTGCACATCATTTGTATTATCTAACTATCCTCGTCCTCCTCGCTGCATTTTGCTGGAGGAATAGTCCAGTTTGCCTGGTTTTGTTACTTGGCCACCCACTGGACCCAGAATCCAGACAGGGCCTGCTGAGCCTCCTGTCACTGCCCGAGGGGCAGGGGTGACATAGAAACATAGAAGATAGGAGCAGGAGTAGGCCATTCGGCCCCTCGAGCCTGCTCCGCCGTTCAATGCGATCATGGCTGATCATCCAAATTCAGTACCCTGTCCCCTGCCTTCTCTCCATATCCCTTGATCCCTTTAGCCTTAAGAAATATATCCAACTCCTTCTTAAATATATTTAATGAATTGTCCTCTACTGCCTTCTGTGGTAGAGAATTCCACAGGTTCACCACTCTCTGGGTGAAGAAATTCCTCCTCATTTCTGTCCTGAAAGGCTTACCCCTTATCCTTAGACTGTGACCCCTGGTTCTGGACTCCCCGACCATCGGGAACATCCTTCCTGCATCTAGTCTGTCCAGTCCTGCCAGAATTTTATAAGTATCAATGAGCTCCCCTCTCATTCTTCTAAACTCCAGCGAGTACAAGCCCAATCGACCCAATCTCTCCTCATACGCCATTCCTCCCATCCCAGGTATCAGCCTGGTGAATCTTCGCTGCACTCCCTCCATGGCAAGAACATCCTTCCTCAGATAAGGCGACCAAAACTGCACACAATACTCAAGATGTGGTCTCACCAAGGCCCTGTACAACTGCAGCAAGATATCCTTGTTCCTGTACTCGAACCCTCTCGCTACGAAGGCCAACATACCATTTGCCTTCTTAACCGCCTGCTGCACCTGCATGCTTACCTTCAGCGACTGTTGCACAAGGACACCCAGGTCTCGTTGCACTTCCATTTCTCCCAATCTATTGCCATTCAGATAATAATCTGCCTTCCTGTTTTTGCCACCAAAGTGGATAACCTCGCATTTATCCACATTATACTGCATCTGCCATGCATCTGCCCAATCACCCAACCTGTCCAAATCATACTGGAGTTTCTCTGCATCCTCCTCACAGCACACACGCCCACCCAGCTTTGTGTCGTCTGCAAACTTGGAGATATTACATCTACTTCCCTCGTCTAGATCATCATTAATATATATTGTGACTAGCTGGGGTCCTAGGACCGATCCCTGCGGTACCCCACTAGTCACTGCCTGCCACTTGGAAAAAGACCCGTTTATTCCAACTCTTTGCTTCCTGTCTGCCAACCAGTTCTCTACCCAAGTCAGTACCTTGCCCCCAATCCCAGGGAAGTGGTACTGAGCAAATTGTTGGAGCTGCGGGCTGACAACTCCGTGGGCCCTGATGGACTTCATCCTAGCGAAATAAATTTCCCTTTCACAAAACCATGTTGACTCTGTCTGATTACCTTGAACTTTTCTAAGTGCCCTGCTATAACGTCTTTAATAATAGCTTCTAACATCTTCCCTATAACAGATGTTAAGCTAACTGGCCTGTAGTTTCCTGCTTTCTGTCTCCCCTTTTTGATTAAAGGATTTACATTTGCTTCAGGAAACTCTTGATTTACCGGCACCTAAATAACCGGAAATCTCTGTTAACCGGCAAAATTCAGGAGTAGGTTCAGGTAAGTTTTACTTCATATTAGTGGCCGTTCCTGGATGTGTGGCTGTGTAATCGGGATTCCTGCACTTGGATGCTTGGTCTGTGGCCGGGCTTCTTGCACCTGTTGCTAAGCAACAGGGAAGCCTGGATTTGTTGCTGTGTACGGAGCTCTCGTACCTTTTAACTATGCCTCTCTGTAATCTGGACTTTTTGATAAACCGGCACCACGCCGGTCCCGTCGGTGCCGGATAAAAAAGAGTTTCCCAATCTAATGGAACCTTCCCCGAATCTAGGGAATTTTGGAAAATTAAAACCAACGTGTCAACTATCTCACTAGCCACTTCTTTTAAGACCCTAGGATGAAGTCCATCAGGACCCAGGGAGTTGTCAGCCCACAGCTCCAACAATTTGCTCAGTACCACTTCCCTGGTGATTGTAATTTTCTTGAGTTACTCCCTCACTTCCATTTCCTGATTTACAGCTATTTCTAGGATGTTACTTGTATCCTCTATAGTGAAGATCGATGCAAAATACCTGTTCAATTCAACTGCCATCTCCTTATTTTCCATTATTAATTCCCCAGACTCACTTCCTATAGGACCAATGCTCAATTTGTTAACTCTTTTTAAAATATCTATAGAAGCTCTTACTATCTGTTTTTATATTTCTAGCTAGCTTTCTCTCGTGCTCTAATCTTTCTCTCCTTATTCATCTTTTAGTAATTCTTTGATGTTTTTTATATTCTGTCCAATCTTCTGACCTGCCACCCATCTTTGCGCAATTATATACTTTTTCTTTAAGTTTGATACTATCTTTAACTTTTTTAGTTAACCACGGATGGTGGGTCCTCCCCTTGGAATTTTTCTTTCTTGTTGGAATGTATATATTCTGTGTATTCTGAAATATCCCCTTAAATGTCTGCCACTGCAACTCTATATTGACCTATCCCTTAACCTAATTTGCTAGTTTACTTTAGCTAGCTCTGCTTTCATGCCCTCGTAATTGCCCTTATTTAAGTTTAAAATATTAGTCTTGGACCCACTCGTCTCTCCCTCAAACTGAATGTAAAATTCAATCATATTATGATCGCTGCTACCTAGGGGCACCTTCACTATGAGGTCATTAATTAATCCTATCTCGTTGCACAATACCAGGTCTAGTATAGCCTGCTCTCTGGTTGGCTCCAGAACGTACTGTTCTGAGAAACTATCCTGAAAACATTCTATGAACTCCTCATCTAGGCTACCTTTGCCCATCTGATTTTTCCAGTCTATATGTAGATTAAAATCCCCCGTGATTATTGCCGTACCTTTCTGACAAGCTCCCATTATTTCTTCCTTTATAGGGGAAAGGGGAAAATTGTTGGGTTTGCTGCATTAGATTAAATGGGCTTCTTCATCTG